>NC_141597.1:14348837-14696999 GCF_047967505.1 Dipteris shenzhenensis
TCTCACACATAGTGATAATGCACCTCAATGTGCTTTGTTCTAGCATGATAGACTGGGTTATTTGCCAAGTGTATACTACTCATGTTGTCACAATAAATGACAATTGGCCCATCTGTAGACTGATGCATATCATAAAGTAGCTTATGCAACCAAACTACCTCATTGCTGTACCCTTGTACTCAGCCTCTATGCTCGACAAGGCAACTATAGGCTGTTTCTTGCTACTCCAAGTGACTGCAGCACTCCCAAAAGAGAACACATATCCACTAGTAGATCATCTATCAGAAATACTACCAGCCCAATCAGCATCAGTGTATCCATGCAATTGTATCTGAACCCCAGCCTCATAAAATAGTCCATACTGCAATGTGGACTTCACATACCTGAGTATGCGTCTAGCTGCATCCAAATGCGATTTCCTTGGAGCTTGCATAAACTGACTTACCAATCCAACAACAAAGCTCAAATCTGGCCTAGTAATAGTCATATAAATCAAACTTCCTACTATGCATCTGTACATAGTCGGGTCTTCCAGAAGCTCACTTGCATCTGCGCTCAGCTTCACATTCTGCTCCAAAGGAACTGAAATAGGCTTACAGCCTATCATCCCATATTTGGATAGCATGTCCAATCCATACTGCCTCTGCAAGAGCCGTATCCCACTTGGTGATCTAATCACCTCAATGCCCAAGAAATAACGCAGCTCTCCCAAATCCTTCATCTCAAAGTTCTGCTTCAATAGCATTTTCACATGAAGGATATCTTCATCACTATCACCTGTGATGATCAAATCATCAACATAAATGACAAGCAGCATAATACCTTTCTCTGTTTTTCTCACATAAAGTGAGAAATCTGCCTTGGAAATCTGAAAGCCAATAGTGACAAGATACTGTCCTATCTTGTCAGACCATGCTCTAGGTGCTTGCTTCAAGCCATACAAGGCTTTCTTCAACCTGCAAACAAACTCAGGATGAACAGCATGAACATAGCCTGGTGGCTGCCCCATAAAGACCTCTTCTTGCAAGTCACCATGCAAGAAGGCATTCTTTACATCCATCTGATGTAAAGACCATCCCTTTGATGCAGCCATAGCAATGACTGCTCTTACGGTTGCCATCCTTGCAACCAAACTGAATGTTTCTTCATAATCAATGCCATATGTCTGTGTATACCCCTTGACAACTAATCTTGCCTTGTATCTGTTCACAGAACCATCTGCATTGTGCTTCACCTTATAAACCCAATTACAGCCAATTGCATTCTTGTCTTTAGGCAAAGGCACCAATTCCCATGTAGCATTTGCTTCCAAGGCATCCATTTCTTCATCCATGGCTTTCTCCCATTTTTCTTTTCCCATGGCTTGCTCAAAAGAAGTGGGTTCTAGTTCCCGTATCACTTTGACCATGTAGGCATAGTGAATGGCTGTAAATTCATCATATTTCAGCCTATCCACAAGATACCTAGCTCTGGTAGACCTTCGCAAAATAGGCTCACTTCCAGGTGCTCGCAAAACATCCCTGGTCTTCCTTACTCCAGGTGTAACAATAGAAGGAATACCCAACTCATCATCAATGCTCTGTTCTGAGCCACTGGATTCACCATCCACATAAGAGTGACCTGCATTCACATCAAACATGGGCTGATCTACCTTCTCTTTTTCTTTTCATGATACCTGCATACCACTATCTGCATTGCTTTGAGGAGATTCTCCTGATCTTAATCTGCCTGTCCATGGCGAAGTATGTGAACCACTACTAGAGGACACTGTAGGTCCACTAATATTTTGTGATTGCTACTGTGAATTCTGTGCAGCATTACCATTTTGTGCATCTACATCATCAATCACATTTACTGGTTTATACCAGCTACTCATCTCATTAAAAACATCTCTGCTCACTGTAAACTTACGAGTAGAAGGGTTATAGCATCTATACCCTTTTTGCTACAGAGAATAACCAATAAACATGCACTTCTCAGCTTTTGGATCCAACTTGGACCTCAACTCATCTGGCACATGAACATAGGCAATGCAACCAAAAATTTTCAAATGAGAAATATCTAGTTTCCTACCAGTATACATCTCCTCTGGAGTCATGCCATGTATTGCTGCAGTGGGAGTCCTGTTCATTATGTAAACTGCTGTAGTAACTCCTTTAGCCCAATAATAATCTGGTAGGTCTTTTTCATTTAGCATGGCCCAAGATACCTCTCCAATATGCCTGTTTTTCCTTTCTGCAAGTCCATTTTGCTGTGGGGTATGACTGCATGAATATTGCTGCTTTATGCCATGCTCCTGCAAGAACCTTGCAAACTCATTTGAGAGGTACTCTCCCCCTCCATCTGACCTTAGGCCTTTTAATTGCAGGCCTGTTTCTTTTTCAACCATAGCTTTAAAAGCTTTGAAATGCCCAAACACTTCACTTTTCTTTTTCATAAAATACACCCAAACTTTTCTATTGTAGTCATCAATAAAAGTGACAAAATAATGACAGCCTCCAATAGATGCAGCTTTAGTAGTCCACACATCAGAGTGGATTAATTCCAATGGCTTCTTACTCTCTTGAACATGTCTAGGAAATGGTTTCCTTGCCTGTTTTCTAAATTGACAGGCTTCACATACCTTATGCATTTTTGCAACCTTGAATTTAGGCAATCCTGCAATAATATTTTGGGCCTGCATTGATTTAAGTAATTGTACATTAACATGACCAATGCGTTTATGCTAGATATCAATATTTGCAACTACACCGGTCCCATGTGCAAACATTGCTGCACTCAATTCAGGCATGTCCGCATCCAACGTAAACATCCTGCCCTTCTTCTTTCCTTTTGCTGTCAAGCGACCGTTATTTTTCATATCCTCGACAAAGCATCCATGAGGATTAAATCTAACCTGCAAGCCCTGCTCAACCATTTGACCAACAGAAACCAGGTTCTTCGTGATATACGGGACATGAAATACATCAGACAGATATTTCTTTTTCCCATCCTGCATAGACAAAGGAATTTTACCAATCTACACAATCGGATGTGCAGTATCATTACAAGTCTCCACAAATCCTGGTTTTTCCATTTTCCTTGCATCCTGCATCCATTCTGCATGACCCGTCATGTGGTTTGATGCACCTGAGTCAACATACCACACATCATTGCTTTCTTCTGCACTTGTCACAGAATTGGTCATGTGCTGCACCATAAATAAATGCTCATTTCTGTCATCACCCTGTCTACTAGAGGATGCATAATTGCCTTGTTGCAATTTTCCATTCATAATGTCATTCTGCTTTTTGTAGCAGTCTTTAGCCATATGACCCATTTTACCACAATAGTAGCATTCAACATTGCTGTTTGCATTTTGGCCTCTCTGCCATCCACCACGACCTCTTTGGCTCCCCTTGCCTCTAGAGTTACCACGTCCTCCTCCAAAGGACTGGTTTTCTTGAGTTTGTTGCATATTCTGATTTCTAGCACAGCCTCCAGATCGGCCTCCTCTACCTCTGCCTCCACCTCTTCCAGCATTTGAGTAGAAGACAGTTTCTTTTAAAGTTCCTCCTGAAGAAGATGCACCACTATTTCTCTGCTCTTCAGAAATTAGAAGAGCAAACAACTCCTCAAAATCAAGAAATTTTTCACGGACGGCAATGGATGTCTGGAACTGTGCATAATCCTTTCCTAGACCATTCAAGGTCACAGAAACTAGATCATCATCTTCCACTGGCGACCCAATGGAAGCAAGTGTATCTGCAATTTTCTTCACTTTCATGTGGTAGTCATTGATGCTCATGTTTTCTCTCTGCACATTGTGCAACTCCTGCTTGAGCTGCATTTTCCTGGCTTGCATATTTGTGCTATCCATTTTTGCCAAAGTATCCCATGCCTCCTTTGGCGTACTTGCATCCTGAATATGCACAATCATAGAATCTGAAATACTGATAGACAACCAGTACATAACTTTTCTGGCTCTCTCATGCCATCCTTTAAATGCCTGCATTTCATGTTGATTGGGAACATTAGGAAGAACTGGTTCTTCTTCATTTCCTGTAATGAAATCCCAATAGACTTTTCCCATAAGGAAATTCGTCATTCTAAACTTCCATGCTTGGAAGTTGTTCTTGTTAAGCTTTTCAGCGACAATCTGTGAAAGAGAATCAGACGCCATTACAGAACACTACAAAATATTCTGTCACTACAAAATAACACAGCTTCTGCCAGGATGATTCTGTAACTCCCAATATCTCTGCGCACAGGCATACGATGCAATTTCTACGACAACTTTTCACCGACCTGCAGAGCAGTGGTCGCACAGCAAAAACAGGGCCTTTTTCTCAATGCCTGTGGAGAACTTCCGCCTCCAAAACGGGCCCCGAAATGGCCTCGAATCAAAAAAATAAAGTCACCAAGGGCTTTGCCCTTATCCGCAGCATATATTGCCCTCTCGCCACACCACGAAGGGCATCTCAATCTGAGACAATGCACTCTTACACTTTCCGGCTGTGCTACCTGTAGAGATTTGCTCCCAAACTCGAAAAAGGAAAGCAACACTGGTCCTCTTACCAGGACACTGCAAAATTAGTTTGCTTTCTTGAGCTCCTTACCACGAACCAGGCTCTGATACCATGTGAAGATAGTGGGAGAGAGGGAAGGAGTCTCACTTGCGGCTTTCTCTTATAGACAATGGGGGAATACACACAAAGGTGGAGGCTGAAAACAGTTTTCCTCTTCTCAGTTGTGAAAGCCAAAAGAACTCTAGTACAAAGAAATAGGAGAACCCTATATGTGGGTCTCAAACCAAACTCAGCTAACTAAGGTGGCATACTAACTGAGCCATGAACTAGAGTAGATAAGGATAGCTGTCATCCAGCTATTATTCATGGGCGGTGTACCAACCGCATCTGCAGCTAACAAGTTGGTGACATAAATGCACAACGGTCACCCTGGCATATCACGAGTGGAGCTCGATATCTCAACAGTTGGAAGGAGGAGGAGGAGGGGAGAAAGAGGAGGGGAGGAAGGAAGGAGGAGGGGAGCAAGGAGGATGAGTGAGCGGAGCAGGGGAGGAAGGAGGAGGGGAGCAAGGAGGATGAGTGAGCGAAGCAGGGGAGGAAGGAGGAAGCTGAGGGGGAAAGGAAGAAGGAGGGAGCGGAGGAGGGGAGGAGAGGAAGCAAAGGAGCAGGACATTAATTAGAGGAGGGGATGAGAGGAAGCTAGGGAGCAAGAGATTAATCGCCGGCAGAGCGAAAGCTTAATCGAGCACGGGGGGGGGTGAAATTTGCAATGAATCAATTAATAAGTTTTAGAGGTAGGAGCGATTAGCCAATAGGAAGTCTTGGGTATTTAAAATTTGGAGGAAACCACATTGGTCTCTGGTTGGTGATGTAGTTTGCCCCTCTTGTCACCACCACCACCACCACCACTTGTGGCATTTACTCACATGGTGGGTCTCCACATCCTTTTTGGGTGGGCTCCCCTGACCTTCCCCTCTCTTCTTGGTGGCTCCTTAGTCCCACATAATTACTTCCCTTTAAAAAATGAAACTTCCCCAAGGCCCCCCAAATAGCCCAGACATCTCCCATAAGGCCTCCCAAACTGACCCCATGCACGCAAGCCTCCTTCTTGAGTGAAAAGTGCTCTTCTTCTCACGTACAATATCGATGAAGTTCTTTGTCCTCTTTCTTGCTATGATTCTTCTTAACATGGTGAAACAATCACCTTGATTTCACTCTTGTGTATGTTACAATTTGAAGGATGAAAATGATGTTGGGATTGCCCAAATGTTTAGGCTAAGTCTTGGGTTACAATGCAGCCCTCTATAATCCATCCACACAAGGGTTTCAAGAAATCATAGAGCAAAGAAAGAGAATCATTAGAAAGGTCACATTGGTGGGCTTTTAAAGGAAAAAATATGCCATAAGGTGAGGGTTCAATACTTGTACATGGATCATGATATGAACTTGGATCCGCTAAATCATGCTTGCTTTCCTTCACATTGTAAGCATAGTGTGTCAATTTTGCAAGTTACCCAAATCAAAATGTGTGTGTATGTGTGTGTGCATGCATACACACATGCACATGCACATGCATGCATACACACATGCATGTGTGTGTGTGTGCATGCGTACATGTGTGCGAGCATGTGCATATGTTCATGAGTGTGTACGTGTGCATGTGCTTGCATTTGCATGTGCATACATCATCCAAAGACTCTATAAGGATTTGATGCATTTACTCTCTATTGTTACTTTATCTTGCTTAGCAATTCTTTTGCTATGCAAGGGCTTGTATGAATTAGGGTACCTTTTTTCCCATTCTTGCAAGCTATTAAAGTTGCATACAGTGGGTGAGTGTGTGTGTGTGTGTGTGTGAGAGAGAGAGAGAGAGAGAGAGAGAGAGAGAGAGAGAGAGAGAGAGAGAGAAAGATGAGCATCTTTTTATGTGTATTGAGGCATATCATTGCTAGGGTAATAGTTTCCATTGAAAATAATTCAAATTTGTATTAACTAGTGGCAAAGAGAGGAGGGGAAGGGTGTGAAAGGCATGGTAAAGAGTGATTAATGAGGAAATCCCTCTATTTATGAGGGGAGCCCAACATTTCCATGAAGTCTAGTGGAAAGACCCTATGAGTGGGTTATCTATTGAGTTCAAGTCCCCCTTTGCATCAACTTTGAACTATCCCTTTGACCATAACTTGATTGGGATCCTCTAAGTTTTCAACTAAGAAATCCATTGAAAAACAAGGCCTTTTCCATTATGTTTCTCCTTAGGTCAAGTTATGTGTATGGAATAATTTATTAACATTAAGGGCCTTTAGAGTAGGTAGGCAAGAAGTATATATGAGAAAAATAATGGATGAGATAGGTGTGAGATGTATGGAGGTTAGGAATGTGACATATTTACTTACACTAAAGTCAAAATCCAACCCTTAGAGAGTCCAAGTGGAACATTTCAAGCTTTCCATTAAGCTGTTGGGGACTCAATGTACTCAAAGCGTTGTCCTATCTCCTTAACAAACTCATGAATTTATTTCTATAATGCATGTTACGAGATAGCTTGGAGAGAAGGTGCATATGACATCTTTTGTCTACTATCTCTTCTTGCCTTTGATAGTCTTAAATAGCCTCTCTTAATCCACATACTATGGATATATTTAGGATAAAGACGAGGTCAAATATTCAATCATCATTGAAATTTACTTTTGATTCAAATTTTGTGATGGAGGCTTGGTTCATGCCCACCCACTTCCATTGTATATATACCCTTTCTTCAAATCAATTAATTAAAAAAACAAAGAATATGTGGGTATATAAAGACTTACACAATAGTTTCTTAACAATTCCTCTACCTAGTCTGGGATGTTAGGGAGGGTATTTAGAAGGGAGACCAATGTTTATGTGTATTAAGTAAGGAAAGATTATTGATAAGGTATCAAGTTGTGCATGGAATTCTCTATATGAGATACTCGTATAGGCATTTGATGGATTGTGATGTAACAAACACAACAAATAATGAAAGTTAGTGTCGTAATGTGACAAATAGTTGGAATTTGAAGCACATTTGAGAACACTTTGCTACTGGGAAGCAAATCAATGTTTGGTCTATGGAAGCCTCCATGAACATTGTGTCCATACTTGATTGGATAAATTGAGAAAAAATTAAATATATTTTCAAGAACAATGGGATACTAAGCTCTCAAGCTTTCATAATATTAGGGCATCTATGTGCCATTAATGTCAATTTTTACATTTTATGTTGCAAGAAATTTGTTATTATTGTTTTATCTATGGAAAGTAGCATTGCATCTAATGTTCTCGAATTTGTGTTAAACACGCTAAAATATTTTATTTTATCAAATTTTGTATTATTTTATTAAGGAAAACAAATAGTTTATTTTAGTATTTTTTGACTTTTTGAGAGTACAATGATGTTTTAAAGTACATGTAAAGGGTTTTCTCATGCTTCTCCACTTACACAACACCTTCCACTCTTCTTTAGCACATGCACATGATGGCTACCCCACATGAAGCATACCATGATTTTGTGGTAGCCACTTCTCATACAAGTAGAGAGGAGCAAACTATTGCAAGTTACCCACTTTGAAGATTCCCTAAAAGAGCATATTTCTACTTATATTTTCAAATTATGCTAAAATTTACAATGTCTTTTTGAAAAAGAATAAAAAATTTAAGATTTTTATAAATAAGAGAAAAAACTATAACAATAGGTTAAAATTATACATGATTCTTCATAATAGGATATATTCAAAGATATTAAGGTTTTAAAATTTTATATGATGGTGGTGGTGGCAAAGAGTAAAGCCCACTAATATAGATCATCTCTTGTTTGGGATAGTTTAACCATGTCGTGATCCATTCTCTAACTAAACAGCTTGATTCCAGGCAATTGATCTTCAAAATATGGGAAGTAATGATGTATGTGGGAGCAAGGATCCATCCACTTGTCTATTGAAGTTCTACATCTTGTCAAAATGTGGTTGTACGTTGTGGTAGCCTCGGTGATGGTAGAGCCAAGTAATTGCTCTAAAAGCCATAGTTGATGAGAAAAGTAGGCAGGAAGATTGGCCATTGTAGGGTGAGGTAGCCTGCCCAACTAATCTGCTATTTCTTCGCACTCAGATGCAAAAGCTTCCTGCTACTTAGTAGCCCTTGCTTTCACCACTATGTCAAATGAACTTGTAGCCCACTCATACTTGGATACCTATGTGGTGGGACTATTAAATTCATCCAAAAATGTGTCCTAAAACTAGACACTTCCTATAGGAGAAGAAAACCAAGCTAGGAGGTGATGAGTATAATGGCTTGCAAGAGAGGGAAAATTTGAATTTGCTAGGGTGAAACTACTAAAATGCCACCACGACTACCAAGAAGTGAATCAAACAATTATTCTCTATCATCAAAGAGATAATCAATAAAAAAGAGAGACCGTTCTAGGGATGTCTAGACTGCAATGTTGAAAGGTTGCAAAGGTGAAGTCTGCATAGCCATCTCTAAACAACATCCCTAGAAAAACAAATGATTGTTGTGGGGTTGGCACCCAGTGTTGACTAGTAGAAGCATTTGTGCTAGTGAAGTATCCTTCGAGTCTACATCCATTACTTGTGTGGTGGTTCAGCCATGTCCTAGAGGGCTAAGATCTTTGCACTAGTTGTGTGGACACCACATGGCATATGTTGATGCAAGGATACTACATTTTAGACATGTTGGAACAGTATGAAGAAGAAATAAAAACTAGTGAGAAAATATTATTTCATACATCAATCCCCAAAACAAAGAATGAGAGGGGGTTTATCAATACAAGAAAATTAGAGGTTTCTAAGGCATTCCAATCTCCACTGTGTAATAGTGCACCCACCCATCTTCATAACTAATGCTCTCTAACTAGATGCCCCAAATCCAATTATCAAAACTTTGGTTCATCCAAACATGTACCACACAAAATGGCACATGCTTGTTTGCTCCCTAGAGTAATAAAATCAAGTTGGTAGATAAAAATTGTTGAAAAATCAATCTCCATAAATTCACAAGTCTCCCTCATGTTCAATGTGAATATTTGAAGACTGTAAGATAATTACATTGAGGGAATCAACCATGTAGAGTAAAGAATCTTGGTAGCTTGCACGGCTCATAAACTTGAGGTCACGGGTTTGAATCCTATCTCCGCAAATGAAAAATAACTTGGTAATAGGGTGATAAAGCAATATTCCACCCCATTCCTATATACATTTGTACTATCATTCAGTAAGTTTTGACCGGATTGAGAGTTGAAAATTCAAAATCAAGCAAATTGTCACTCATATAGCTATATACATTCATATGATCATACATTCATACCACCATACATTAAGAAAATTGCCACTCATATAGCCATACACATTCGTACTATGATACATTCATAGTATCATATATTAAGCCAATTGAACATAACCATATTTTGAATGGCACTATAACTAAAAGTTCTAAAATTTTAAGCCTATATTCATCTAATAGTTTGATTCTGGCTCAATGCTAATTTGAGCTTGTGAACTAGATAGTCTTGAGTGCATAGCCATTAATGTAACAGTTTGATTTCCTCACACTCCAAAAATCTAATTTCCTATTGTTTTAAAAATCAAATACAATATGAGCATGCAAATTAGATGGAAATGAGTGCACAATCGTTGTCTTAATAGTTTGATTTCCTATTATTCTAACAGTATGAATTTGGGCCAATGCTAATGTGAGTTGTACATTGATGGTCTGGATAGCATACTTATCCTAGCTTGGTGTTAGAGCCTTATACATTTGTACCATGTTGGTACAAATGTTAGTTATGCAAGCTTAGTGTTAGAGCAGTATACATTTGTACCATGTTGGTACAAATCTTGCATAATTATGCAAGCTTAGTGTTAGAGAAATATACATGTTGGTTGTTGCAAGTCCCACTACTACTTGCATTGGTTGTAGCCACCATGCTAGTTTTGAGCACTTCAATGAGATGGAAAAGTGACAGAAGCATAGATACAACACCATACATTGGATGTATTCAAATAGCCATATACATTCATACTGGCAATACATTAAGTGTATCACTTGGATTTTAGATGTATTCGAAATGTAAAGCATTGTCATATCAGTTTTTAAGCATTTTTTGAATACTTTTTTAATACTTATTAAGCACATTTTCAATTATTTCCAACTTTTGTTACTTTTGAACGTTCAATACCCTTTCACCTTCTCCCATACTTTTTTGGCACTGCAAGGGCACTTTTAATTAACATTAGGTACTTTTCTAGCACTTGTTTTAGCTACTCTCACTTGTTGCACTTCTTTTAGTGCTTGTCAGCATGTGTCTACACTTATTAGTACTTGTCACTTCTTTTAGTTCTTGCTAGAACTTTTATATCTTTGTGTCACTAATTTAGTAACACTCGTTCGCACCTTGATAGCAATTTATTTGAACTTGTCAACACCATTGTGGTGGTGAGGAATAGGATTGTAGTGGATAACACTTTTTAGCACTTGTTTCAACACCATCACGATGGTGAAGAAGAGGATTACAATGGATCATTCCAACCTTTGAGCACTTTTTCAAAACTTTGCACTAGTTAGCATTCTTTTAGCACTTCATGTACTTTTTGGTTTATCAACATGGCCATAGTGAGAGAAATGCTCTGGTAGCACTTTTTAGTGTAGCTAAAAAGAGCCTACCCAAATTAAACTGCCTCAATGAATCAAAACAACTTGGAGTAGAGAGAAAGGTGACACTATGTTAGAAGCAGTGAGGGCATAGCAAACAACTCGCAAGGGAAACAACATGCACACACACACACACACATAGAGAGAGAGAGAAAGAGAGAGAGAGAGAGAGAGAGAGAGAGAGAGAGAGAGAGAGAGAGAGAGAGAGAATGGGGGGGGTTCACTTGGAATGGTTTCCTTCAATTATAGGGAGCTAAATGGCTAGATTACCACCATAAGCACTTCGGATGCACTTCACACAACAATAACCTTTATACTAAGCTAGCTATTGACTTTCATTTTTGTAGATGAAAGGAACCCTTTGTTAGGCATCATTTATTCTATTAGTTGATAGCACTTGCTATGGTGACTACTTGAAGGTTGATCAGGATTTATGCCACTTTCTTTTCCACATCTGGAGGCCTTGATTTCATCATTCTTAACCTTCCTGCCAAGAAGGGATGATGGGTCATGCAAAATAAGGATTTATGGGCTATAATTGGAGGCTTTGATCTCATCATCCTTAGCCTTCATGCAAAGAAGGTGTCATAAAAACCATCATTCCTCCTTTGGGTTTTGGCCCTTGCTATGGTAGCATGCACCATTTGCTACTACAATGGTAGGCCTATGCATACAAAATCAGACTGTTTGCCTTAGATCTCAATCCTATAAATCCTCTTGTCATGGCTAAGTGTTTTGTGCCTTGTGTGCTTAGGTAGCCTATTAGTGCCTAGTTGGGGACCCATTTTCCTTGGCTCCCTAGCCTACAACTCCTTTGGTCATGGCTATGGCAAGTTGAGTATTTCAAGATGGTGATCTAAGGAAATCTGTGTATCCCATGACTTGGGCAACATGACAGACTTGCCTCGCTCCTCTATGAGGCTTAATGAGGGGCTGCTATGGTCACATGAGAAGTTCCATTGCAAGGGAGGAAAAGGGTGTATTTGAGAGTAAAGGGGGCTTTGAAACCATGCAAGTGGGGGAGGGGAGGGATTTCCTTGGGTACAATGATTTGTTTGACAAAATATGAAGAGGGGAAAGGAGAAGAGTGGAGATGAGGAGAGAGGGAACAGCTAGAGAGCACACGACAAATGACTAACTGTACACTAGATTTACTTGAAAATGTAGAATATAAACAAACCCATTTAGGATTAGGGTTAGGGGATCTAACCCTTTCCTTTATAGCACTCTATTAGGTTAGTGCTATGCACATATGATCACATGATGGTGCTATGCACACATGATCATGTGATGTTGAGCGTGAACTCTCAACACCTTCCCTCAAGATCAACATCATGAAGTAGGCCTTCCATCAAGATGGTGATTCTAGGGAATCAAAGAAGGACTGAACATTACATTCCATCACACCCCTTTAATGGGAATGTCCTTCCTCTATGTCAAACCAAGGGCTAGTTGGTGTTTCTCAAATAGCTCTTTACCGAGTGGTTTGGTAAAGATGTTTGCAACATTCTCTTTGCTATCACAATGCTACAGTGTGATGTCACCAAGTAACACTCTTTCTCTGATGAAGTGCTCTCTGACATAAATTTGCTTTGTGCTAGAGTGATATACTGGATTCTTGGCCAATGCTTGAGCCGATTGATTATCATCACAGTATATTATTGTTGGCTTTGACTCATCAAAGTAGTCTGTTTTTTACAATAGTCTTTTGAGCCATATAGCCTCACATGCACCTGTAGTGAGTGCCCTATATTCTACTTTAGTCGAAGACAAAGAAACAGTTGGTTGTTTGTTTGACAACCATGATATAGCACCTTGACCAAGGAAAAATGCATATCCCTATGTCGATCTCTTGGTCTCATGATCTTCGGCATAGTCACTATCACAGTATCCATGCAACCGTGGAGGACTTCCTATGTATTCTATCCCAAACTATCTTGTTCCTCTGATGTATCTCAAGACTCTTTTGGCAGCATCCCAGTGAGACTGTTTTGGATTTGCCATAAACTGTGCAAGTGAGCTTACTGCGTAACAAATATCTGGCCGTGTGATAGTGAGATATATAAAGAGATCCGATGAGCTGCTTGTAGTATCTGTCATTGATTGTAGGCTTTTTTAAATCTTTAGTAAGTTTCAAACTCTGTTCCATGGGAGTGGTTGCAATCTTGCAATCTGCCATATGAAACTTCTTCAGGAGATTGTCAACATACTTGAGGTGACTCATAAATGTGCTATCTAAATCTCTCCAGAACTCAATTCCAAGACAATAGTGCATAAGTCCAAGATCTTTCATGTCGAACTCTGCAGATAAGTCTTGTTTTAGTTTTTTGATGAAGCTATCCTTGCTTCCTGTCACAATCAGATCATCTACGTACAAAAGTACAATAGTAATGTCTTCCCCTTGAACTTTGTAGTAGAGAGTATGATCTACATTGGACTTGATGTATCCCAGATCAGCAAAATACTTGTCAATTTTGTTGTACCAAGTTCTGGGTGCTTGCTTTAAGCCGTAGAGCTTTTCTTGAGATGACAAACCTTATACTCCTTTCCTGGTTCAACATATCCTGCTAGTTGTTGCATGTAGACTTCCTCGTCTAGATAAACCATTGAGAAATACATTCTTGACATCGAGCTGATACACATTCCATCTATTGAGTGTCACTAATGATATCAAGAACCATATGGAATCCATCTTTACTATTGGAGCATGTCTCCTCATAGTCCTGACCATATTGCTGTGCAAATCCTTTTGCAACTAGTTTGGCTTTGTATCTTTGAATACTTCCATCTAGATTGTACTTCACTTTGTATACCCAATTGTTTGCTATGGCCTTCTTTCCTAGTGGAAGGTCGCATAATTCCCAAGTATTATTTCTATACAAAGCATCTTCATTCATGGCTTGTCTACTGCATCTTCAACGTACATTGGCTCTTCTGTAGCCATGATGGTAGTCATAAGAGCATAGTTGGTGGTTTCAACCTGAATTGCTTTGCCTTTCTGAGCATATGTCAACTTCGCAAACTTTTCCAAGAAATTGTAGCTTTGGAATCCCAATTGCCATATTTTGATTCCTGAGATCTAACAAGTACTTGAAGTTGACATGACCATATCTCTTGTGCCATTTTGCCAGATAATGGCATCTGTTGCGGTTGAGTGGACATGGCATGCTTATCTAGTACTATAGTTAGCATTCTATATAAGTGTCCTTCCTTGACACCTTTTGCTACTAGCTGACATCTCTTGGATTTGTCTCTAATAGTGCATTCATCTCCATTGAAGATGACTTTGTAGTTGTGTTCTGTCATTTGACCTACTAACAAAAGTTTCTTGCTGAGCTTCGAAACATAGAGCACATCTTTCACCAATCCTTTCATACCAGTGAAATTGTTCATGGGGATAATGCCTATCCCTTGAACTAGATTCGGTGTATTGTCTACTGTGTAACCATTTCTGCGGGGTTCATAGTCTCTCCTACTACTGCAAGTTGATTGTTGTAGGCTTTTATCTGGAGTACATAAGCATGGCCAGTTTTGTTGCTGTTGCGGAAACTCTGGTTGATTTGGTTTCTCAGTGTGAGGATCTTGGATGTGTTCTTGGACTCTAGAGAGCTGCAAACATACCCCATGCTTCTTTCGATGTCTTGACTGTGTTGAGCTGTCCTAGCATGACATCTTGCACATTCTGCTTGATCAAATGATAGGTATACTTTACTTTCTTATCCCGTTCTGCCTGAGCTTGAGCAATGGGAGGATTTGCTACAGGTGCAAAAATTGTTTGTGTAGCTATAGATGCCGTTGTAGATCCCGCTACTAGTGCTGTGATAATAGGTGGAGTAGAGCTATTGGTGGCTTCGTCCAATGGTCGAGGTGTAAACCCATCGACATACTCCCATTTGTCATGAAGTATAAGAATGGTCTCCATTTGGTATTTCCATGCACCATAATGGGAGTTGTCTAGCTTAGTAGATGCCTCTAGATTGAGGTTGCTATTCATAGACATGGTGCAAAAAATGTAGTCAGAGTGTCATGAAAATCTCTGTATAAATCAAATGCAAAACACTGATTGTGCCAAGTGAAATCTCTGAATTGTTGGTGAAGATAGAACTGCAATATATAAACTTTGATCTGTGTTACAAGGCTTGTGGCAATGATGCCGAGAATAGCCAAGGCTTTATAAGGCTGAAATGATGTGCACAATGCCACGAAATAGCTATATAGGCTTTACAATGGTGGCATGTGTGTGTGAAATCAAATGCAATCTACCCACTGAACAATCGGCAATGCCTCTGAACTCTCTGAAGTTTTCTCACTGAACTGATGAACATCAGGTTTCAGGTAATGTAATGATGTGAAACTGTATGCGAGCATATGGATTGACTCTGAGTCGGTACTAGTTGAGAATTGTAGACATGGCTTAGATTGGCAACTTGGGGAAATTCAAAGCATCCCCTCTATGGCAATCTAGTCTACTCTGATCTAGATCTATACCAACCATTGATTGATGAAAGAACAACAAATAATTTCTTTTCTTTTGTTCTTTTTAAGTGTTGGGTCAGATGCATTGATGAAGAGGCGGATGTATGTGTAGGAAGTGGATTTGTTAATGAGGCTCAAAAGTGAGCATAACTTGCACCGAAATGTGCACGTGATGTGACGAGCACGTAAAGTATAAAAAAACAAGCGACTTTCCTTTTTGGTGCGCCCTCAAATTCTTCCTGGATCAAGAGATATGACTAGAGGGGCAAAAGGAGTGCAAATGGTGCTCAATGATAATGTGTCACTGTGGGTCACATGCAATGATGACGTGGCACTGTGCCTAGCAAGAGGTGTGCCAGTGAAGTAGTGTGCTGAGGTGGCAACTGTGTGCACATGCAGTGTGTGCACAGTGTGGCTGTCAGTGTGCCACGTGGCACTAATAAGGTGGCAGATGATGATGATAGCAAAGGTGACATGGCAAATGATGTGGCACAAGTGATGTGGTAGATGATGTGGCCAAATGACATGGAAAATGATGTGGCAGTGTTGATGTACTATTGATGTGGCAGTGCTAACGTGGACTGCTGATGTGGCCTTGGGTGATGTGGCAAGGTGACATGGCACTATGTATGAGGTGATGACATGGTGCCTCATGGGGCTACTGATGTGGCAGTGTAGATTGGGGTGCCATGTGTCTATCTGGTTGACCAACCCTAGTTGCCCTCACCCACCTTATCCATAAGTTGACCCAGGGTTTAATAAACTCGTGTTAGTTCAACCATAGTTGGTTGAGCCTTATCTTGCCACGTGTCGAAAAATTGGTCACCGAAATCTTTCTAGATTCTGACAAAATCTAAGAGATTTCGTCTTCTTGTGGATTGTGGATTTCCATAGCTGGGCTGATAGAAGGGCTATCACTGGGTGCTGCTCTTGGAAGGAGCCATCGGCAGTTGAGAGGCTTGGAGAGTTGAAGTATATGGAGTGTCGCCTGTGGTTGCGTGATGAAGAGGCAGTCCGTTGGTGGCCTTTGCATGAAGCTGCTTGTGGTCGCGCCCACATTGGAGATAGTTGCAGGAGGCGCTGAAGCATCGTTTGCATAGAGGGGAGTTGATGGCGACTCCCATTTGGTTGTAGAGCATTGAGGAGCTATGGGGGTGCCGTCCGTGCTAGAGGCACAAGAGCTCAGAGCTCCGATTGTAGGAACACTAGGCTACTGTAGTCGATTGGCTTTCTCTACAAGCCGTGTGTTATGGCTTGAAGCTGCTTGGAGTTCGGTTGACGGCGCCTTGTGTGGAGATCATAGATGGTGTGGGCAGCACAGCAATCAGTCGAAGCTACAGTGGAGCGGCTTTGTGTGCAGCATTGTAGTAGACTGGGGCTGATACCATGAGCCATTGCTGGAGGAGTCGAAGCTGTTGAGCGGTGTGTAAGGATGTTGTAGAGCAATGGAGCGTGGCCTAGGCTGTGGTTGGAGGCGTTGAAGTGTTGATCTCATGGAAGCCTTCACTGCTATGGAGCGTGGGCACTACTATGGCTTCGTCTCTGTAGATTTGTCAGCAGGAGTCTGTGGCCACCGCTATTTGGAAGTCAGCTACTTGGTGTCATAAGAGCCTTATGTTGCTCGAAGAATGAAGGATCATTGTGGCCATGAGCACTGGAGCAGCTGAGAGCTGGAGCTGCTTGCTGTTGCTAATTGTAGAGTCAGCCTTGAAGGCTGAGCCGCAGAGACACTATGTATGCTATGGAGAAGCGTTGGGCTGTGAGCGGCCGTCTGCTCTTAAGGCTAAGTATTCATTGTAGTTGAGTCAATGAGAAGCCGCTTGGGGGAGTTGCAGGGAGCCTATGTTGTGAATGGTCACTGCCTTCAGATTTTCATGCAAGGCTTGAGTTGCCTTGTAGATGTAGTTGGAGCTGACCGAGTGAGTCGAGATTTGGAGCCACGGGTCTACACATGTAGGTTTCTCTCTCTCCCTCAATGAAATCTCTCCCTATCTGCTGTCACAAATCTCTCAACACAAATACCTATCTTTCTCTCTCTCTCTCGGAGAATGAATGGGCGAAAATCTCTCAAAATGAACTCTCAAAGAAGATGAACGGAAATCTTCTTCCAATGGACGAAATTTTCTCTCTATGGAAGAGAATGCACACTCAATCACTCTTGATCTCTCAATCTCTCAATCACTATCTCACTCTCACAAGAAGGATGGTGCCTCAACGGAAGGTAGAACCATGCTATGATACCATGACAAAATATGAAGAGTGGAGATGAGGAGAGTGGGCACAGCTATAAAGCACACCACAAATGACTAACTGTACACTAGATTTAGTTTTGAAAATGTAGAATATATACAAACCCATTTAGGGTTAGGGTTAGGGGATCTAACCCTTTCAGTGCTATGCACATATGATCACATGATGGTGCTATGCACACATGATCACATGATGTTGAGCGTGAACTCTCAACATTGTTTCCCCTCTTGAAGCCTTTTTATGGCTAGGGTTTGAGGGGCTTTCCACCCTTTGTTCGATATGTCAGTTTGTGCAACTTTGGGTGCCTCTTACTACCAAGATCACACAATCCCCCTTGGTATTTTTCCATCAGAGAACCATCGTCACTCTTGATACTGGCATCTCCTTAAATGATGACCTTGTTGGATGACTTTACATGTTGATATGAGAGATGAAAAGGGTGGAGCTCTGGGATGAGAACTCTATGGATGAACTGTGGATGAAGAGTGGTGCATGCAAAGTCCCACTACCCACATTGTTGGTAGCCTAACCTAGCATAGGTAGCAATTTTGGCCACTAGATAATATCTCTTACACTCCGGTGTTCCATCCTTTTGACTCTGCATAGTAGTCTTATGCCGACAATACCGCCTCGAGCACTCGGATCCCCAAGCCAAGGGCAAAGGTGTATAGTAGGAGCCCATCACAGTCAATGATCTCTCAGGAGATATTGGGCTCCACCTAGGAGCTCAAGCTATTTTGGCAAACCCCACTATGCCCCATGTCTCAGCCTCAACCATGGCCCACCCACAGGAGACGACATCCTTAGTGCCCACCCACAGGAGACCACATCCTTAGTCAATGGCTCCTCCTCCTCTCCATGGGCAAGCCTCACAAAAGACCTCCAGTTCTGCAATGTGCCCCATTATCGGTCACCAAGTGGGTATAGCCACACGGCCGAGCAACTCTCCTGTGCCAATCAAATGGAGCAACAATTATTCAAGGCGATGGCCCAGCTCCCACAATTGGCATAAATGATTCTGCAGAGATAGAAAGAACAAGCCTCTCAGCTCTCCTCGACTCTCCTCCAGGCATAGTTCTCCGCACGTGACAGCCACACCTTAATGGTCGCCGCCCAAGCCATAGGGCAAATGGCCCTTGATCAAGTAGAGGAGTACCGCAACAAGGAAGAGGAGCTCAAGCTCTTAGTCACCAAGCTCAAGGATGAGCTCACCACTGCAAGTGTATCTTGGACCAAACACTCATGGATTAGGTCAACAAAGTAGAGTCCCGCCTCCGAACTGCAAATGAACAATGAGTGCAAGTAGAGGCACAACAAGCAATGACTTAGGAGGGCTATGACCACTAGATCCAGACCCTGCAAGATCTCTTGGCACATGAACAGGTGCTAACTATGTCAATACAAGAACAGAATGAGTGGCTGCATACCCCCGGCCACCCAGAGGACTTTGGGTTGGAGGACCATGAGCAGCAAGAATTTCACATGTACAGGGAGGTCTTCACACAGTTAGCCACTTATACACTCGCCCCACACATTGTCCCCCAAACACTCCAACTGCACTTCGAAGCACTCCGCGCATAGAATCTCATCTTCCACCTCGACCTCACTGCTCCACTCCCTCCTAATGCCCTCCAAACCATCCTCCACTATATTGCCGCCCCTTTATCACCATGTCTTATTTCTCGTTATACCTTCAGCCATCTAGTGTCTCTCTCCTTCTCCCCTCTGACCTCCAAACCCTCACTGCCCATCCAATTTTGCTTAAATTCCAGGCATGGTTTCGAGTCATCTCATAGAGTCCACAAATTATCCTTAGGATAATGATGTGATGCAATTAGCCAAGCCTGAGGAACTCATCTCATGGGTCTGCATTCCTGACAATCTTCAAGTTGACATCAATTGGATGCAGACCTCTACAATACTTACGCAAGGGCATCTCGCAGCTTACCACTCCACCATCTACCATCCCCTCGACATCATAATACTCTACAACTGGGTGTACAACTGGGTGCTACAAGCTCTCCAAGAATCACTTTAGTCCTTGGTTAGCAATTTTGATACAATCCACATAGCATACCCCGAGGAAGTTGTCGAGGAGGAGGGCCAAGAAGCCATCATAGTATTTAATTCTTCCACCCCACCTGCTGAGCTCCCACACCCGCCTCCCATTGATCCCACCCAACCCACCCAGCAAGCCACCCAGCCCGTCCCACCCCCCTTCCTCACACAAATCTTCATGAATACTCTTCTAATGCCTCTAACACCAGCACCACATGACATGGGACCTCCCTGTCCATCTCATCTACTGCCCCGATCATCCTCTCAGAAGAGGCCCTCAATACGTTTTCTTAAGTCATCCCATTTTGTTCATATGCTCGTCGACATGGTGCCCATAGGGACAATGGACGAGGAACCAATGCCAATGGAAGATGATGAGGTTCCTCAAACTCCTCCCTCCTTGCCGAAAGATTACAGTGGGGACCCGACTTGCAATTGTTCTAGGAATTGCCTGATAGTGCCCTCATGCACCACTAGAAGAAGTAGCTCAAAGGATCCCACCATCTCTATGAAATTCTGGAGGTGTGCCCCCTTACATAGTTCATCACCCAGCCCTTCAACGAATGACTGGCGGTGGTGCACACATCTCAAGTGCACATGAGGAGGTTACCACCTCTCCCTTGATGCTCCACTTCCCCTTATCGATGCCGATGCCAATCTCCAGCCTCGCTGGTGCATCCCCTTCCTAAAAAAGGAGCAATTTTGGCATAACTACCGCAGTGCCCACGTCGATCAATGAGTCTACCCCTTGTACATGCCCATGGAACGTCAATGGACTTGGGCTGAGTTTTGTGAGCTCCAACAATAGGACCCCAAAATTTTGAACAATTTTTCAAAGTACAATTTTTCGAAAGAGATGACACAAGAGGGATTTTGCTTTCATCTCCAATCCTTCAACAATACTTATGGCTCTGTCCTTGATCTAGCCATCGTTGCAGCTGTCCACTTCAACCACCTTCTCCTCTTACTCCTCCATGATCTCCCAACCCACAGTCGGCCAAGCTACGCAATCTCAACAATTAGATTGTCTTCAACCGTGACATTGGCCCCACTCAGTTTCAGGACCTCTGCCTCTACCTTCGCATTCGCAACCTCCACCCCGACATCGGCCCCACTTAGTTTTAGGTCCTCTGAGTCTGCGACCTTGCCATCACATCCGCATGTATGAGGACATGCACACCACCCATTTTTGGAAGTTTCGCTCATACCTAACTTGGCTCACTCCCTGCCAATTGAACCACTATGTAGTCCTCTAGATGGTCCTCTCCACCCACCTCCTCCACCTTCCTCACACAAATCTTCCTAAATTCTCTTCTAATGCCTCTAACACTAGCATCGCACAGCATGGGACCTCCCTGTGCATCTTATCTACCACCTCGATCGTCCTCTCGAAAGAGGTCCTCAATACACTACTTAAATCATCCCATTTTGTACATATGCCCGTTGACACGGTGCCCATAGGGACAACGGATGAGGAACCAATGCCAATGGAAGATGATGAGGTTACTCAAACTCCTCCCTCCTCCTTGTCGCAAGATTACACTGGAGACCCGACCTGCAATCATTCTAGGAACTGCCTGACAGTGCCCTCATGCACCACTAGAAGAAGTAGCTCGAAGGCTCCCACCACCTCTATGAAATCCTAGAGGTGCGCCCCCTTACATAGTTCATCACCCAGTCCTTCAACGAATGACTAGCGGAGCACACATCTAAAGCGCACACGAGAAGGTTACCACCTCTCCCCTGATGCTCCACTTCCCCTTACCGATACCGATGTCGGCGGGTCTCCAGCCTCGCTGGGGCATCCCCTTCCTAAAAAAAGAGCAATTTTGGTGTTACTACCGCAATGCCCACATCGATCGACGGATCCACCCCTTGTACATGCCCATGAAACGTTGATGGACGTTCCTCGAGCTCTAGCAATGGGACCCCAACATTTTGTACAATTTTCCAGAGTACAATTTTTCGAAAGAGACAATGCAGGAGGGATTTTGCTTTCGCCTCCTATGGCTCTGTCCCTGATCTAGCTGTTGTTGTAGCGATCCACTTCAACTGCCTTCTCCTCTTACTCCTCCACGATCTCCCTACCCATAGTTGGCTGCCGACAGTTGGCCAAGCTCCACAATCTCAACAATCAGATTGTCTTCAACCTTGACATCGGCCCCACTCAGTTTCAGGACCTTCGCCTCTACCTCCGAGTCTGCAACCTCCATGGCCATCACATACACACGTATGAGGAAATGCATGCAACCCATTTTTGGAAGTTCTACTCCTACCTGACTTGGCTCACTCCCTGCCAATTGGACCACTACGCAGTCCTCCAGATGGTGCTCTCCACCCACCTCCTCCAGCGTGGTTGATCTGAGGCAACTCACGAACAGGAAGGGGGACATGTTAACATCCACAAGGTACAGTTGCAAAATGCATGGTAATCAATAACTAGAGATGATTAGGCTTCATGATTTACTTCAACGGTTGCAGCCATGGAAGGAGTGCAGTGCATGCTTCACGGGGTTTGAGCCACAAATAACCCAGGCGGTTATAGGACTCATGGGGTTTGAGCCACAAATTGCTCAAGATCGGCCTCGTATACAAGTTTTGAGCCTCAAATGGCATAGGACTTGAAGGCACGAGGTTAACACCAGTGCTATTTGGGACCCGCTTAGCACCTCCTAATGCCAGGATTGTCCCAAGTGCTTTTATATGGTTAACACAAGTGCTATTTCTAACACACAAGGGTGGAACAATAGAGGAGAGATGGAAAGGATAGTAGAGTTTCCTTGGCACTGTGATGCCAAAAATTGATATTTTTTATTTGGCTTTGGTATTGTTTTTCTCTATGTTTGATAAGAGTTTGAGTATCAAGTAATAGCCTAGCGACTCTCACTTATTTCTATTTTCTAAGATATTGTATGGGATTGAGAGGATGAGTGGAATGGATCATTATAAATACCATGTGTATGAATGATTAATACCTTGGTATGGGGTGAGAGTTATTTGTGTATGGGATATTATGGGGTTTTTTAGAAAATAGGAAGAGTGAGTCATATAAAGAGGTGGGCTCATGTCCATGTGTTCCAATAATATAAGAGAGGCCACATGCCAAGCATGTGGAAGGCATGTGGAGAAGTGTGGAGTCAAGAGGAATCCTTCTAGAATTCCTATGTGGAATAAGGAGGATGTGGACATATGGAAAAGAGAGGGTCTTTATGGGCTCCATGTGGGGAGACTCTTGACTTTCTCAATATTTTAAGAGTCTTGAGCATCTTTTTATGGGACACACACCAAAAAGGACATGGATGGTGACATACGGGCTTATGTGATTGATAGGGAAAGGAATCTATAGGTAGCAATTGTAAATGGGCAAAGGAGGGTGACAAAATCTCTATAAAAGGAGCCCTCCTCTCCCTTGTTCAACATCTCTTCCACCATTAGGCCTCATGTTGTTGTAGCTCTAGTCTCCTCAAGCCTCTTCTATGAGCCTTCTCTCCCTCTTGTAGATATTCTCTTATGTAGACTCTTGAGCCCATCTCTCTCTAGTTTATTCTCTCTCTATGAGTAGTCTTGAAGCTTTTGCTCCCTCTTGTACGTATGAAACCTCTTCTTCTCCCTTGTGTTTGTAGTATTTTGAGTTGCATTGGAGTGGAGTCTCACTCTATTGACAATAAACATCACTTCGTATTCCCTTTTCTTTCTTTCAAAGCCTTAAAAGTTTTTTCTATTTGGCCACTCATTGCACACACATGGTCCATCCATTTCTCGAGCCACCAAAGGAGTTACTTACCTTCTTTTAGGTGAAATCTATGAGTGGTGGATCGTTGATGAAGGTGGAGTCTTAACAGAGCATCCTACTCAGGCGAAATTAGCATGGATGGAGGGTAGTTTTTATGACAGTTTGACCCCCTGTTAGTTTTTTGCTCATAACTTTTCGCTCGATAGTCCGATTTTGATGAAACTTATATCAGCGCAAAGCTCTCTTTAAGCTTCATGTCTGTATGTATTTAGACTTCAAATCAAATACTAGAGCAAAAAGTTATGAGTCTCTGTGTCTCATTTATTTTTATGATAGTTTTTACCCCTGTCTAGTAAACCACCCATAACTTTTTGGCTGCTTCTTTGTTTCTTACAAAACATATATCAGCACGAAGCTCTCTTCAAGGCACATGTTTCCATATGATTAGACCTTGGATCAGATATTACAATAGAAAGTACAACGTATCGCTCTTCTCTTTGGCACAGACCGGCTTGCTGAGATTATGGCCTCTGCTGATCCTTTCCTTCTCCCTATGCTTGAGTACAACATCACTTGGGATGTTACCATCTTCATTCTCATCTAAGGGAGGAAAGTATGGTGTGTTATCTTGGCATAAAAGCTTCTTTTTAATGTCCCTTTCTCAATGATAAATATATTTATCACGCAGTTTGAAGGCAGTAGGAAGTGAAGATGGACAAAGTATGAAAGGGTAGCTTTGTGAGTTGTGGCATATCTTGATGATGATCTTGTGATGACATGGATGTTGGCTATGTACGAGCTTCAATGTATAAGAGTAGACACTGCCCTTGTTCTTCTGACAAGTGGTAAGACCCTCTTCATCTTCAATCTATTTGAAGGCATATGGGACACAAGAAAGATCAAAGAGCAAAGGAGTTACAAGATTGGCTACACCAAGAACCTCTCCAATGACAATGAACTTCACACTATGGTAGCTTGGAAAAGAAGAAGGAAAAGGACAATACATGCTATCAAAGGGGGGTATTTCCCCACATCTTTAATTTAGAATTTTTGTGTGTGTGGTCAATAAGGGTTCTCTGCCTTGGGATGTCCCCCTGAAAAGATTGTATTGGGTTTTGCAAGGGTTGCTAGTCATTTTGTCAAGAAACCTCCAAGAGAGATTGTAAACCAGGGACCAAAATTGGAGTGAGATCATGTTGGAGCTAGGGTGTCCAAATGAGTCTATTGCCAATGCAACTTAGAGTGAGTCTAGGTTGGGATCATGTGTGTTGCCACCAGAGGTGGGCAAGCCATGAAGTTTCCCATAGACTACTACTAGGGGTCAAGGTCATCAATTTGTGGGGGGGTGTTAGAACAAATTGATGAAGGTATACCTATGTTTGTGTATGCTTGTGTGTCCATGTGTGTGACCACCTATGTGGTGAGTGTGCCTGTAGTAGGTGTGATTGATAGTCAGTCGGTGTGAGTGTGGAAGGTTCTAGTGGATGATTGAGAGATTCATGGAGAGATCAGTGGAGTGATGTGTGGATCTGGGATGCTCTCTCTTGAGCTCACATACAATGTATCACTAGCCTATATATTGGAACTTCCTCTCATGAATAATGTACACTTTTTCCTTCATTGTTGATCTCATCATGTCTTCCTTTCAGTTCCTTCAGATATCACCCCCAACGAGGAGAACACTTTGATAGCTCTCCTATGAGAACACAAGGATTGCATGGCCTGGAAATACATCGATATGAAAGGGGTGCTTACCAAAGTAGTGCAGCACATGATCCCCATGCTAGATGATGCAAGGTCGATATGTCAATGCCCCTACCCTATGAATCCCAAGTATGCACTCATAGTGAGGGAGGAAATCCAGAAACACATAGATGTGGGTTTCATCTATGAGATTGAGCATACAGGCTGGGTTCACCCATCGTGATAGTCTTGAAGAAAAATGGAAAACTAGAGTATGCATGGATTTGAAAAAGGTTAACGCTATGAGATTGAGCATACAGGCTGGGTTCACCCATCGTGATAGTCTTGAAGAAAAATGGAAAACTAGAGTATGCATGGATTTGAAAAAGGTTAACGCTACCACTAGGCATGACCACTACCCCTTGCCATTTACGAAACATGTCCTAGAAAGGGTATCCAAAAGGGAAGCCTATAGCTCTTTAGATGGATTTTCTGGTTACGACCAGGTGTCTATCCCCTCATAGGATCAACATAAAATAGCCTTCACAACCAAGTGGGGTGTGTATGCAGCTATAGTAATTAACCAAATTATGCACTTGCCACCTTCCAATGGATGATGAGCACAGTATTCAAGGAGTACCTAAGAGACTTTGTGGAAGTCTTCTTGGATGACATATGCATGAACTCGACGTGGGATGATCACCTGAAATACCTCAAACTCTGTGTTGGAGAAGTGTTGCTTATACCACATATCCTTGAACCCTCTTAAGTGCCAATTTTGGGTCAAACATGGTGTAATTCTTGGCCACATGGTGTCTTGCAATGGAATCTCTACGGACCACAACAAAATCAGATTCATCTTGGAATTACCACCCACCACCAATGCCAAGGGAGTCCAATGATTTACTGGCCACACGGGCTACTACATAAGGTTCATCTTCCCATTATACAAATTGCTAGTATCCTTTGAGTGGACGGAGGAATGCCAAAAATCCTTCGAAACCCTCAAACTAGCCCTAGCCACTGCACCGGTGTTAAGAGCACCCAACTGGGATCTAATATTCCATGTCCATATCGATGCTTCCAACTTTGTATCGGGTGTGTGCTAGTCCAACAAGGGGAGCATAATCTGGACTACCCAGTGTACGTTGCGAGCCACCAACTAAATGAGGCCAAGTTTAACTACACAACAACTGAGAGGGAAGGTCTGGCCATGGTCTATGCAATCAAGAAGTTCAGGCACTACTTGTAGCTACTAACAAGTTTGTCTTCTTCGTGGACCACCAAGCATTGTTATACTTGTTCAACAAGCCATGCATGATGGGATGCATCACACATGGATGCTAACCCTCTTGGAGTTCCACTTCACAGTCGCTATACATAAGGGGAAAACCCATGTCCTAGCCGACCACCTGTTGAGAATCCCAAGCGGTGAAGCCCCGATGGGAGTCAAAGATGACCTCCCTGACGCTTCCCTTTTCTTCATTGACATCTTACCTGAATGGGCCATCGAGATCGGCGGTCACTACCTGGCCAACGGCCTACCCCTTGGCCAAGCTCTTAAGAAAGATAGAGCCTGCAAACTCATTAAGGACACAATGCTATATCGGCTAATTGTAGGCCAACTATACTGCATGGGCAAGGATGGCATCCTGTGAAGATGTGTGTGCGAGCACGAATACATCAAGGTGCTCAAGGAAGCCCACTCGGGAATTGTAGGAGGGCATTTTGTCACTGATGTTACAACACGTGAGGTGGTCCAAGTTGGCCTTTGGTGGCCGACTCTCTTCGGAGACGTAGCCTAATTCATTAAGTGGTGTGACCCCTGCCAACATGAGCAAATCCCACACAAGGTGGACATGATGCCCTTAACCAAAATCTTAACCGATCAGCCCTTTAAGAAATGGGGCATCGATTTTATTGGATCCATAAGTCTAGTAGCTAAAGGAACCGGGGCTAGATACATCATCGTGGCCACAGATTACTTCATCAAGTGGGTAGAAGGGAGAGCCACCATGAAGGGAGATGCGAGATCCACTGCCAAATTCTTATATGAACAAGTTATCATGTAGTTTGGATGTCCCTTAGAGTTAGTCAGCGACCAAGGAGCTCATTTCCTCAATGATAGTGAATTCATGATCATACATAGGAAGTCAATGCCTACTATCCTAGGGCGAATGGCTTGTTGGCTGAGAGCTCCAATAAAACTTGCTGTAAGATCATAACTTGTACAGTAGAGGCCAGTTGTACGGACTGGGACCATAAGCTCATTGTAGCATTATGGGCCTACAAAACATCCTACAAGGTGGCCACGTACTGTACTCCCTTCAGCCTAGCCTTCGGGGTGGAGGCGATGATGTCGATGGAGTATGTAGTGCCTAGTCTTCGTCTTACTTTCAAGGAAAGGCTTACAAAGAATGCAGTGGCAGAACGGTTAGTTGAGCTTGAAAGGTTAGAAGAGACAAGGTTGCATGTAGCCTACTCTCTCTGGGTGGAGAAGGCCCGGTGCAAAAAGTGGTTTGATCACAATCTCAAGAACAAAGACCTGGTAGAGGGAGATTTGACACTCCTCTACAGTGTCCGCAATACCAAGCGCAAGCTCAAGTACTGAGGTATGGGTCCCTACCACGTGGTTGAGATCACTCCACAAGGGGCATGCCGAATAGCCACCCTTGATGGAATAGAAATGGATGGCTACCTTAACGGGAGCAAATTGAAAAGATACTATGGACCACTCACACTGTCTACCCTTCAAGCCATCCATAGACAAAAAGAACTCAAGGCCGAGGTAGCTAGGATGAAATACCAGGCCATTGAAGAAGCTAGAGCATGTAACGCTAATCTCAGACAGTGTAAGCAAATGATACTACTTAAGGCAATGCTTGAACCATTGGGACTAGCAAATGAGCTAACAATAGAACCAGCTAGGTTGCATGTTCAACTGAAGGGCCCATGCATGTGCATCATAGTACTCGTGGATCTGGGAGCAAGCCACAAATTCATCTCTCGTGAGGTATGGGAAAAGCTATAGGTACCCCTAAACCTCACCATCACTTTCATAAGGGCTATCAATGGCCAACTCATAAGCACCTTGTGTTTTGTGAACTTAAGTGTAACAGTTGTCTGCCAAGTAGTAGAAATACACTTTTATGTTCTCCCCACAGAAGCAGCTGACAAACATATCATATTTGGAAGGACTTGGTGTTATGCTGTCCCGAGGGGTTCACTAGGGTTTATCATATGGTACCACGTGAGTGTAAGGGAGGGGGGTACATAAGGGAAGGAAGGTACATTTTATAAGGTAATGTCCCGTAAATAGGGGGTAGATAAGGGGAATTTTCATATATTTATTGCACGCAGGTGACGTCTCCTTATAACTACTAGTGAATCCCCCGTGTACGCTGTGAACTATCAAATCAATTGGTGTGCCCAAACAACTTCTCTCACAAATGGTGGTAGAACTGCGGTAGTCTCGCTATGTGGACCAAGTTCTACTCCTTCACTTTCAGCCTCATCAGCCCATGACAAAGAAGTTCTCCAGGAGGGTGGACCGGAAGCCCCATCCACCTCCAACCTTGAAGGCAGAAGAAGGCCAATTGTAGTGGCAACACAGTGCTATTGTCCATTTCAGCACCATTGCTGTCC
The DNA here is from genome assembly GCF_047967505.1 of Dipteris shenzhenensis. NCBI lineage: Eukaryota > Viridiplantae > Streptophyta > Polypodiopsida > Gleicheniales > Dipteridaceae > Dipteris > Dipteris shenzhenensis. Next base: position 14,377,875 of record NC_141597.1, read on the forward strand.
TCCACTCAAGAAAGTCATGAACAACAAGTACAAGGGACTATCGTCTGTGCTCAATGCTACTTCAATCAAAACCGATGACTAGAGGGAGTCCAAGCAGCATAGGAGTCCCTAATTGCTCTAGAGACATTTTTGTTGAAAGCATCTGTGCCAAGAAGAAGGACGCACTGCCATCCCACGCTTTGGACTCGAAGCTCCAATCAACCTCCTCAACCATTGCATCCCCCCAAATGTTGGGTCTCCACCAAGCTCTTGGAAGCAACACAAGAACCTAGGTCGACCCGAGATGCAGATTCACAAGAACGTACTAACAAATTGACCGCAACAAACTAGCCCCAGAATCTTGAATGCGATCTATTACCATGTATCATCCAACTCAACACAAAAATCGCACAAGGAAACAAAGGAGAAACACAAGAACCGACCCCTACAATGCTGGGTGTTACACAAGAACCTCCCTCCAAATTCGAAGGCGAACCGTGAAGGGTAGTTGCGATCATACCATCTCCAAAGGTGCCATCCGACTCAAGAGAGCAAATGTCTGTGCCGAAGGCGGTCACACAAGAACCCACTTCTCGCATGACAAAGGACCATTCCACAATGACTCGTCATAATGGCAATGTACCTCTGGCATCCAAGGTAAGACACAAGTTGGACACATGCTCTACATGGCTTTTAACATGCTATGCGGCAACATGACATCTGTCTACACCGCATTCCTCATGATCGTCGAGTCTAGGTGTAGGTGAGTCAATACAGAGGCATATCATGATGCACCCGTAGCCCACAAGTCATTGCCTTACACATACACACACATCCACGGTTAGCACTAGGTGATTAGGGTCAGTATGTCCCTTTTGCATTTTTTTGCAATCTGCACGCTGCCCTCACAATCCATCCCACTCCTCACTGGTACACCCACCCGTTCCTTTCTCCCTCCCACCTTCCCACTTTTCTCCCTCTTTTCGTTTCCCTACTCTTCTCAGATAGTATCCCGCCAATTGTTGCTACATCACTATCTCGCTGACCGTCGCCATTCAAAGATCCCACCAACCATCACCATCGAAAGATCTTGCCAGATCCCGTCAACTGTCACCATCCACATATCTCACCGACCATCACCATTGGAAGATTCCATTGACTGTTGCCATCCAAAGATCCCACCAACCATCGCCATCTGAAGATCCCGCCAACCATCGCCATCCACAAATCCTGTCGACCATCGCCATCCATAGATCCCGCCAACCATCACCATCCACATATCACGCCGATCATGGCCATAGCCATATCCCTCCTACCGTCGCCATTGGAAGATCCCGCTGACCGTTGCCATTGGAAGATCCCACCAACCGTCGCCATCTGAAGATACCACCGACATTGCCATCTGAAGATCCCGCCGACTATCGCCATCCACATATCCCACCGATCGTGGCCATAATCGTATCCCGCCAATCATCATGCTATCGACATCGCCATCCCCATATCCCATCGATTGTGGGGATAGAAAAATCTATATAAAGGAGCCCTATCCTGCCGGGTTGTCAGCATAGCAATTTCCCCCAGTCTCCGCCAAAATTCTATTAGAATTCTCATAACGCCCTACCCTCTTCCACACAGCCATCAAGCAGTCAGTTTATGCCCTCCAACTCTTCCTTCCACTGATTCCCTTGTCACTTGGTTACCCTCATTCTTCCTCATGGATCCAAAAACAAATTCTTTGAATTTGAGATGGAGCTGGGACTCCACCTGCGAACTCCTATTCCGCAGGCCATCAGTCCCTCCGACTCAAAAAGCACGCCCTCGGCCACAATTCACATGGCCTCCGAATTCCCAATCAAGGACCTGCAAGGGGACGAGGAAGTGTCTACGTGATAGGACACCTAGGAGGGTCCGCCGACAATAGCATGCATGCCCTCCTCAAGGACATCAAGAAAGCACACCCTGGCTCCCATAGAAGGAGAGTAAAAAGTCGTGCGCTCACAAATGCACTCACTGCTCAGGGAGGCATGGCTCCAAGAATTAAATGCATGCGCCATTCACTCTCACTTCACCTATGAGGGTCATGATTACACCCTCCACTACCACACAGTAGCAGCTTATGCGGCACTAAAGGAGCTAGTGGTGCAAGAAGCACTAATGGTTGCAGGCCTGAGTGTAGTGGCAGATCGCCTTCCATGCCACTTGGACATGAGGCTCTTGGGAGAGTTCCTCCAGGCCTACAACTCCAATACGAATGTGGGTAGTGGCAGATTGCCTTCTGTGCCACTTGGACATGAGGCTCTTGGGAGAGTTCCTTTAGGCCTACAACTCTAGTACAAATGTGGGCATCTTACAAGATGCAATGGGCACTCCCCACTACTACCACCTCAATCAAGATGTAGTACGAGCTGCCCCAGGCCTGCGCCTGTCTTCATCATGCAATGAAGAAGAAGATGGAGGCCATCCTCAACAAAGTCTGCCACTATAACCACAATAAAAGCAAAGGGCGCATCCACTTCACAGAAATTATCAAGCCAAAGGTGGAAAGACTGGCAAGGGCTCTGTAATGGTTGACACAAGTAAGGCACACCGACCACCACCAATCCATCATGCCGAATATCTTGTTGCAGCTGGCAGACCCCTAGGTCACGAATTGGCAGATTATTTCTACAATAAAATGAGGGATGGCCTCAAAACACATGGGGAGGTCATCGAAAGCCCAATGCTCTACATGCCAATTCTCTACCACATGTTACAGTAGCATCTCCCTATCAACTATGGGTTGGCCGAAAAGTCCGCCCATGGGACTAGCACAAATAAAGCAAGAAGAAGCAGAGGTCAATCCCAAGAGAGCGAGAACAAAGCCTAAGAACAAAGCCTAGTGCCACTCTGGCTGGCCATCCTGCACAACCGGGGACCCAAGTCAGTTGCTCGCACAATACGAGGATCGACAAATGTAGGAATTCCAAAGCCGTCAACTATGACTCCAGCAAGCAGATCCTCGGGACAAGGCAAAAGGATTCAACAAGAGCTCATCTTAATTGATGACCTCCCAAGTGACAAAACAATCACAATTGGACTCCACCCAAGAGCGTAAGCCATGCCGACAACTCTCGATGCACCGTAGGTCTGGGTCTCAGCAACAACAACGACCCATCCTCAAGAGACCACTTCCTTCATCACTCACCGGCACCTGCTCCTCTCCATGGGCAAGCCTCACAGAGGCTCTACAATTTTGCAACATGCCCCACTATTGGGCACCAAGTGGCTATAGCCACATGTCAGCCGAGCAGCTCTCTCATGCTGACCACATGGAGCAAAACTTATTCGAAGAAATGGCGCAGCTCCCACAAGTGGCACAAATAATTCTACAAAGGAGGCAAGAATAGGCCTCGCAACTCTCAGCAACTCTTCTCTAGGCACAACTCTTTGCACATGATAGCCACACAATGATGGTTACCAACCAACCCACAGGGCAAATAGCCATAAATAAAATAGAGGAGTACTGAACAAAGGTTGAAGAGCTCGAGCTGGCAATCACAAAGCTCAAGGATGAGCTCTCTACCAATGAATCCTTGGTCCAAACACTCATGGACTAGGCTGAAAAAGTAGAGCCCAGCCTCAGAATAGCATTAGAGCAAAAGGCGCAAGCAAAGGCACAACACGTCAGGACTTAGGAGAACTACGAGATCCAGATCCAATCATTATAGGATCTCTTGAAGCAGGAATGTGCACTGACAGTGTCCCTTCAAGAGCAGAATGAACGACAATGCACCCCCAGTCACACAGAAGACTTAGGGTTGGAAGACCGAGAGAAATAAGAGTTTAGAATGTACAGGGAGGTCTTTGCACAACTCGCCACTTACACACTTGCACCACACCACAATCCCCTAGACACTCCAAATGCACTTCAATGCACTCCATGCACAAAACCTTATATTCCACATAGATATCACAATCCCACTCCCTCCTAATGCCCTCTAAACAATCCTCTGCCGTAACCTTAATCACTACCGCCCTATTCTCGCCATGTCCTATTTTTCCTTAGATCTTCAGCCCTCTAGTCTCTCTCTTCTCTACCCCTCTGACCTCCAAACTCTCACCGCCCATCCCATTCTGCTAAATTTCCAAGCTTGGTGCCGCATCATCAGGGAGTCCACTAGTTATCCAGTGGACGATGATGTGATGCAAATCGCAAAGCCCGAGGAACTCAGCCTGTGGGTCTACACCCTTGAAAGTCTGCAAGCCAACATTAATTGGATGTAGACCTACGGTCGAGTCTCCGCAATACAATCTCAAGGGCATCTTGTGGTGTACCAGTCCACCACCTACAACCCCCTTAGCATTATAATCCTCTTTAGCAGGGTGCTACAAGTCTCCACGACTCACTTGAGTCCTTGGTGAGCAATTTTGAAACAATACATGTAGCATATCCTGAGGAACTAGTCGAGGAGCAAGGCCAAGAAGCCATCACAATATTTAATTCTACCGCCCCACCTGCCAAAATCCCACAACCACCTCGTTTGGATCCCACCCAACCCACCCAGCAAGCCACCCAACCTCTCCTTCCTCACACAACTCTGTCTGAATATTCTTCCAACGCCTCTAACACCACCACCACACATCATGTGACCTCCTTGTTTATCTCCTTTATGGCTCTAGTTGACCTCCTTGAAGAGGCTCTCAACCCGCTACTCAAAGTAGCCAATTTCGTCCAAACGGCCGACGATACGATGCCAATAGGCACTACAGAGGCAGAATCCATGCCCATTGAAGATGACAAGGCTGCACAAGCTCCTCCCTTCTCCCCACCTAAAAATGTCAAATGGCACCCCGACTTGCAGTAATTCCAAGAACTGCCAGATAGTGCACTTATGCACCATTGGAAGTGCCAACTCGAGGGCTCCCACCTCCACCTCTACGAAATCTTAGAGGTGCATCCCCTCACACAATTCATCACCTAGTATTTCGATGAGTGGCAATGCACGCATCCAAAATGCACAAGAGGAGGATACAACCTCGCCCCTGATGCTCTAGTCCCACAAACTGATGAAGATGCTGTGGTCTACAACCTTGCTGGTGCATTCCCTTCCTCAAAATGGAATAGTTTTGGCGGTACTACCATAGTGCCCACGTCGATCGCCGGATCCACCCCCTGTACATGCCAATGGAACGATGATGGACTTGGGTGGAATTCTGAGAGCTCTAGCAAAAGGACCCTAATATGTTGTACAATTTTTTGAAGTACAACTTTCCCAAACAAATGACTCCGTAGGGATTTTGCTTCCACCTCTAGTCATTCAACGACACATATGGCTCGATATGCAATCCCGTCATCGTGGTGGAAGTGGTCCACTTCAACCACCTCCTCCTCTTACTCCTCCTTGACCTCCCTACCCCCCCACCGATGACTGCCTCCATAATATGACCAATCAGATTGTCTTCAACACTGACATTGGTCCTATGCAATTTCAAGACCTCTGCCTCTACCTCCACGTCCACAATCTCCATGGACACCACATCTACATCTATGAGGATATGCATGCAACCCAATTTTGGATTTATCGCTCATACCTCACTCGGTTAACTCCATGCTAGTTGGATTGCTATGCACTTCTACAAGCAGTCCTCACCACATACCTCCTCCAACATGGCTGATTCGAGGGCAGCTCAACAACAGGAAGGGGGACATGTTAACATCCATGAAGTACAATTGCTGAATGCAGGGTAATCAATGATTAGAGGTGATTAGGCTTCATGATTTACTTCAAGGGTTGCAGCAGCCATGGAAGTAGTACAGTACAAGCTCAAAGAGTTTGAGCCCAAGATACCCTAAGTTTAAAGATTGCAGGCAATGGGTACAAATTATAGGTTCCAATGCACAGGTTGTTGGTTCTAGCTACTGCAAGCTGTGGTTAAGTGTCTCACGGGAGTCAAGCCTCACCACTCCAGGTTTTGAGCCTCATATAGGGGGTTTGAGCCCCAAATAGCTTAGGGCTTGGAGGCATGAGGCTAACACAAGTGCTATTTGGGAGTTAGTTAGGAGCACCTCCTGATTCCAAACTTGTCCCAAGTGCTCATATATGGTTAACACAAGTGCTATGTCTGTTAGGAGGGAGAGATGGAAAGAATAGCAATATGTCTTGGCACCCTACGGGGACCCAAGAGACTTTTAATGTAAAGAGAGGGAGAGTGCTAAAAGAAAAAGGGTTGGGCCTCCCTTCAAAAGGTGACATGTATTAAAGGCCAAATGGTTGACTTTGGTCTTCATTATTGTTTGCACAAGTTGGAATACAAGCTCCCTCTTCTCTTCCAAGAGTGTTTTGCGTGTTCCCTTATTTCTCTTCTAGTGCCCTTGTGTTTGCAACTCCATCCCCCTTCACTCTCCTCTTCCCTTCTCCTTCTCCCCCCCCCCTTCTCCTCTCTCTTCACCCCTCTCCCCCTTCCCTCTTTCTCTCATGGAAACACATTGCAACAATCCGAGAGCTTCTTGAGTGACACATGCGGATGACTCGTGCCTTGCATTGCTCTCACAAGGAGTAGCTTGGAGTGGAGGTTCCATCGGCATCTCTTCAACATCCCCATGACACGTGAATCAGTGTCAAGACTACACAAAGGCCTACCTTGATGACTCATGACAAGGCAATAATGCAATAAGGTCCTTTCTAGATGGTTTTCATCACCCTCCAACATGCATTGTCTCTATGTTATTTCAAAAGTGTTGCAAGGCTCCTTTGTCATCCTCCTCACATGCGAGTCTACCAAAAAGAGATTGTGGTTGTGAGCAACTACATTGCTTATCATTTGTTATTGTGACCACCAACGTAAGGCATAGAAGCATAAAGAAATGTTGGATGTCCTAAAAAATGTTTTTTTAAAAGGAGAATGGTATAAATTAGTCATCCACTTGGGTTTGGGACAAAAAGTTGGGAGACCATGGTACTCATTTTTAAAAAAATTCTATGTTGGGTGTCCTAAAGAATGTTTTTTTAAAAGGAGAATGTTAGAAACTAGGCACCCATTTGGGTTTGGGATAAAAAGTTGGGAGACCATGGTACTCAGTGTTTTTAAAATTATATGTTGCATGCCGATTTAAGCCAAAACTTGACAACCTATATCATTTTATTGGCAAATCCAAATTGGGTCATGCACCATTTCAAGTAAAATGGCAAGTCATGATATAGATACGATGTTTTTTACACCATTTGTAAAGTTGCATGCATCAAAATAAGAATTTTATGAAGTTAGAGCATGGTTCCCATTTTAAATTAAGTTGGATGCATCAAAATAAGTATTTTACGAAGGTATGGCTAATTTTCTTCCCAAGTTTAGAGCAATGCTGCTCATTTTAGGCTATCATTTTGCAATGGTAGGATAGAAAAATGATGGTAGGATAGATAAGTTACGCCTTCCTCTTTTAAGGGGGGTCTCGCAAAAAAAAAACACAAGTCCTAAGCAAGGACAAAGTCAAGGTTTTCTAGATGGTTTTTTATTGTACAAGCAGAATACTTATCAACGCTAAAGAGATGGTGAATGCATGTAAGGACAATGTCTCTCTCTCTCACAATGTAAGGACAATGTGTGTGTGTGTGTGAGAGAGAGAGAGAGAGAGAGAGAGAGAGAGAGAGAGAGAGACTTTCTCAAATATGTCTTTTCACAAATCACTAGATCTTTGAGAAAGTCTCTCTCTCTCTCTCTCACTCACTCTCTCTCTCTCTCTCACTCACACACACACACACACACACACACACATGAATACTTCCCTAACTATGAATTATTCTTTTATGTACCCCCTTGAAATCTTCCCTTTACACTTTCTTTATAAACACCCACATACCAAGCCCACTAATCGTCCCATACCTCCTCTAATCCCTTCTTAACCCATGCACTCATTTGCTCCTTACTCCACTTGTGACTTAAACTTCACTTGTGGCTAAATTGCTTTTTTTAATTATCTAAGAATCCATAAGGTTGTCTATATTCCTAGGTAAAGCGATAACAAGCTGGGGAAAACATGCATTACCTGTCTACCCAAACAAAACTATGAAGTTAACACCTAGTTTGTTTGGATGGTGGTGGGCAAGTGGACCCCAACCTCGAAACTTGGAGTGCCTGAGGATTCGACATTTTTTTTCAATATTATGTTTGTCGAACTCAATATTAGTAAAAATTTTAATTTGATTGAAATTTTTGCAAACTCTAGTTGCATTTTTCAACTTAGATGTCTCAAACATTTTTTCCTTATATGTTTTTCTTTTTTAACTTTTTATCCAAGTGATGGAATTAATTATATGGCTCAATTATTGATGGGACTTTTTAATCTAAACACCCACACACACATTTCCATGGTTGTGTAATTCCTTATACACACACACACACACACACACACACACACACACACACACACACACACACACACACACATACGTATATAGTTATGCCTCTATAGAGACTTAGTGAATGATAGATATATGGATATATATATCTAGGTCCTTATATCTTTGATTATCTCTGATTAGTTTCCTGGTTCATAATGCTTAGCTTAATTTTTACCATATAGTATGCATCAAAGTCTTTTACAAAAAAAGTATGTCAATATACTCATGGAATATAAATTATGCTTACAATTTCGAAAAGATTACTAGGTGGTTGTGTTGGTAGTACATTAAATTGGAAGAGTAGTGCCATTTATTTTTACAATTGTGAATAGATTACTAGGTATTTGGGTTGCGGATCCTTTATAGATAATAGTGTATGTCCCCTTTTATATTTTTGAATCTGGAAGGGGTTTGGTTCTTTGGTAAAAGCGATAACAAGTTGGGGTAAATAGGCATTACCTATCTACCCAATTGAAGCTATGATGTTCTAACACTTAGTTTCTCTTGGATGGTGGCAGGTAAGTTGACCCTGACCTTGGTTTGTGGAACTTTGGATGGATTCGGCACTTCGATTTCTTGTTTACAATTTGGTTATGATTGACAATTATTTCACTCTACATGTGATGTTTTGTTAAAAATGTTACTTGGATGTGTACCATTGATATAGAGTCTGTGTTTTGGACAAGCTACTTTATTTCATTCTGCTTAGTATCATGTACTTGTATCCTCGGATTTTTTAAGTATTTGGTATATGGTATCCAAATGGTGGAATTAACTATATCATGCAATTTTGATGGAAGTACTTTCTGAACACATACACACATTTTCTACATGTGTACACACATTCATGTAGTTATTTGACATCCCCCCCCCTTACCTCTCTTACACACACACACACACACACACACACACACACACACACACACACACACACACACACGTACTTTGATTTTTGTTTGAATTAGTTAATTTTGATCTTGATTAGAATATTTTGTTATATTTATTAGCATAATTATTTCTTTGAAAAAAAAATAAAAATTGATGTTGAGTTTAACCTTGTTATAAATTATGTCATTTATAGTAGTATTATTTCTTGTATTAACTTTGGTGTAATTTCTTTTCTACATTTGGATTTTTGTGAACTAAGAAAGTTCCTTCTTAACCGAGTTTTTTAGATCTTATGTATAGAGTTTGGTCTGAAGGTGCACTTACTTTGATGATCATAGTGCCTAAAGCCTTGGTCAACTATGATGTAACTTCTTAGATGCATTTATTTTTCCTATGATTTTTATATGATTGGGTCACATACATAAATACATACATATACACACATACACTCATACACATACTCACTTACACACATAAACATTCTTTCCCACACTTCTCACAAATACATTGAGCATATTGATATCCACCCATATGTAGTATGAATTTTTGTCAATATTTCATGATTGGTAATGGTATTTGTTTCTGCAAAGTACCATTACCTTGAAGGATGGTGCTACTTTGTTGGATTATAGTATGGAGGATCCCTCTTATTCATATATTTGATGAACAAATTATTCCTTGTTTTGGTTTTGGCTTATGTATCTTATAAAAACAAAACAATGGGGTTTTATGTATATGGCTGGATCCATGGGTAATTTGAAACAAAGTTAAGTAAGAGACTAATTAATTTTCTCTTTAAACACGTATAAGTTTGTCTTTAAATGATTTTTTTAGTATTTGGTACATGGTATCCAAATGGTGGAATCAACTATATCGTGCAATTTTGATGGGAGTACTAATTCTGCACACACACACACACACACACACACACACACACACACACAGTTACTTTTATCCTATTTGTACCCCCTCACACATGCATATGCACACACATGGTTTCTTTACCTAGGAAATCTTTATTGGTGAGACTCCAAAAATCTTTGCAACCTCATAATGTACCATTTTATACTTTGATAGTCCATTTCTAATAATTATTTTTGGAATTACATACATGAGCTAGTCCATACTTGTTATGATGTCTTTTTGACAATCTTTTCCTCATGAGAATTTAAATAGTAGATAATGCTTCTAAATATCTTTTCGTAATTAAGGGGGTTAAAGTCCAAAACTCATGAAAATCTTCCCCTAGCCCTACAACACACACACACACACACACACACACACACACACACATACGCTTTTTATCCCACTCATACCCACTCACACACATACACATGGGTTTATAACACACTAGCCTGTTCAAATTTTCATGACATCTTTTAATAAGTCCTAATCTATTCCTTATGTGGATTTAATGAGCAAAAATTTCTTCTAATGTCTTTATGATTGGGAGTTAAAATGCATATGATTTCTTTTCTTCCCCTATCACTACTCCTTCCCCCCTAGTTACGGTTCTACAATATTCTGCCACCCTGTGGACTTATGAAAGAACCTATGGGTTTTGACACTATCTAAGAACTAATAGATTTGTACCTATTTAAGAATTAAATTATGGATAGATCAAAAGATGGGAGAGGATGTCATCCTTGGCCTACTATGCAGTGCATATGGTGGACATTTATTGTAGGGTGGTGCTACCTATTTCTAAAGATCTCCCTCTCCCTTCAAGCTGTCAACGTCCTCCCTACTCTTCGACTCAATCCTCACGGCTACGTCTCCACTTCCTACTCTTTCCCCATCACTCATGGCTTCATCTTAGGTGCATTTGATCGGCCTCTCATGCTTATTCCTTTCAACTCATACGGCTACTTACCTACTTTTTGCATAAAGTGCATGATATGCTGGCTCTCTCCCTCGATCTCTTCTACCACGACACTGCATGCATGCGCCCAATACCTCCCACCTATCTACACCCTCCCTTATGCATTTTCTTACCTGTATGCACCTTCGTCTGCTGTGCAACTTGGATTACACTCTGCTAGTCACCTCATATACCTGCCTTGGTCACATACATGCACAGGGTCTAGCCGCACTACTCTTGTTGTGTTGTGTCCCAAACGTGGGCTCATAGTGCTAGATCTAGCTATGGTGCTTCCTCTGGCTGGCTCCCAACTCTCCTCTTCTACCCAAAATAAATCATACCTGTATGGCCCTAGTTATTGAAGGTATCTAAAAACCAACCCTTCCTTCTGATTCTACCAAAAGCTCCTTAAAAAAGCCAAATACCTATCCTCTCATGGTTCCAACTCCTCTGGCTCGGCAAAACGTCCAATGCGTGGTTCCCAATAGTACAATGACATCAATGACACCAGCAAACAAATTACCTTTAGATGATGTATGGGTACGCACCCTATCTATACAAGTCAATGGTCTGCACTCTCTATGTGCTGAAAGGCATATTACAAAGAGGTTTTTTCATGTTGTTTTTTTCTCAAAAGCCTTTGAGTTCATTAGGCCTAAGAAAATATTTTATGAGCTCATACGCTACTTTGAACCCAACAAATTGAAGTTGTTTAATGATTTTGGATTTGCTTAGTCTTATACCCCTAACATTGCCAAATGGTTATACCACCACTTTGACACTTTTTCCACATCATATGATGTGTCCCACACTTGCACTTTCCTGAAATACAAGCGCTTTGCTTCCTTTCTAAAAATGGAATTTGTCAATGAATTACATGTCCTTACCACGGACATTGATATTTGGCACCACCCTAAATTGAAAGAATTCCTTTCAAAAGGACTCAACAACCACATCCCGCCCTTACCACCGAATCCTTTCATTGTGGTAGAAGAACTGTTTAAAACCTGGTCCAAAATCTGCATAGTGCTCAAAATCACACCCCTTGGTCTCCACAAAGACAAAATCTGGACATTCTAGCTATCAAAAATTGATTAAAAATGTCAGAATCGGGTTTCCTCTCTCCCATGGTCTAAAGATGAATGTATCTTGAGTGAGATGGACTTTATTTCCTCTCATCTCTTTATTACTGGCCTTGACAAATCTCCTCAAACCCGCACATTTATATGAAAAAAGCTCTATCACCAGATGGCTAGTTAGAGATTGTCTGGAAAGGAGTTTGAATTTACCACCCTTGATAAACAAGTAATTAGCACTTTCATTATTGAAAAACTCAACTCGTTTAACTTAGGACTTACGATCATTACCGCTCTCCCGTTTCTTATGTGTACCTACAAATGTCATAAGCATTCCTTCCATTGGCTCACCAATGCACATCTTGTATTTTTTCTCAAATTACTAGTGTTTTAAATGCTGCACTTAGTAACTTTATTCTTGAAATTAAGAAGATATCATTTTTGTTTCATAAAGATGCCTTGGTATTTTGTGGAAAAAGAATCAATTCTTTTTTGTTGATCGATAACTCGACCTCATCAATGTCCCCTCACTAATCAACCTCCATGCACACATTTGATGTTACAACTTGTTATGAAGCCATACCACATAGTGGTAATGAGAGCCTCATGGAAGCACTTGCCTACTTAGTAGACTTACTAAAGTGTAATGGATATAAGGATTCAAATGAAAAGAACTTACTCTCATCCTTACTAAAACCAGTAACCCTCCCTTGTCTTTTGATCTCTTTCTGCATATCAACCATTACATCCTAACCAATGCATTTGTCAAAGCTGGGAATTTTACTACCAAACAAACCTTGGGAATACCAATGGGATATTCATGTTCCCCATTATGGTGCAACATTTACCTTCTCAAATTTGAGATTGTGTTTGTCTAATGACTAACAAGGCTCAAAGATGGGACATTGCAGAGGCTTTCCTTTTTTAATTCTAGTATATCGATGACCTTAACTTTTGTAACAACCCCTTCATCATCCAGTGCCTTGACCCTCATCAACCTCAATCTCATGACAATGCGTTGTGGATCTACCCTCTTGATGTCATTCAGTTAAAACCCACCTAGGATATGATAGGAAATATTACCACTCACACTACCTTTCTTAACACTTCCATCACATTAGTTAGACCTTTCATTGGCCTTTATACCTCATCTATTGCCTGGAAAAATGACAAATTACCAGTTCCAAATATCTCCTTTATTCACCTTCATAGCAATAGTCCCTTAGATAACTGCTACAAAGTCTGCATCTCCCAAAATTTACCTATCATTTATTCTACTTCAGATCCATTCCTTGCATGGTTAGATATTTCAAAACTCATTCATATGTTTTGTGCCAATGGCTTTCATCAACATAAGATTTAAAGACTTATTTTCAACTTCATTGCTACCAACAATTTCCCCAGTGCCCGAATCAATACTTCCCCACTCTTATCTTTGTTTGGTGCAAGGCAGGATACCACGGTGATGGGTATCCTGCCCCCATCATGTGGTATCCTCCCAGGGCCAGGGAGAGTACACACACATACACACACACACACAGACACTTTTATCCTATTTGAACCCCCTCACACATGCATATGCACACACATGGTTTCTTTACCTGGGAAATCTTTATTGGTGAGACTTGGGAAATCTTTGCAACCTCATAATGTACCTTTTTATAATTTGATAGTCCATTTCTAATAATTTTTTTTGAAATTACATACGAGCTAGTCCATACTTGTTGTGACGTCTTTTTGACAATCTTTTCCTCATGAGAATTTAAATAGTAGATAATGCTTGTAAATATCTTTTCGTAATTAAGGGTTAGAATCCAAAACTCATGAAAATCTTCCCCTAGCCCTACAACAGTCCTACACACACACACACACACACACACACATTTTATCCCACTCATACCCCCTCACACACATGCACATGGGTTTACAACACACTAGCCAGTCCAATTTTTTGTGACATCTTTTAATGAGTCCTAATCTATTCCTTATGTGGATTTAATGAGCAAAAATTTCTTCTAACGTCTTTATGATTGGGATTTAAAATGCATATGATTTCTTTTATTCACCTATCACTACTCCTTCCTCCGTTGGTTACGGTTCTATGATATTATGCCACCCTATGGAATTATGAAGGAACCTATGGGTTTTGATGGTATTTAAGAACTAATAGATTTGTACCTTACTTAAGAATTTTATGGATAGATTAAAAGATGGGAGAGGATGTCATCCTTGGCCTACTATGCGGTGCATATGGTGGACACTTATTGTAGGGTGGTGCTACCTATTTCTAAAGAGCTCCCTCTCCCTTCGAGCTGTCAACGTCCTCCCTACTCTTTGACTCAATCCTCACAGCTACTCCTCCACTTCCTACTCTTTCCCCATCACTCATGGCTTCATCTTAGGTGCATTAGATTGGCCTCTCATGCTTATTCCTTTCAACTCATATGGCTGCTTACCTACTTTTTGCATAAAGTGCATGATACGCTGGCTGCTCGTGCTCTCTCCCTCGATCTCTTCTACCATGACACTGCATGCGTGCTCCCAATATCTCCCACCTATCTTCACCCTCCCTTTTGTTTTTCTTACGTGCATGCACCTTCGTCTGCTGTGTGACTTGGATTACACTCCGTTGGTCACCTCATATACCCGCCCTGGTCACGTACACGCATAGGGTCTAGCCGCACCGCTCTTGGTTGTTGTGTCCCAAAAATGGGTTCGTAGTGGTACATCTAGCTATGGTGCCAGCCCTCAAATTTGAAGGCTGCAACACCCTTCAAAGGGGTTTTTGTCCTTCCCCAGAAGGGAAATAGAGAGATGAACCTTCAAAAGAAGGATCGCTTTGGGAAAAATTACAAAGGAAATGCCACGTCACCCTTCAAAAGTAAATTACAAGAAGGATAACTCTTAAATTGCCTTTCAAAATGAAATTCTAGGCTACCCTTCAAATTTTAGGGCTGTATGGTGCTTCCTCTGGTTGCTATCCATCTCAAGCATGGGCACCTCACTGGCCATCCTGCCCTACATAGCCTTGTATGATTTTTACGGTGGCTTCGTACTCTTGCGTGGCACCTCCTGCCTGCTCAACGGAGTCTTTAGTCCTCCGAAATCCTTGGGCCATGCCTCTAGTCCTCACAAATGATCGCGTGAATGAATGCGCTAGTTCTGCTCTCCCTGTGCTATCTATTATACTACATGTTATTAGTGTTACATTGTTTACTTAGTCTTATAGTTGAGGTTATCTAACGTTCTAGCTAGCGTATGGTTCTTTTAAGGGTAAGTCTCTCTTTATAGACTAGGTTGACCTACAGATTAGCCTATTTATTGTGGCAAGAGTGTAGTCATTAAGTCAATTAGTTAATAACATCGTCTTATTTCATTTCTTGCTAATTAATTGCTTATGCCCCCCAAAAACAATTTCCTTTCAATTTATTTACGGTATTTTACAACTTAATCTAACCTTTTTAACCCATTAGCTATGTACGTATTGGGTCATTTGGAGACATCATATGTACATAGTTGGTTAACTAGAGTACAATGCTACAGCGCCAAGTTTTTCCCCTTTTTAGATAATGGATAACTTTGTGTGGTGTTACAATTTTCCTTATAGTGAGATAATGGGCACTTTATAGATAATGGATAGTTTTTTTATGTTTACTTACTCTATGTACTGACGAATGGATGTCTCCTTTTTAGGACACATCTGGTACTTGTGCCCCTCTCAAGACAGCCCATATGTCCCATTAATATGGATCCTTCCTTTATTGCCTTTGTCAATAAAAAAATGAAGGAAGCTAGAAAAGATGGATTGACATTGCAAATTGCTAGAACACGACCCTATCTTCCTCGAAAAACCAAGAAAATGTGAAACTGCGATTCCAATAGTCTTAACCTGACTTGTGCTTGTCTTGTCCATGATCTTTTGAGATGCTCTTTTGGCCTACCCTATTTGAAACATCCCCCATGGCAACATGCACTTGCCATTTTAAAAAAAATTTACTCTAGCTTATTCCTCCCTTCGTATGGGTCAAGTCACAAGTTTTTCTTGTGTGAGCAACTACTTGTTATTTGATACTTTATTATGAGTTCCTAATAGAATGACAGAGATACTCTATTGATGCCTCCTCTATGGAAAGCTGGATGATTTTGTTTCAATACAATTGTCCCTCATATTGCCTCCTATTTGCAAAGCTAATTATGCCTCCTCTATGGAAGGCTAGGTCATTGCCTTCTTTTACGTTCTAATGCCTCCTACATGGAAGGCTTAAAAATCTATCATGCCTCCTCTATGGAAGGCTAGGAGTTTTTTTTTCAAAATAATTATCCTTATTAATGCCTCCTGCATGGAAGGCAAGCACATCTTGTGCCTAAACAATTTCATAATACCCACTAAGCTATGACACAATGTAATGTGCAGTTGTATGTCTGGATGAGTTTCTTACATTTTACTTGTTGGAAAGCTAACCTCTGTTATGCCTCTTCCATGAAATGCTATGTCGCTATCTATTGTTACAAATTTTTTTTCTAATGCCGTTCTTTGCCTCCTATATGGGAAGACTAGGTAACTGAGTTTCAAAATTATTGTTTTTCCTAATGCCCTCCTATATGGCAGGCCAACACTTCTATCTCCAACATTTCATGATGTCCACCTAGCATTTTTACTATGTAATATGCAATTATGAATCTAGATGGGTCTATTTCTCATAGGTCAAGCAATAACAAGCCGGGGTGTGCAGGCATTACCTATCTACCCATTTAAAACTTTGTTGTTCTAACAATTGGTTTTTTATGGATGGTGGCAGGTAAGTGGATCCCGACCGTGGAGTATTGGACACCTGAAAGATTCAACTTTGATTTCTTGATGTATTTGCAAGATCTACATATCATTGGAATATAATATAGTGATCACTTGTTATAAGCTTTTAAGTGTTTCGAGTGCCATGTTCTTGGGGTATTTTTGTCTACACACACGCACACGCACATCCACACACACACTATTAGCCAGAAAAGAAATCAAGACCAGAGGCTAGAGGCTAAGCATGGCAACGCTCGAGGGCCATAGAGGAAAGGAGATCGTGAGGGCGAAACGTTATCATGGGAGGGGAAAAGGAATTAGAAGGGGGAGGGAATGAAGAGGGAGACTATGACACAAGGGGAAAGGGAGAGGGGGAAGAGAAGCACGTACATGATAGGAGGAGGAATGTAAAGATGGAGACATCAAGGGAAGAGGACCATCCTTTATTTGAAAGAAAGGATGAGAGGGAAATATCAAAGTACTAGCTAGGTGGCTTTACCAGAATGAGCGTGTCTCATCAAGGAATAGCCCCCTCCTTTTATAGCCAAAAGAGGGGGTCTCTCCCAATTAATGCATCCTACCACATGCATGTTGTGTGTGTGGAAAAGTCTCCCATGTGGGCTAGGCGGTTACACACTCTCAATTGTGTGCGACAACCCTTTGCCTCAATTTTCCACATAAATCAAGCCCCATATCTCAAGTCTATGATACTCCCTTGGTCTCTTCCCAATTTTATAATATGTTAAAACCTCTAGGAGGACAAGTGGAGGGTTGGCACAAGGATTCTTGCCACCTCATCCTACTTTCCCCATTATTTAACTTGCTCTCTTGGACCTTCTATACCTCCCCCACATGGGCCTATCCTATATGGAGGGAATAACCCAATATAATATCCATCTCCACGTATTTTATATTACTTCTCCCATGGACTTTGTGCCATAACTCACTAAATGCAGCCTAGGTGGAGGGGTGGCACATGGAGGAGCCATGCCACCTTACATTTTATAATATTACTACCATGGATTATGTACAACACACCTTATGGGTCCTCTTACGTGGAAGGGTGGCACATGGTCATGCCCTGCCACCTCAACCCTGGGCCCTATGCACACCATATTTTATTATACTATTGCCACATATACAAACACACACACATATTAATGCCTTTTTCCTTAGACAATTTTATCCATAATAGTTCCCCCCCCCAGGCAGGGAATGCACAGCATTTCCATGCCTGGGTCCATCACGCACAAAGAAAGGCTTGAGGTAACACTTGTTGATCACCTTCTTGCCATATGGTTCATGCAGCTCCTGAACTTGTACAGACCCATTGCTACGTTCCTTGATGACTTTGTATGGACCAGTCCACAGTGGCAGAAACTTCTTATCCATTTGGT
This sequence comes from Dipteris shenzhenensis, assembly GCF_047967505.1. Taxonomy (NCBI): domain Eukaryota; kingdom Viridiplantae; phylum Streptophyta; class Polypodiopsida; order Gleicheniales; family Dipteridaceae; genus Dipteris; species Dipteris shenzhenensis. The sequence goes on from NC_141597.1 coordinate 14,396,243, forward strand.
GGTCCAATCTATTATCAAAGCATAGCACAACATCCCCCTCAGCAAAGTGTCATTCCCATCCCTTGTGAATCTTAGCATCCAAGTGGGCCTTTTGTCGATTCTTTTGGATCTCTATTTGGTGTAGTGCAAGGCGTCGGGTTTCATCTAACTTCTCAAGTTGTACCAATCTGGTCTCTACATGTTCATCTTCTGTCATCCTCTGTTCTTGTGCCAATCTCAAAGCTGGAATCTCTATCTCTAGTGGTAAAACGGCCTCAGTACCATACACCAACTCAAAAGGAGTGTGACCTGTAGATGTTTTATGAGTGATGTTGTAAGCCCACACGGCTTCAGTGACCTTTTGATCCCACTAGCTCCTGTTCCCTGTGGCCATTTTTCCCATGGTTTTACAAAGGAGGCCATTGGTCCGCTCTGTTTGACCCATGGATGCCGGATAATAGATACTAGAAGTGTGATGATTAATACCCATGCGATCCATGAGTAACTCCACTGCTTCATTTAAGAATGGACTCCCATGGTCAGAGACAATCTCCATGGGTGTCCCAAAACTTGTGCAGATATGTTCAAATATGAAATTTGAAACTGCCTTACCATTTGCAATAGGGAGGGCGATAGCTTCAGCCCACTTAGTGACATACTGAGTGGCTACCAAAAGATACTTCTTTTTGCGGGCAGTCATGGGTAAGGGCCCGACAAAATCTATTCCCCACTTCTGAAACGGATGGATGGACATCACTGGATGATGTTGACCAGGATGCAAATCCTTCCTACCAAAGAATTGGCATGGTTCACAGGTTTTGCAATACAAAGTGACATCCTTGAACAAGGTCGGCCAATAGTATTCAGCATGTAAAATCTTCTTAGCTGTATGGTCACTGGCATAGTGGCCTCCACAAAATCCATCATGATAATGCTTCAATACCTTAGGCACTTCATTTGCATCAATGGCCCGTCTTAGTACCCCATCCATGCCTTGACGGTACAACACCCCATCAAGGAGGGTGTAGTGCCTACTATCTCTACGGATCTTCTCTCTCATAGCTAGTACTTTCTAGAGGAAAGGAGAAAGCAATCAGAAACCTGTAGATACCACCATACCATGGATCCCCAACTTCTATGGCCGCTACAAGGGTTACATCAAGGCACTCCTCTAAATCAATTAAAGCATTCTTCAAGTTGGAACAACCCCCTTTTACAATTTTGAAAGAAAAATCATATTCTTGTAGAACTGCTAGCCATTTGGCCAATCGGCCGATGGGATTTGGTGATTGAAGAACCTGTTTTGCAAGACCAGTGCTAGTGAGTATAATGAAGGACTTTCCAGCCACATAATGCTTAAATTTCTCAATGCAAAACACCAAAGACAAGGCATGCTTGTCAGCCTCTGAATAGCGTCGCTTAGTGTCGAGCAATTGTCGAGAAGCAAATCGAATGGGATACATGAACCGATCCTCCCCTTGCTAGAGAAGAATACCTGTGAGAGTGTGCTTACCAAAATAGAAAGTCTTTGACCAATCTGGATTGTGTAGAATGGGTTCTGAAGCCAGAGCATTCTGGATTTGTGCAAACCCATGATCACAATCCTCATCCCAAGAGAAATCAACCCCATCTTTTAATAGCATAGTCATGGGTCGTGTCAAAGCAGCATATTGATCAATGAAGCGGCGATAGTATCCTACTAGATTGACAAATGAGCGTACCTGATGTTTGGTTGTTGGCAGGGAGAGCTTGAGGATAGCTTCTACCTTCTTGGGGTCAGGCTTGATGCCCTTGAATGAGACAATATGTCCCAATAACCTCCCTTGAGTGGCTCCAATGGTGCGTTTCTCAGGGTTGAGACTACCGTTTGCATCATTGACCCTTTGGAAGGCCAACCTAACCTTCATGACATGCTCCTTATGTGACGAGAATATACAGAAATCATCTAAAAGCACCTCCAAGAAATCCCCAAATAAGGAGCAAACACCATCTGCATAAATCTTTGAAAGGTAGCAGGAGCATTGGTGAGGCCGAATGGCATTACTTTGAATGCAAATGTCTCCCAGGGTGTGGCAAATGTGGTTTTAAGCACATCTTCTTCGGCAATTTTGATTTGATAAAACCCAGAGTAACCATCACAGAAAGTATACATCTCATGACCACTTACCTTCTCAAGAATGAGGTCTTGAAAGGACAGAGGATGATGATCCCTCTTGGTGGCTGCATTGAGTTTCTTATAGTCGATGCAGTCCCGCCACTTGTTGTTTTTCTTTGGGGTGACCACCACTGGAGAAACCCATTCAGTATTGTGAACCGAAACAATAAACCCAACCTCTACAAGCTTCTGAAACTTTGAGCACAAAGCATCCATCTGCAGGGGCCCTAATCTCCGATACTTCTGACCCACAGGCTTCGCATCAGGCTTCAGTTCTATCTTGTGCTCTATGGCATTCACATGGCGAAGGTGGTGGTAGCTAGTTGCAAAGAGGTCAGGGAAATCTTTGAACATTTCTAGGAACTCATCTTTCTCACTTGGAGTGAGGTCTGGGGAAAGAATAGACTCAAGCTGTTGAGGACTAGCTATTACCTTTTCTGCAGATGGTGTGGTCGGAGACACCCCCATCATGTAAACTTCCTCCTCTGAGAATTCCTCCCCCCCGTTTGATTCTTCCATTGATTCAGACACCGAGGATGAGAGAGTATCACTGTCTTGCTCCTCTTCTTCTTCTGGTTCCGTGGCACCGGGTTGCACCGAGATCTTCTCCTTAGAAGCACCGAAAGACATGTGTCTTGTCTTCCAATAGCTGACTGCATCACTCTTTCTCAACCATGGTCTTACGAGTATGGCTGGGTAACTCCTGCCTGTATCTTCAATGTCCACTACATAGAAATTGACAATGGTGGTCAACCCATTGACAGTGATGGGCAAATCCTCAACGACTCCTAGGGTGGCGAGTCGTTGACCATCTACTACCTTGATTCGAGTGGAGGAACACCTTGTACATTTCAAATTCAATTTCTTCATGATTCGGGGCACCATGATATTACATGCAGCTCCCCCATCAACACACACATTTTTGACATGGCAATTATCTATGATGACATCGACTATGTGTGGGTGCCGATCAATTTCTTCAAAGATAGAAGATACCTCTCTTACCTTTCCCTTTTTCTTGTTCCTCCTTGTTGAGAGCCCTTGCTGCAGCTCACGTCTCACCTTAGGGCTTAATGCAATTAGTTGAGGGAGCGTGATGCTCAAAGAACGATGAGCAAGGTCTTGAACGACTGAATAGTCTTCTTGCCCAAGCCGATGGGAAAATCCGAGGGCAACCACTTACTCCTACAGGATCTTTTAGTCTTCTCTATTGGTGGGTCTGCCATTTCAGCATCTGAGGGCTCTGAGAAGGACACCTTCTTCCTAAGGTGGCCCGGTCCATGGTTTGGAGAGGGGTCCGAGGTGGTACGACTTCTTTTCCCAAGGTCAAGGATCTCTACATCAGAATCCTCAGCGCCAGACTCACTTAGAAGATTCACCCTTGGAATATTGGGGCATTCCGTGCGATGATGACCCTTCTGGTGGCACTCGTAGCATACAACATTAGCACGGTCTCTTGGAGGGCGATTGGCTTGATTTCTGATGCCCACCATCTCAAGCCGAAGATCATTCAGGGCCTTGGCTAGGTCATTGACTCCAGGTTCTATTGCAGGGGGGGCCTCTTTAGGTGGAGGGGCCGAGGGAGTAGAAAGGAGGGGGGCTCGTGGGTGAGGCTGGGGAAATCTTCGAGGCGGAGGGTGAGAGTATACACCTTGTTGAGGGTAAGCATCTAAGGGAGGACCATACATTTGAGGCGGAGGCGGTGGATACATCCCTGATGAGGGGTGGGGGTATGCCCCTGAGTTAGACCCCCCAGGTTGTTGTTGCAAGAATTGAGGGGGTTGCGGAGGGACAATTGTCTTCTTTGAAGCGGGGTCAAACTGAACTTTATCAAACTTTTGAGCAATCTCATGTGCTAGCACCATAGTTTTTGGATTCTCCCATTTAAGGTTGAGGCGAAATTCATCACTTGCTCCTGCTACAAGGTAGCCCAGCACATATGCTGAGTCATTCCAGCTTGAAATTCGGCATTGTCCTCCTGTGTGGCAATTAAACAGTCCAGGAGCACGGCTGCTCGATCCACATATCGACGCGCCGTCTCACCTTCTGACTGCTTTAAGTTTGCCACCTATAGGTACACATTCTCTGGCTCCTCTTCTTTGCCGAAATACTCAATCATTGCTGCTGTCAACCTTGGCCAGCTTCGGCGAACGTCTTCGGCCTGCTGCTTCTCATACCACACTTGAGCCAAACCCTCTAGAAATGTGGGAAGAACCAACAGCCATCTGTCTTTAGTAAGAAAGTTGAGAGAAACACAACAGCGCTTGAAGGCCACAAGATACTCATTTGGATTTTCTTCCACTCGTCCACAAAACATGGGAATGTCAGCCATGCTTGGAAGATGGAAAAGAGAGTGGCAAGACGAGGCTTATCTATGGATAAACAATAGAAAGAGGAAGCTTGAACTAAAAATCGGGTGAAGATACATCCACAAAGCACACATACGCAGGGTAGGGTGTGACTGATGTATTGTGAAATACTACACGGGAAGAATCTTCAGCATAGAATAGCACATAGACAATCTTAAAAGGACCAACCCTCATGATATCACATCCATCTTTACAAGTGAGGGTTAGAGACGCGGCGCTGCATGAGGTTGTTCATCAAGGCAAACAAGAATGCCATGACAAATGTCAACAGTTGGAGAGCTTGCACATCACCTTCAGCTTCTTCCAGTTCTTATAGTCACCATACTATTTCTTCAAGGGGTGTGTGGTTTGGCATCCTTCTTTTGAGCAATGTCCTTGAGGACCTTCCTGATGATCTTTCGAAGTCGGTGAACTCGCATCAAGTATGTCCAACACTTAGTTTCATGATGACCACAACCTTTGCATTCCTTACAAATGATCACCCTCCTCCGTGACTTGCGGCTTTGTTGGGGTGGTGCTTCCACTCGCATCATGCGTGACTGAAGTACAAGCTTCACGTGCCAAGAAATCAGCAACTAGATTTCGAGCTTGAGGGATATGCTGAATTTTTACCTCTTCAAATTGGTTGCAAAGTTCCAATGCTTGTTGATGTCGTGGAACCAAGCCTTTGCTCCACACCTTCCACCTTCCACCTTCCACTAACTTGTTCACACACTACTTGAGAATCTCCTTGCACTTCAAGTTGCTTGGCATGATGCTCTTGTGCCTTTTGTAGCCCAAAAATGAGCGCCAAGTACTTAGCTTGATTGCAAGTACTTGCAGGTGCAGACTTGCTGTAACAATACTCCTCACCACCCGGTGAAGTGAGCTTCACACCCACGCCGGCAGCCTTGGTCAAAGGTTTGTAAGCTCCATCAAATTGAAGGATACAAGATGTCATCACACCAAGACTAAAATTTGGACATCCCAAGTTTCTCGGTAGTCCAAGATAGGTAGGAGGAGAGGGTGGGGAGAATTCAACACTTGAGCCAAACATTCAGCACCAAATAAACTTGCAATCCTTTGTTGATAGTTTATCTTTAGACCAAAAAGAATTATAACTTGAAGCTCGAAATGAGGCACAAAAGGTCGATTAGGTACGAATGGATTCCTTGATTGAAACATTACCAACCATAGCCGAGGCCTAGAAACCTTTTAGTGAGATTGAGAATAAACCATTCAGGACGAGCTTATCCACAGGAATTAACAAGCAGATGCGCCAAATCTCCCCCCAAGCTTGGGGAGCATCCCACCCTTCGATGAAGAACACCGTTTTAATTACCTCTGAAGCAGCAAGTAGTTCGATCACCGCACAATGAGTAGAAGTGAAATCAAAGTTCTCCCAGCGTATCAGTAGTTCTTCACCATGAATCATCCACGGTGTATCATTCCACCCATCATCTCCTTGAACAATGTAGTGGACAATCAGCCATTGAAGGTCGACATGAAGATCAAGGAAGAGATCTCGTGCATTGGTAGCCATAAGGCGCAGAGGACCAGGCACCAAATCCTTAAACGCGTCGAGAAGTGACATAAATATCCACCCTCCTCATGTGGCGTGCGTCCGTGAAGTGAACTTGGAGAAGTTCTGAATCGATGATCTAGCAGGAGATGTGAATAGAGCACATGAAATGAAGTACTTTTGCTTTTTACAGCAAGAGCAAATTCCCCACGGTTAGAGAGTTATAGTTCCCGAGATTTTAATATATAAACAAAAATCATTACATTTATCACTTCCAACTTGTTGGCCCAATGAGAAGTCTTCCTTTTGTGAAGGGGGAGGTCTTGGGTTCAAATCCTACTCTTTAATAAAAAGAGAGGAGAGGAGAGGAGAAGGAGAAGAGAAAGAAAAGGACAAGAGGAAGAACAGAAGAGAGAGGGGGGTGGGGGTTCTGCTATTACAGTTTTGCAAAAACTCAGAAGAACTGTCCGCGACCAAAAGATGTAGCAGCCCAGAAAACTATCGCGCAGGTGAACACAGTAGATGCGCGAAGCGAGAAAAATGTCCGCGACTAGAAGACGCAGTAGCCTAGAAAACTATTGCACAGGTGAACACAGTAGACGCACGAAGCGAGAAAACTATTCGCGACTAGAAGACGCAGGAGCCTAGAAAACTGTCGTGCAGGTGAACACAGTAGACGCGCGAATCGAATGCGTGCGTAGTAGCTTAGAAGGAGCACAGATGGTACAGTTTTGTAGATGCGATTGGTACGAGCAGAAGATTCACCACTAGCCGTGGAGATTTCGATCCCAGCAGCCAAACCATTTCTATTAGCCGGAAAAGAAATCAAGACCAGAGGCTAGAGGCTAAGAATGGCGACGCTCGAGGGCCATAGAGGAAAGGATATCGTGAGGGCGAAATGTTATCATGGGAGGGGAAAAGGAATTAGAAGGGGGAGGGAATGAAGAGGGAGACTATGACACAAGGGGAAAGGGAGAGGGGGAAGAGAAGCATGTACATGATAGGAGGAGGAATGTAAAGATGGATATCCCAACACACACACACACACACACACACACACACACACACACACACACACACACTTATGTATATAGTTATGCTTCTATAGAGACTTGGTGAATGATAGATAGATGGATATATATATCTAGGTCCTTATATCTTTGATTATCTCTGATTAGTTTCCTGGTTCATAATGCTTAGCGTAATTTTTAGCATATAGCATGTGTCACCATTTTTAACAAAAAAAGTATGTCAATATACTCATGACATATAAATTATGCTTACAATTTCGAAAAGATTACTAGGTGGTTGTGTTGGCAGTACATTGAATTGGAAGAGTTGTGCCATTTATTTTTACAATTGTGAACAGATTACTAGGTATTTGGGTTGGGGCTCCTTTATAGATATACACACTGAGGTGGAAGATTTTTGTTTATTTGGTACACTCCTCTCATATTAGCAAACTCTATATATCAATTTGTTAAGATAAAGGAATGGCTTTTCTTCATTTTACGTGGCCTTTTCTTTAGTTTATGTGGCCTTTTCCATCATATCATTAATTACTTTTTTCCTTTTAAATGAAATGTTTGTGTATGCTTCCTCAGCTATATTATTATCATTAATTTCCATGTTTCCCATACTTTCCAATAATGTTGTTCTTCTTAGCTCCCATTTCTCCTTTGTGGTTGTCTTCTTAATTCCCCTTAACAGTTTCCCTCTTAATAATGTTTGGGGTCTCTAATTCAGACGGCTTGATATATTAATATCTATATTAACTTGGTAATTTGAAGGGACTTTTTCATTTGAAAAGTAATTTCAAGTGAATATACTTGTACACTCCCTAGTGATTACTGTAAATATGTCACCTTTCTGGTATCCTAGAATATTCTGGGACCTTATGTTTCATTTTAGAGCTAAACAAATATATCCCTCCCCCTTACCCTTAACTTGTGTATGAGTTCCTAATATCTATTTTGGATTGGCTTATAAAGGAGTGGGTGTTGAGAGTTCACGCTCAACATCATGTGATCATGTGTGCATAGCACCATCACGTGATCATATGTGCATAGCACTAACCTTATAGAGTGCTATAAAGGAAAGGGTTAGATCCCCTAACCTAACCCTAAAAGGGTTTGTATATATTCTATTTTTTCAACTAAATCTAGTGTACAGTTAGTCATTTGTGGTGTGCTCTCTAGCTGTGCCCTCACTCCTCATCTCCACTCTTCTCCTCTCCCCTCTTCATATTTTGTCATGGTATCAGAGCGCAAGGATAGCTTCATCCAAAAAGTAGTCATCATCAACAAAATCAAAGTCAGCATCAGCATCAGCATCAACATCATCCTCAGCAACATCAGAATCAGCAAAGAGGAAATCATTCCAATCGAGAAAGATTTCAAGGACGAGGGAATGCATCCACCAATGTGTCAAACATTCAGTGCAACTACTGTCACAAGTTTGGACACTATGAAAGAGATTGCCGCAAGAAGCAGTATGACCAAGGCGGTCAATCCAGCAGTAATTGAGGGAATTCCCGAGGAAGAGGAAATCATCATGGTGGACATTCTAGTCACAGTCATTTTGCAAATGAACATGGAAATATGTTTCTTGCAAGCAAGTAATTGCATCAGACTGATACAATGCACCTAGACACTAATTTCAATCCCAAAGAGGATTATAGTTATCAAGTCAACCAAGTGGAACAGGATCCTTGGTACATCGACAGCGGTGCATCATCTCATATGACAAATCATCAGGAATGGTTCACAGAGATGAAACCATTAGAAGGACAGAAAAAAGTCATCTACACAGCAAATGATACACCGAATCCAGTTCAAGGGACAAGTGTTATCCCTATGAACAATTTCACTGGTACAAAAGGATTAATCAAGATGTGCTCTATGTTCCGAAGCTCAGCAAGAACCTTTTGTCAGTAGGTCAAATGACAGAACACAACTACAAAGTCATCTTCGACGGTGATGAATGCACTATCAGAGACAAATCCAAAAGATGTTAGCTAGTAGCAAAAGGTGTCAAGGAAGGACGCTTATACAGAATGCTAGCTACAGTACCAGATAAGCATGCCATGTCAGCTCAAATGCAACAGATGCCACTATCTGCAAAATGGCACAAGAGATATGGTCATGTCAATTTCAAGTACTTGTTAGATGTCAGGAATCAGAATATAGCAATTGGGATTCTGAAGCTACAGTTTCTTGGAAAAGTTTGTGAAGCATGCTGCTTCGGCAAACAAAAGCGAACCAACTTTGTCAGAAGTGCCTCTCGTGCACGAGGTATTCTTGATTTGATACATACAGATGTATGGGGTTATGCCCAGACCCGCAGCATCAATGGTTCACTTTATTACTTGACCTTCATCGACAACTACAGCAGATATTGTTGGGTCTACTTTTTGAAAGAGAAATCTGAAGTGTTTTCTAGATTTCAAGAATTCAAAGCCATGGTAGAAAACCAAACAGGCAGAAAGATCAGGGTCATGAGATCAGACAGAGGAGGTGAATACATGTCTTCAACATTCATGAACTTTTGCAGAAATCATGGCATTCGAAGACAATTCACATGTGCAGATACTCCTCAGCAGAATGCAAGAGTTGAAAGGAAGAATGGGACTTTAGCAGGCAGTGCTAGAGCAGTGCTTAGTGAAAAGCATCTTTCGAATTAGTATTGGGCAGAAGCAATAGCTACAGCAAACTACTTGCTTAATCGGCGTCCTACCGAACTGATACAGGGTATGACTCCCTATGAAGCATTCACTGGACACAAGCCACGCATTGGGCATCTCCACATATTTGATTGCATAGCATATGCCCACATACATGATGATCATTGCAGGAAATTGGATGCAAAGTCACGCAAATGCATTATGGTTGGCTACAGTGAAGAAAGCAAAGCATTGGTGCTGTGACAACAGATGGAGTAGAGCTAGTGGCAGCTGAATCGGCCAATGGTCTAGGTGTAGACCCATCGACATACTCCCATTTGTCTTGAAGCACAAGAATGGTCTCCATTCGGTATTTCCATGTACTGTAAGTGGAGTTGTCTAACTTAGCAGATGCCTCCAGATTGAGGTTGCTAGTCGACATGGTGCAAGAAATGGACTCAAAAGTGTCGTGAAGATCTCTGTATGAATCAACTGCAAATACACTGAAGATGCTAAGTGAAATCTCTGTACCGTCGGTGAAGATAGAACTGCAGTATATAAAATCTGATCTATATTACAAAGCTTGTGGCAATGATGCCGGGAATAGCCAAGAGGCTTTACAAGGCTGAAATGATGTGCACGATGCCATGAGATAGCCGAATAGGCTTTACAATGATGGCATGTGTGTGTGAAATCAAGTGCTATCTGCCCACTGAATCAATCTGCAATGCCTCCGTACTCTCTGAAGTCTCGTCACTGAACCGATAAACGTAAGGTTTCAGGTAATGTAATGATGTGAAACCGTATGTGAACGTATGGACTGACTCCGAGTAGGTACTAGTCGAGAATTTCGGGCATGGCTTAGAGTGGCAACTTGGGGAAATTCAAAGCATCAACCGCATCAACCGCAAAGTCATTATCTCCAGAGATGTAATCTTTGATGAGGAATCAGAATGGAAAACCTCACCTACACAGGGGATAGAAGCATCGACTTCAGAGTCATCTACAGAAAAGGTTGATGAAGAAGAGCAAGAATTGCCAGCAACACCCCAAGCAGAGCCACAACAACTCAGACGGTCTACTAGGGAAAGCAGACCACCAACTAGATTGACATATGCTCAGAAAGGCAAAGCAATTCAGGTGGAAACCACCAACTATGCTCTTATGACTACCATCATGGCTACAGAAGAGCCAGTGTACTTCGAAGACACAGTAGACAAGCCAGAATGGCAAACTGCTATGAAAGAAGAAATGGATGCTTTGTATAAGAATAACACTTGGGAATTATGTGACCTTCCACCAGGAAAGAAGGCCATAGCCAACAAATGGGTATACAAAGTGAAGTACAATCCAGATGGCAGTATTCAAAGATATAAAGCCAGATTAGTTGCAAAAGGATTCGCACAACAATATGGTCAAGACTATGATGAGACTTATGCTCCAGTAGCAAAGATGGATTCCATACAGTTCTTGATATCACTAGCGACACTCAATAAATGGAATGTGTATCAGCTCGATGTCAAGAATGCATTTCTCAATGGTTATCTAGACGAGGAAGTCTACATGCAACAACCCGCAGGTTATGTTGAACCAGGAAAGGAGAAAAAGGTTTGCCATCTCAAGAAAAGTCTCTACGGCTTAAAACAAGCACTCAGAAGTTGGTACAACAGAATTGACAAGTATTTTGCTGATCTGGGATACATGAAATCCAATGCAGATCATACTCTCTACTACAAAGTTCAAGGGGAAGACATTACTATTGCACTTTTATACGTAGATGATCTAATTGTGACAGGAAGCAAGGATAGCTTCATCAGAAAATTAAAACAAGACTTATCTGCAGAGTTCGACATGAAAGATCTGGGACTTATGCACTATTGTCTTGGAATTGAGTTCTGGAGAGATTCAAATAGCACATTCATGAGTCAGCTCAAGTATGTTGACAGTCTCCTGAAGAAGTTTCATATGGCAGATTGCAAGATTGCAGCCACTCCCATGGAACAGAGTTTGAAACTTACTAAAGATTCAGAAAAGCCTACAGTCAATGACAGATACTATAGGCAGCTCATTGGATCTCTTATATATCTGACAATCACACGGCCAGATATTTGTTATGCAGTAAGCTCACTAGCACAGTTTATGGCAAGTCCAAAACAGTCTCACTGGAATGCAGCCAAAAGAGTCTTGAGATACATCAGAGGAACAAGACAGTTTGGGATAGAATACAGAAAAAGTCATCCACGGTTGCATGGATACTATGACAGTGACTATGCCGAAGATCATGAGACTAGGAGATCGACACAGGGATATGCATTTTTCCTTGGTCAAGGTGCTATATCATGGTTGTCTAACAAACAACCAACTGTTTCTTTGCCTTCGACTGAAGCAGAATATAGAGCACTCACTACAAGTGCATGTGAGGCTATATGGCTCAGAAGACTATTGTCAGAAACAGATTACTTTGATGAGTCAAAGCCAACAACAATATACTGTGATAATCAATCGGCTCAAGCATTGGCCAAAAATCCAGTATATCACTCCAGGACAAAGCACATTGATGTCAGAGAGCGCTTCATTAGAGAAAGAGTGTTACTTGGTGACATCACTTTGTAGCATTGTGATAGCAAAGAAAATGTTGCAGACATCTTTACCAAACCACTCGGTAAAGAGCTATGAGAAACACCGACTAGCTCTTGGTTTGACGCAGAGGAAGGACATTCCCATTAAAGGGGTGTGATGGAATGTAATGCTCAGTCCTTCTTCGATTCCCCAGAATCATCATGTTGAGGGAAGGCCTACTTCATGATGTTGATCTTGAGGGAAGGTGTTGAGAGTTCACACTCAACATCATGTGATCATGTGTGCATAGCACCATCACGTGATCATATGTGCATAGCACTAACCTTATAGAGTGCTATAAAGGAAAGGGTTAGATCCCTTAACCGTAACCCTAAAAGGGTTTGTATATATTCTATTTTTTCAACTAAATCTAGTGTACAGTTAGTCATTTGTGGTGTGCTCTCTAGCTGTGCCCTCACTCCTCATCTCCACTCTTCTCCTCTCCCCTCTTCATATTTTGTTAGTGGGTCACCCTCTCATGGATTTGCATGAACAAATATAGGATTGTCTCTTCAAACATGCTTGTTACTTCTTTAACATCTTACCTTTTAAGTTTTTGAATCTAGAAGGGGTTTGGTTCTTTAATAAAAGCGATAACAAGCTGGGGTAAACATGCATTACCTGTCTACCCAATTGAAGCTATGATGTTCTAACACTTAGTTTCTCTTGGATGGTGGCAGGTAAGTTGACCCTGACCTTGGTCTGCAGACCTCCGGATGGATTTGGCACTTGGATTTCTTGTTTACAATTTGGTTATGATTGAGAATTATTTCACTCCACATGTGATGTTTTGCTTAAAAATGCTACCTGGCTGTGGACCATTGATGTAGAGTCTGTGTTTTTGGACAAGCTACTTTATTTCATTCCACTTAGTATCATGTACTTGTATCCTTGAATTTTTTTAGTATTTGGTACATGTTATCCAAATGGTGGAAATAACTATATGGTTCAATTTTGATGGGAGTACTAATTTTGAACACAAACACACACACACACACATGCATGCACATAGGCACCCACACAACCGCATACACGAGTCATGTACATGGAAGGGAGGACAAGGGTCTTATCATTATAAATAGGCTTCGTAAGAGAAGTTGAGACATATTGAGGAGACGGGCCATAGTCAAACCTCCTTGTTGGAGGAGTGCTGTCAGTATGTGGCATTCAGATGGGATATATGACAGAGAAACTGGTTTGCTCTAGAAGGTTATTGACTAGTGCTGGGCGCCAACCCTTAAATTAGCCCAGAGTATTTTGATGGATGCTTTTTTTTTTTTTGGGGAGGGGGGCGGGGAGGGGGGGGATGAACTCTCCTTTTGTTGGACATGTCCCATCTCGAATTGGTCTTTTTCCATATCCATCAATGCCTCTATGAGACGGTGGCATCCACACCATCTGACCCTGAACTCAAGGCAATGACTTGAAGATAGGTCGAGCACATGTGCACATCTGTTTGATTTCTACTTCAAAAAGTTGCCTGTCGGAAGGTATTGGAATTAGGGGCACATGCCTACGTGAAGTATGCCAGACTTCGCTGGATTTACAGTCACATGTGTAGGCCAATATTATGAGGTTGCTCAATGGGCAATAAGGGTGGGATGATCCATTGCTGTAGGCATTGATTGGTCAATGGGTACGATCCATTGCTGTAGGTGCTGATTGGTTATCGGGCTCCAACCTGATACCTTGCCTGCTTGTGTATACCAATTGCAAGTGTCAGGCAGGGATTAGACTTTATCCTTTCATCCATTACGAATTTTGGTGCCATGTCAGCTGCTCCCCCTCGAAAGGGCATGCTAATAGACTCATGTGCCCAGGTTGGAAGGCTTCATGGGTGTATTGGATAAAGTAAGCCTCTGTGGACTGAAGCAAAGGGTGTGCTAGGGCCCTTATTGAGTGCTATGCTAAGCTAACTCGAAACTGAAAAACTGAAACACAAAATCCGAAACCCATCGTCGTGGTGGCACTTTGATGGGCTGCAAAGATGTCCCGCGGTGGAGAATGTGGTCTCCTAGACCTATATATTCTGATGGCCTATGTTCAAGAGTGAAGCCTCGTCTCTACATTGATTTAGAGTTGCACTCGTGTCATAGAGTCCTTGTTCCTCTTCACAAGCTATCTTGCCTAACATGAATCATTTCTTATTTCTAGGTTTGATTTCTTTATTTGAAATAGGATACAATATGGTGCGATGCAGATTGTCATGAGATAGGCCAGGCATCGATCGTGCGTGGTGTGGTCACTTTGCGTGTCGTGGGTAGCCTCTCCATGTGTGTGGTCACTCTTCGTGTCGTGGGTGGTCTTTGGAGGTGTGCCTCGAGGAGAGAGAGATGTTCAAAGATCTACTCTAACACCCACAAAACACACACACGCACATTGTGATTGCAAAGAGAGACATGCTAACACAACAACAAGGCCAAGGCCTTGGCTTTTCCACAGGTTTGGATCACCCATTTCTGCAGCATCATCCTCATTGCCTTCAACTGCGAGCTCCTTCTGTTGTTACTTCTTCATCTTCTTCTTTTTCTTCTTCTGTGTTGAAAAACCCAAAACCCCTCCCTCACCACCATAGCTTCTTCGCGACCTGTGCCCCTGGCCTCGAGCACCTCGTCGCTGCCGAACTCTCCTCCCCCCCCATCTCTGCTTCCGACGTCCAAATCGGTTCCTCTGGTGTCTCCTTCTCCGGCGCGCTCCTCACCGCCTTCAACGCCAACCTCTGGCTCCGCTGCGCGATCCGTGTCTTGGTCCAACTCGCTTCCTCCCCCCTTCCCCCCCGACGAGGTCGCCAGATCGACCCCATCTACGAGTTCGTGCGAGAATCCGTCGATTGGCCGACCCTGCTGGTAGAGAACGATTTTGCCAATAATGAGCAGCTGCAGGTGGTAAAGAGGGCGCCTAAGAAGGGGAATGCAGCAGCGACCAGCGGAGCTGTTGTTCATGGATTGCGGGGGACTGACAAACGCCCTGGAGGATTCAACAAATGGAAGTTCAGAAGCTTTGCGGTGCAGACAAGAACGCACGACTGTTTGCAAGTCGACAATTCTATGTTTGCATCCGTCCGAGCGAAGGATGCGATATGCGACTCCATTCGGAAAGCTTGCGGTGGCTGCAGACCTGATCCTCCTGAAGACGGAGGAGCTACAGCCGACGTGCCCCTTTTTCTGTCTCTTTACAAAAATCATGCGTCCTTATACAGGGACATGAGCGGTATAAGTTTACACAGGAGAGGGTACAGGGATGTCATGCACCGAGCGAGCTTGAATGAAGCTGTCGCTGCTGGTGTGCTAACCATCGCCGGGTGGAATCCCCGAATTCCAGGCTTTGGAGCTTGCAACCAAACTGCTCTTTCGCAAGGCATGTCTTTATTGGATCCCATGTGTGGCTCAGGAACTTTACTCATTGAGGCAGCACTGATGGCATGTAATAGAGCGCCTGGCTTAATGCGCTCGCGTTGGCCTTTCCAGGTGACGTGCATTTATTCTCGAGTCTTCGTGTCAGCGTTTTCCATAGCTACACATGTAGACGTCGAGAGGACTACTGAATGGAGGTTGTGAATTTCAGGAATCACTATGCATAGGAATCTTCCACGCATGGCTTTTGCTTGCACTAAACATTACTATTTGGTTTAGTTTTCTGTGAATTTCTTTATTCATCTAATCGACCATTTTGCAGACCTGGCATGATTTTGATGAACATCTATGGAGGGCTTGTCAGGACGATGCTGCGACAGCTAAAATTTGTCCACCAGATGGGCTTAGACTTTTTGGCAACGATATTCATCAAGGCGCACTTTCTTTGTGCATGAAAGATGCAAAATCTGCCGGAGTGCATGATCTTCTTGAGCTTTGCTGCAAGGATTGCAGGGATTATATGCCTCCAACGAAGCCTTCCTTAGTGGTGGTTAATCCTCCCTGGGGTACCCGGCTTGGAATGAACAGGTGAGATATGAATGCCTTGCTTTCCTGGAGGCATACCTTTTCGTGGGAAATTTTCAATAGGTAACACACGCAGTATTTATATGCCAAAAACTTGTCCTTTATTTGGTTTTCTTTTGTTTGACAAAATTCTGACCCCGCACTTGTTTTGCTTTGAGTACAGAAATGAAGAATACGAAGATGTCATCCCCATATGGCAAGGCCTCGGGCAGTTTTTAAAGCAGAGATGCAACCGTGCAGATGTCTATGTTCTTAGTGGAAATTCATTGGCAACTAGAGGTCTGCGGATGAGAACGGACAAGAAATGGTCAATTACTGTTGGGGGTATAGATTGCAAATTGTTGCACTATTACGTTCTGCCCCCCAAAAGTACAATCAATGCTGAGGATTTGTGAGCATACACGGAACGTGTCTTGTGTGTATGAATGATCATCATTATCTCATACCGATTAATCGTTGCGAAGTCCTTGCTCACTGTTTTCTTCCATGTAATGAATTCTGTCGTGATATTGAGGAGCGATTTGAGGGTGCAAGGCCCTTTGTAGCATACAGCTTAACCAGTTGTTAGAGATGTAGAAATGCTGATAATGATTGTAAGGCATAACGGGAGTTTTAATGATTGCATGGCATATGGTTATTTTGGAGCCCAATGCAATTGTAATGTGATGTGCTGGATCATAGCGCATCCAGTCGTAAGTTTAGATATTAGTATTGCAGTTGAGAAAGCAAAGCTTTTGTGTTTGCTTATTGCAGACAACACGGCCAAGTATTGCCTTGCCCAATTGCAGCGTGCAGAAAGACAGCAAGGTTATGCAAGCCAATAAACCATCCCCCACTTTTAGGCTAAGAGCTGAGCTAAAACTTGGTCAGGCTAAATACAAGAAAGCCACTCCAGTTGTCATATCTGGTCTTGTGTGAGGAGAAGGTTACGTGAACTTCATAAAGGATAATCAGTAACATGCTGAACTGGAAGCTTTTAATGCATTACGGTGCTCTCTAAAGTAGAGTGCAAAGATACAAATGGAAAGTTGTTAGAGGGCCTCCCTGCGCCAGCCAGTGGTGCTTGGGGAGCCCTACTAGCAGGATCCTTTTGCAGCCCCGCGCTGCTAAAATGCTGAGTGATGCCACTTTCCTGGCAGTGCACTGCTGCCCTGGCTGCCTGGATTTTCCAGATTCCAGCCCAGCATTCCACTGCTGGACTGGCTAAATGGAGCCTCATTCTCTGAAACTGCCAAGGCGGGCCTTCATTCCCGAGTGCTGGGGACCTGCAAAGCAAGTTACAGGAGGTGCAGCTGGTTGGCTCCTGCCTGCAGTTCATCAATCCAGAGACGCGGGGACGTGCTTCCCTTGAAATGAGGAAATGCTGAATGGGCAGCCTCCCCAGCCTCAGTGAGACGCGGGGAGGCCCTCTTAGAGCAGGGAGGATGCATGTGGGGAATGAACCAAGGAAAGGCATATTGTTCCAACATAGTTTATCCCATCTAAGTGTCTTGGGTGAAGTACTTTCCCCAAGCCGATGGGACTTGGACCATTGTGAAACTCCTTCCCTGTAGTTACGCCCATTGTACTTGTTGTGTGGTCACAATTGTACATGGGTGCCTTCGTGTGGAGGGTGTGATTTACCAATGATTTCCTTGTTTGCCTAAGTATTGATGCACGTGTAGATCTGTAAGGGGATTAAGTGATGGAGATGCACTCCGGCTTGAAGGCAAAAAATTGAAGGTGCTTCTAGGTGAGCTTCAATTGAGCTGTTTTATTTGTGTGAATTGTTGCCTCATCTTTTTATTGCTTGTACTTTGAATAGAGGTTTTCTTTTTTGGGGGGCAAAGAAAAGAATGTTTGAAAAGCCAACCAATACAAGTCAGCAATCCTAAAGGCGCTGATCATGGGAAACAAAATTAGAAAACCGGCTGGTTTCCAAAGAACCCAGCCTATTGCGTAGGGAATCTCTGGTACAGGGCTAACAATCAAGGCGGAGGACTATACAGCCAATGAGTCCCTGATGGAGTGAAAACATAAAAAATACCAGCAGGGCCAAGCCTTGCGGAAATGTTCTTGACGTTCGGTGGCCCCTCTAGATCCCGACATCTTGCGCTCCCAAATGGTGCGTAGGGTGTAATGATGTCCTACAAGATGGTGACCAATGTGGTTCACCAGGTTGCAACAAGCAATCTATACATTCCACGCCGTAATACAGGCCATTGGTTCCCATACTCTATCCTTCGGAGAAGAGAGAGGGCAACTTTGGTTGGAGGAATTGCCTCATGTAGCTTGATTTTGTGGATGCTCTGTCCATGTATCCTGTAGGATGGGGAGACCTTGTTGATGGAGAAGGCATGGGCCTCCTCTGTCAACTAGTAGTCATGCCCTCAGTGAAGTCCCTCTAAATTCTCTACATCCGATCTACAATTCATAGGGACCCCATCTGAGCACTGAGGCAGCTCCAGTGACCAACTAAAAGATGTCATAAATCTTTAGTGGCCGTAGGTTGGACCACATGTGCGTCTAGATTCTCGACTTGATCTCCTGGGACACTTGTTGTTTCACCAATGTTTCTCTTTGGTAGTCCAAGCTAAGGACTCTACTTGAAGGCATTGTCTTATGTGGTGTTGTGCAAGAGAAAAAGGCTACTGTCTCCACGCAATCTGAGTGACCTTCTAGCCCACTAGAATCACACACTTGCATCTCACTAGACCTCGTAGAGAGGACGACCTTCCTAGAGTCAAAGGCGCATCGTGATTCGAGATATGACGAGGGTTGATGAGCCACTCCTTGCCCAAATAGCCTACTATCCTCATCATTTGCCAATGAATCAAATCCAGACTCCCATCCATCTCTGGGTCTCTCGTTCATTGGTCGGAGGAGCCCTCCTAGCCCCACTCGGAAGAAATTAGTCCTACCACGCTTAATCATAATCCTCAAGGGTGCCCCTATCTTGGACAACTGAACCAAGGCACCCTATCCTGGAGAACTGAGTCAACTATCGACTAACTGCCCAGGTTTGGAGTGTTGTGCGCCATGACTCAAGAATGGCTGCGTAAATCTCCCTCATCTGTTGGCTTGCCCCTCAGAGATGAGAGATGGCATCCAACCGTGCCTCTGCCTTTCTGGGGAGCCTGCTCCAAGTCCCGAAAGAGGTGGTTGGACCACTGTTCCATTGTGACGAACTTACATAAGTCCACTTACTGAGCATGTGACCATCTTGGTATCTTCGAATGCCAAATAAGAGGCTAGTAATGAAACTCCTCCTTGCATCGAGGCTGAGCCCGGATGAGGCCTTCTACCAACCGTTGCCAAATCTTGTGGAGAATCTGCATTAGTGGGGAGCCCTTGTGAGAGGGGCCTTTGAGAAGATCCACCCATGAGACTATTGCCCTCCTATTGCCACTGACCACCTGTGAATGGGGAATTCCTGAGAACCACCGTTGGAGTAGGAGCTTCCATGGTTCTATGCCTAGGGTGAGACCACACATAATTAGCTTGCCAAGGGGGCTCTACTTTGCATCTCAAGGTCAATATGCCCAATCCTCTGAGTTTAGGAGCTTCTAGGGTTTTGTGCCTAGGGTGAGACCACACATAACTAGATTGCCAAGGGGCCTCTACTCTGCATCTTTAGGTCAATGATGCCCAATCCTCCGAGTTATTGGGGCATGATCATTGTCTGCCATGTAACTGTCTATGGTGTTCCATGTATCTCAGTCTATGGTGTTCCTTGTGCCATCTAATGTTGACCATATGAAGTTACACACCAAGCACCTGAGCTACCCCATGCAACCCCTATGAAAACACCAACAAGAGGCTATGTACTAGGTTGTAGCGAGGCCACTAGGGAGTCACCTACTAGGGAGGGTTTGGTTGAGCTCCAGTAGAGGAGCTTGTGTCAGCACACACTCTCTAAAGCCGGGGCTATTTGATGCTTTATTAAAATGTCTATACCCACTTGTCTGCCTCAGCGGGATCCAATGAAAGCCAATGTCAGCCCCCAATCGTGGATCTCTTGAATGTCCTTTGTCATTGTAAGGAAGCCAATAGATTTGGTCCAGTTAATTATAGGTCCGGATGCTATGCAATAAACATCAAATGCCTACCTGACCGCCTCTAGGCTTGCTATTGAACCCTCCACGTAAAGGGCAGTGTCATCTGCAAACTCCAGGACCGATGCTCCTCTTCTTGTCAAATTAGGAGCCTCATCCTAGTGAGGTCTACAGTCTGAGAGCATAAAAATTAGCCTAGCACCTCAGCTACAAAGAGGAACAAGAAAGGGGCAAGGGGGCATCTCTGTCGAACCGAGCAAGTGAGAGAGAAGACCTCACCCATATAGCCACCAATAAGGTTTTGACTGGAACTCGTTGCATACAAAGGTTGAAACACCTCTGATCCACCAGTTTGAGAATCCTAGTCTCCGCATAGTGTCCTCCAAGAAGGACCACTCCACCGTGTCATAGGCCTTTCCAAAATCCAAGAGAAGGATCGCAAGTGGCTGAGACTCCTCCCTGGCCCACCAGTCCACTATATCCCAGAAGGTGAAAATGTTGTCTAGGAGGCTGAACTCTTGAACAAAACCTATTTGCATATCATGAATAACGCCCATTAATTGGGGCCCATATGCAAACTCAAGACTTTGGCTGAGATCTTGTACGTGGTGTCCAGTAGAGTGATCAGTCTCTTGTCCCCCGCCACCCTTTGGGATCAAACGTATGCATCCACGACTTAGAGACTGTGGAATTGAGCCTGAGTCGAAAATCTCCTAGAAGTCACGGGTGTGCCGAAAGTCAACATCTTCCATGGATTTCTTACTACTGGCTGTGATTTGTCGAAACTACTAGTTCTGCAGGGAGTTTTCTTGTCGACTGGACATTATTAGCACGGGAAATGTGATGCGATTGGTTTATTAACTGCCAAGAACTTTTGTTTCTATGCTATGGTTCGCTGCTGAGATGAATTCTTCAATTCCCGACCATCGTGGAGTCTCCTTTTGTGGTGCTTAGATGCTTGCATTTATCACGAGTTTGGATGAAGCCTTCGTTTCTAGTGCTCTTTCGTCTGTTGCTACGTTCTTCTAGGGTACTATCTCAGAAGCCACGGGTCGATTTATCATGCACTGCCTCTCAGCAGATGAAATTTGAAGCTTTTTCTCTCTGAGCGGTTTTCCGATGTTGCTACCCGTGTTTGACATTCTTTGCTTGGGGCAACCTCTCCTTTAGTCCATTACGTGGGAGGTCTCTCTGATGATGATTGCCATTTCATTCTACTTGGTTGCTAGAATAAGCAGCAACTCTGTTTAATCTTATGCAAAGGAGTATGAGTTGGTGTGGCTGCTGCATATGCTGCGCCGATTCCTTAACATCCCCAAATGCATGATCGTTGTGGTTCTCAGCCTGATGGTCTTCAGTTCTCACCTTGGTCCAACCAAGGCTATGAGGATCTTCAAAGCCCTCACTCGGCTTCTGTGAGGTCACGGTGCTACAATCTCCTCTGGCGACTCGTTTCTTCTTTTCATTTTCTTCGCATCGTTCTTCCTTTTGGCTAAAGTGTGAAGGGTGGCTTATATGTTGACACGTGGCAATAGTTGGAACCTTGGAAAAAGGATTTATTCTTAGGTATTGCAATTGGTCAACCATCACGTTGACCAGCCTTCTTATGCTTTTTCTAATCAGGAATTTCTTACCGTACATTTTTTGGGAGAAGTGATGATCCTATGAGTGCCTTTCGATTTGGAGGAGGATGAGCGTGGTTGTGCTCACGTGTGGCTACATATCAATAATAGGCTTCTTTGCCATTTTGGTGAAGCCTTGATGGCAAAGTCATTATGTGAATCTATGGAGAAGTCACTTTCATAGTGATGTATATTTTTTGACTCTTATTATGTTTGTATCCTCATTGAAATTATCTCTCTCTTATCCAAGAATAGACGCTTCCATGTTTATATGACATTGGCAAGACCTTCCTATAAAATCATATATGGATTTATGTAAGTAGAGACATTGATGCTACAGGATGCATTACATCTATAGAGTCATTCTCAAGAGTCATCAACACACTACCCTCTTTATATAGTGAGTTGCATTATTACCATGTCTCTTTTAAAATCCAAAACCTTGGAAATAAGCCTGTAGTAACTGATAAACGCTTTCCCAAATTTCTATCAATTGATGAATATACAATACTTCACCCTGTTTGTATTGAGGGGGAGTGTTGAGAATTAGACATCGGGTTGATTAGAGGGGTCTAAATCCACATTGACATGATTGGTATAAGTGGATATTGGATACGTGTTGGATGTGGATGATGGAGACTTGGTCCTATTTAGTGGGTGGACATGCCCTTGTATTGTGTGGATCAACTTAGCCCTCCATTTAGAGGGTGATAGCTAATCTAACCTTGATTGGATCCTATTGTGTTGGTCTCACCATGTTCTTCTCTCCTTCTCCCACATGAGCTTTCCATTCTTCCATTGGGCACTCCAGATTTCAACAAAACAAAGACTACCAAGAAGTCTAACTTTGCCTCTCACCACGGGTCCATACCATTGATCCCGAAAGTACGCTGCTCCCACATGCTCCTCTTAGGCATTGGCATTTTCGTGAAAGAGGCTCCTCCTTGCTTGTCCTTCTCAGGTTGTTGAAGTCACCTCCAACAATCCAAGAGTCCACAATAGGAAGGCTCTCCGTCAACCATCTCCAAAAAGAAAGGCGCTACTATTGAGAAGTAGAAGAGTAAATGTTCAAAATGCTAATCTTGGAGTCACATGAGCGTAATCCCATCCAAACAACCCTCAACTCACACTGGTTGTATACATTCAAAACCAATACC
This sequence comes from Dipteris shenzhenensis, assembly GCF_047967505.1. Taxonomy (NCBI): domain Eukaryota; kingdom Viridiplantae; phylum Streptophyta; class Polypodiopsida; order Gleicheniales; family Dipteridaceae; genus Dipteris; species Dipteris shenzhenensis. Next base: position 14,419,278 of record NC_141597.1, read on the forward strand.
CATGTGAGAGAAATACAAACCCCTGCACTCCTACCTCCTATGGAAAACCACAACTTTGGGCCTCTCCCTGGGAGGAGATGGTGTTATGTAGCATAGGTTGCTCTATATTCATTTTCGTCATCGTGCTCGTAGACATGGGTGAGTGGTTGCATCTGCCACCATTGAGGGCCGATACATTGATTGTTGCCATGTATGGTTGCTTTCTTTGCTAGCCATGTGTAGCTTGTGTCGCAACATTTTGTAGATGAATAGATATTGATTGTGCAAATGGCAACTTAGGAGTTAGCAAGGAGGCAAATCCTTACCAAAGCTCTCAAAAACCTTAGAATGACACAAAACTCATGAACTAAACCTTACAAAACTATAGGAAATGAATGAGAGGAACAAAGGAGGAGAACCTTTCAAAACTTGTAAAAAACTAAAAAATGAACCTTAGAGAATCTCAAAAACCACTCAAAGACCCCTCTCAAAAAACATAATCACTCAAAGAATGATAAATAGAGCTTTGAAGGATAGAATCAAAATCCTTCTAAATTGAAATGGAGAGGAAGAAGAGATCTACAAGATGAGCTAAATGAGTGATGAAGATCCCTCTTGAAGGAGGGCTTGTATCTAGACTGAAGCAAAGGGTTTTGCCTTGACCTTAATGGAGCAAGCTTTTTCATTCTCTCACACTAGATAGAGCATGGATGGCTTTGATACGATATTGAACGATCGGGGGGAGAGATTGCTAACTGTACACTATGCATTGTATACGATGTTGTATTGAACATAAAGATGAATATATATATTAAGGTCAAGGTTAGGTTTTGAACCTATGCTCTATATCTATGGTGCAATTCTCACCATTCTTAACATCAAGTAGGCTATAAATTTCTGCTTGCTATGAGTTGCCATTTATTGGTAGTGGGAGCAACCCCTACAAGGTATTATTAAATTGATGTATCCCCTATAAGTTACTATAAACTAGTAGCAGGAGCAGCCTATATCGTGGGATTAGTCCAAAAAATTCATGTAAACCTATAGGAAGTTGTTTTTCAAACCTAGTCATGGAGCAATCTGAGTTTTCAGCAAATACAACATCTCAATTGATAAAATCCTTTGAGTGTAGGGATGGTCGAGACTATATTCTTGCTTTCAATACTATAAACAACAAATATGCATTTCATGGCCTTGTCATCTAGATCATCTCTATATTGAGGCACATACACATATTGTCGAGTTCCCCCATACTCCGAGTAAGACTTTCTGAGCAAAGGAGGAATCCATCCAATTTTGAGTCGTATGACAAAAATAGTTTCATAAACATTTATTCCACATTGCAAAACCACTTGCTTGTAGCATCTGCACCTCTTCTTGTTGCAAGCATGTCCCCTCATCAATGGGACAAACTCTAGGCGTAGGACCTGGCACTCCCACAATTGTCTTTCATTGACAATCAGGAGTGAATATTATAAATATTGCAAAACTAAATAAATCCCTCCGTTGTGCCTCCAGGATATCTGCGTCGCCCCCCAAAGCATGGTGCAAGCACTCCCAAAGCAATCTTACCCTCTCTTCACAAATGTATCGTCTACATAGGCTACCTTGTCGATGCAACCTACCAAAGCAAGTCATCTTTCTGTTAGGCTCAGTTCTTCTTTGAATCACCCACATTGTTTTTGGCACCTTTCTCTCCTCCACCATGACCTCATTGGGCCCTTCTTTGTGGCTAGATTGATTGTGTTGCTAGTTCTGGTCTATGATTATCCTCATCCAGTAGTTCATCAGGATTTGCAATCACTGGCCTTTTCTTCTGGACACTGCATTGATAGTCACTCATTTGCTACATACTATCTTTAGCCACACCCATCTTGTGCATAGAAGCATTTACCATATCAACCAATCACTTTCAAGATGATGAACTAGCACCTCTATAAAGTACTCAGCCATATCAACCATGTCAGGGCCATAGCTATAGTTGAACCATTTTAGATATGCACTATATTTTACACTCTAAAGAATGGCCATGGATAAATCTGCATCACTGGCCTCAAACAGAGAGATACATTCTTTGCACTAAAAACTCCCTCATGCTTGCATGCTGGTAGGAACAAAGATACCTAAATCATCTTGTGAAACAAACCAAGAGCCCAAGTGAAATGCTCTAGTGTCCCACCAAGCCAACCACGTCTCCAGTGCAGGAATCTCACCTTGAACATCATGACCTGCATGCCAAAATTTCCTAAGCTCATTCTTGCACATGTCAACAACATTGGCAGATGGTGCATTCCTCCATTTCGTGCAAAGCGATTTGTGCTCCTCCTACGAGGATGGCCTTATGCACTTATATGTGTGACGCACCATGTTCTGTTCCCCGTGGAAAACACAACTTCTCTCCCTATTTGGATCGTTTTTCTTTGCTCCACCAAAGTACACATTTCGTACTGCAAGCCAATTTGCATTTGCCTCATCTACCATAAAGCCTATGAACTCAGGTTTTGCAAACCCCTTGTTTTCAACGTCATTTAGCATTTTCCAAAATTCATCCTGGGAAAATCTATCCTCAACCCTGAACTCACATGTTGCAATGGTCAAGAGCTCACACACAAAAGGATCATACACATGTGCTGACATTGTTGGCCAACCGAGAACTCTGTGAACATGATCAAAATGCACCCACATTTTTTCCAAGTTTCCCTTGGTCTCATTTTGTTGACGAGGTCAACACCACTTCTTGGACCCTTGGTGGACATTTGAAACACATGGGGTTGGTGTTGTGCACCCAATTGACCTAGAAACAAAACACTGTGTATGAAAGGATATCTGCACTTCTTCTTGAGTTCCAAGACGGCCTCAAGTCCTTTAGATGTTAAACACTGTGCCTTTTTATCATGTTCTTAGCACTTCTCAATCCGTTTATTACTGGACAACGGAGTGGCATACCCTAGCAACTTGATGAACTGATCCTCCCCAATCTCTGTATTCTCTTAAGATGAATCACCCATAAGCATATCCAAAATCATGTCCCTAGCCACACTTAACTCCAGCTGCTTTGGTGTTGCAAAAGGATTCATCTTCGCTCTTGATACCGACATTTCCTTAACGCTATCAACATCTACCCTACCGGTACCCTCTTTGTAAGGATGAAGGTGATTTCCAAGATCTATTGCACATCTGGTGGTGTTCTCGTAATCTTTTGGAATGCAATAGTATAAAACTGTCAGACAAGTGGAAACACACTCTGGAGCTTGAGCACAATGGCGATAAGTTAGATTTCCATCCTATGCTCTAATCAATCCCACATTACAAATATGTTTCATTCTCCCTTTCCATTGACTTTCATTTGGAAGATGAATTCTAGAGAAGTACAAACAGTTGAGATTGATGCATTGTAGGTGCCCTGCACATCTACTAAAATGCACCGCCCCATCAAAACAATCACTACTGCACGTCACATAGTCAATCCATGGATGGTAGTCATGCTTTCGTTCCATCCCATGCATGGAACTCTTCTTTCCACAGGGAGGTAGCTCAAAAGCAACATATCCATCGTAGATCTTTGGCAACTCTTCAACTTGCATGATATTTGCAACATTATGTAGAGTAGTATGCAAACTAGTGCTCAAAGAAAGCCCACGAATCAACTCAAGAACACTAGTGCAAGACTTACTATTCTTATTGTTGTCCTTGTCTACATCTATATGCACTTTGGAGGTGGATTCATATTTCAAAACTTGGTAGCTCTTGTTGAATTCAGGATCCAAATGGTACCCGTTCTCTCCATTGTGCAGCAGAACTGGTTCGAGCTTTATACCTTCAACATACAGTCCCAAAGGCTTTAGATTCATAGGTGTATCTTGCAAGTCAAATGATTCACACAAGGTTTCAACAGAAATCTCTGTTGTGTCCTCCTTGAAGACCAAGATCATCTTTTGCTGAACTTTAGGGTCGAAAAAGGTAATCTTCGTACTCATCTTGTCATTAAAGTGATCACAGCAGAAGTAGCACAATAGAGAAATGTGTTGCAAGGACTTAGAAGAGTAGAGAATGCAATAGAAGTGGGACACGAGAAAAATAGAAGTGGGGTAGGAGCACAATGTGTTGCAAGAAGAAGCTGGTAGAAGGAAGTGAAGCTAGCCATAGATAGCTCTCATGAAAAGCAACTGGCCAAAGGTAGCTCTCATGACATGCAACTGCCCATAACTCACCAACTCCATAGAATAATGTTAACAAGGATGACGGCCACGAATAGTTACTCAGCCCACCATTCCATAAAAACAGCCTAACAAGCATGTCTCCAGAGGAAGGTATATTCCAACATGCATGTTATAAGTTTAAAACCAAAGATCTTATAAGTTATAAACCAATGAGATAAAGAGGCCAATAAAATAATGAGGCAATAAGTTAATAATTTAAAAGCTAATAAGTCAATAAACTAAAAGCTAATAAGTTAATAAGTTAAAAGCTAATAAGTTAATAATTTAAAAGCTAATAAGTAAATAATTCAAAAGCTAATAAAAAAGCTAAAAGCTAATAGGTTAAAAGCAAATAAGTTAAAAACTAATAATTTAAAAGCTAATAAATAAGTTAATAAGCTAATAACTTAAAAGCAATTAAGGTAAAAGCTAATAAACTAAGAGCTAATAAATAAAAAGCATATAATAAATAAGTATGAAGGCTAATAAGTTAATAATTTAAAAGATAATATAAATAAGTTAATAAGCTTTAATTTAAAACTTCAATAAATGATAATAAATATGTTGATAATAAAACATATTAAATAAGTTAACTAGTTAAATAAGATACTTGCTAATCAATAAAATAAGTTGAATAAGTTCAAAAAGTAAATAAGTTAAATAGGTCTGAAAGCTATAAAATTTATCATAATTTTGAGATCTGATGTCAAATCAAAATAAAAATTTTCACAAATCCGCCATCGTAAATATTTCCCTCAAGCATTGATTCTTTGATGACTATATTGTGAAAAGAATTTCAAAGCCAGTGGCATAGTGAGACTCCCCAAATAGTACATGCATAGGTTGAGGGGCCCTTATCCCTAGAAACCCTAATCTCTTCACTACTTATTCTCTATCCTTTCTCATTTGCCCTTTTCCACTTTGCAACCTCCTGCACAAGCTTCTTCTCTATTGCTGCTTCCTCTTTATTGCTACGAAGATGTCTTCTTCCATGCCCAAGAGTTATTCTAGAGCAACACGGAGGTAGGCTTCCTTACGAATTCATTCTTGCTTCATCCATTCTCTGGTTTCTTTCCCGAGCTTTTGTTTCTTTCCTGAGTTCTTGTTTCTTGCTTCATCCTTCCCTTAGCTCTAGAGATGGTGCACCAGAGCCTTCCCAAAGCTCAGCCAAGGGGCTGAAATGCCCCATGTTTGGAGCAAAACCATGGTCCAGAGAGGGTGTGCCAGAGCGCCCAATTTGGAGCATGGATTTGCTCTAGACATGGGGAATTTTAGCCCCTGGTTGAGATGAAGCTTAGGGCTAAAATGCCTTAGGTAGAGGCAAAACAAATGCCCCCAGAGAGGGCACATCGATGCACCCTCTCTGGGGGCTTTTTTTTGCCTATGCATGAGGCATTTCAGCCCCAGGCATCAGCTCAACCTCTTTGGGGCCCTTTTTGGACTCAACCAAGGTGAATTTAGCCACTGGCTGAGCTGATGCTTGGTGCTGAAATGCCTCAGGTAGAGGCAAAAAAATGCCCCCAGAGAGGGCGCGTCGACATGCCCTCTTTAGGGGCATTTTTTTTGCCTCTTCTTGAGGCATTTCAGCCACTGGTTGAGCTGATGCTTAGGGCTGAAATGCCTCAGGTAGAGGCTAAAAAATTGCCCCCAGGGTGGGCGCATCGATGCGCCCTCCTTGGGGCATTGTTTTTGCCTCTATCTGAGGCACTTCAGCCCTAGGCATCAGTTCAACCAGGGGCTGAAATCACACTCGCTGAGGCCAAATTTTTTTGTAAGTTGAAGTTCATGAATCTTTGTTTTCTTCAAGTTCATCTTCAAGTTCAGAGATGCAAAGTTTGAAGTTTGAAGCTTCATGCTTCATTTTGGTTTTAAAGATTGGAACTTTTTTGCATTACTATTTCAATGCTTGCATTTATGTTTCAAGCTATTGTTTGTATTTTGTTTGTTTTACATTTTGTAGAAGTGTTGACCGAGAGATTATCCCTCTTGGAGGAGGGGTTTGTTTGTATGAGAATTCACTTTATCTAGAGAGGGGGGAGGATATTCTCCAAAAGATAAGAATATTTTCTTGTTTTCAGTGTCCTCGAGCTCCTTTGTGCAGGCTTATCTCTTATGCCAAGGTGAGAGGGCTAAGGGATGATGTGTCTAGATTGAAAGCCGCCATCGGTAGAGAGGGTTATGTGCAGGAGAAGGGGGCTTTTATTGTTTCTCTTTGGACTTCTAGGTGAGAGGACTACGATGATGAGGCTGTCATGTAGGAATGGGACCCTATATGGGTTTCCATTAATGCAGAGTTTGAGGTTGAGATTGCTTGGCAGGTTATGTCCAACAAAACGTTATACGTTTGGGAGGGAAACCACAGGACCATTGCATGGCAAGCAACAATCAAAGAGTGGTTTTCATAGACACGTGAGAAGCATAATAGAGTCTTTTGCACAATCATTGATCCTACATGTGTCAGTGAGATTGCTCTATTATCCACCTTGTAGAGGATGAACTTGTAAGAACTATTTTCCTTTTTCTTAGAAACATTATTTGGTTCACTAAATGAAGTCAAAAGTGTTCCTTTTAGTAGAAAGAGTATTTGATGGTTGATTGCTTTTATTGTATACCTCTTCTTTGAACATTCACAACATGAATACACATGCATTGGTTGCTACCTCTTTGAGAGATGAGCTTATGAATTGCAAAAACATTTGTTCAACCAATCATGAAGAGTACTTGAAGGATTTGCCAGATAGAGATAGGAGAATCATTGCCAGCATTAGGCGCAAATACACGAAGGGGAGTGAGTCATGGTATCCTCTTACGAGGAGATACCTTAGCAAGTTGGTTTATAATGTATGTTCTTCTCTTTTGTTATTTAGCAATTAAGTTGCTTTTGTTTACAGGCTAACATTTGAAGAGTTGTGCTTCATGCTACTTGAAGGTTCAAATCTCTCAAGCACTTGGAAAGAAGCTGGACAAAGCTAAGCATTCTATGTCAGAGGAGGAGCTTGGGAGGGTGGAGGAGAAGGAGGTCGAAGAGCTTGCAACTCGATACAGTGAACGTATTGGGAAGGTGCATCATCTCTCTTACTCTAAAAATAAATGATTATGTTTTTGTTGCACTAGTGCAAGATTTACAATTCTTATATTTTTGTATTTGTTTACATGGCATACTTTAACTTTAAGTTTGAATGTAGTACATTGTAGTGTTTAAGTTCAATGCTATTGCTTTATCTTTGTGTTGATGACAGTGTACATGAATCATATGATGATGTACATGTTTGTGGTTTTATGTTCTTAAGTTAGTCCATGGAGAAACTTTCACAAGTTTATGTTAGTTTGAATTTTATAGTTCGTGACTGTTCATGTTTATAGTTATATTTCATTGAGTAATATTTGTTTACATTTTTCTTTACTGATTTATGTCTTTAAGATTAAGATGGTTACAAAGTTAATATTTCGTTGGGTCTTTTCTAACATAAATTTCCTTTATTTATTAGTATTCACATTTTCGTCGGTTGCTTAAAAGGTTCTTTCAATTGTTTGCATGTCTTAGATTCTCAATATAATTGATCCGAGACTTGGGGATTAGTGGATGGCAAAAGTAATGTCGTTGAGATGGGACACAAAAAGTTTTGCCACCCTCAAGAAGCTGAACCTTATTGCACTTCATGAGGCTCCAATCTAGACAAAAATCTTTCGGTTGTCTTTATTCAAAGCTAGCAAAACCATGAAGGCTTTGTATGGTCTTCTTTGTGGAGACCATTTATACAGAGTGTGAGTACACTGCTTGTTTACTTGAGTTTGTGATTCTATTTTTTATCATACCATCTAGGTAATTATCAATTGTGTTGGTTTAGATGGCTGAAATGTGAAGGCACTCTCAAAAAGATATACTAGATGGGCCTTCGTATTCTACTGGACTTCGATGACATTCCAAGAATTGTGGCTCTTCCTGCTGTTGCTGATTGTACATTGCATGAGTTTTATGATGGAGAGTTAGGAGGTGTTGCATGTGGTCTTCAAGGCTGAAGAAGCTGCGAAGACCCCGAGTGAGAGAACCACTCGAGAGGAGAGCCTTGCTTCTCTGTCTATGACAATACCCCAGATGCAGATCTATTTTTCTTCTTTATTTGTGTTCCATTTAGTGGTTGCTCTTCTCAAAAGTGTTGAGTACTCGCAAGAGCTAGAATGCAGGAGGAGATAAAGGTTTTTGCTTCTAGCGCATGAGTTGTGGGGGAGTCTGCTGCTAGGAGAGGTAAATAACTTTTGAGTTTGCATTTTTATGATTGGATATATGTTCACATGATTTAAGTAGAAAAGTATAAAGTTACATTTTACTTAGTTAAAAAAAGTTCAAGTGAGGTTTTTAGATTGCATCTTATAGTTTGTGTTATGTGGAAGTGTATGCTTGTGATAATTGAGTGGTGCATGTTTAAAATATGAGTATGCTTCTCAAATTTGTATGTAGATCATGCAACAGTCATCAGAGCCAGAGTTGTTTTGAGAAAACAACTTAGATTTGTTTTCTTGGCTGACCATGCATGTCATGGTGCACCCCTTGTTGGGAACCATCGATGCCTAGTGGTGGTGGAAAATTACATTGCCATTGGCCACGATTTTGCCACTGGTTTGCGAAGCTCATCCTTTGCGGACATACATGCACATATGTCTTGACGTAAATCGAGAGGACGGTCTTATGTGCGGAAGGGAAAATCTGTAACTTGGGCTGCTGATTTGATTTTCTTAGATCTGTCCTTTAGTGGGGACCATGTCATGCCCCCCTCATGTCCACTTTGGGATACTTTGTTGGAGGACCACGTGCGCTATGGGTTATCATTGTCGACATCGACCCTGTTAGATGAAGGGTGGTTGGTTGTCATGGTAGCTAGTGGCGGTAGTTTATATGGCTATTAGTCTATTTTTGCAAGCATTTTGTGTTTATTTTATGGTTTGTAAACAGTCTCAATACCTTGGCTTTCAAGGGAGAGTATTAGTTAGGTGGAGCACTATAGTTGAGTCTCAGAGCTCCATTTTGCACGACGCATTGTAGTTGTGCATCACACCTCGTTTGGATCCTATGAGTCGACTGGATCACACATTGGGTTGATGCTTTTTTCAAACTCTATTTCCATCTTTCTTATTACATTGGATTGTGCAGGTAACTAATTTGGTTTTGATGTTTTGTAGGCTTGTACATCACACATATTTCTAATGCATCACCAAGAAATGCACCCTTGGACTTTTGTTGATCGCGCTTCCACATTCTTCGAGGCCTCGACATGCAGGCGACAGATGATGTGATGTATGTACAACTACATCCTTGATGATGCTCTCGGGACCATCACAGAAGGGATGCCTTTGAGGGAAGGCATGGAGAGGAGCCATACCTTCCTCTAGTGCTTTTTGGAGATGCTTTGTGCTCCAAAGGGTATCTGTGTTGAGCTGGCATGTGGCACAGGCCCATTGCTAAAGGCATGCCTTAGCACAGGATGTGCTTTTGCATCCCTAGATGTGGATGATAGAATGATGCACTCGTACATTATTCCTTTACTTAGTGCTAGCAGACAAGGTAGGGAGGACATCATAGCACAGGGTGAAGATGAGGTGGACACCATCATTAGGGGAGAATTGGGGTCTCAAAAGGGCCTCATAAGGAATGGATTAGGGAATGCTTAGTGGGCTAATGCAAGGGGCTTGGAGGGTCCCAAAGAGGCCTAACCAGCCCAACCTAGGTGGGTTAAGCCCACATTTGAGCCCACCTCTCCCCCATCAATGAGGGGAGGGGGCCACTTTTTAAAATTTGAATTTCAAATTTTGAATCTCCCTCCCTCCATCCCTCTCTCTCCCTCCCTCCCTCTCTCTCTCTCTCCCACTCTCCCTCCCTCCCTCCTCCTCCTCCCTCTCCCTCCCTCCCCCTCCCTCCTCTCCCCTCCTCCATCTTGCTCCTCCTCCTCCCTCCTCCCTCTCCCCTCCTCCTCCTCCTGCCTCCTCCTCCCTCCTTCACCTGTAGCATCTCTCCCCTCCTCCTCCCTTCTACAGTAGCTCCTTCCCTCCTTCTACACCTGTCACCCTACTCTCCTCCTCCTCTTCCTCTTGCCCTCATCTGCTTCTCCTCCTCCCTCTTCCTTGCTACTCTCTCCCTCTCACTACTCCATCTTTGCTAGCTCTCCCCTACATTTTAGCTTGCATCACTAATACGTCTCTTTGAGTACACATGGCACCATTCGAGGACATATTCAACAAGTACCATGTGAACCTACAATTGGAGGCAGAATATGCAAGCACACGCTCTTTGGGATATAGTGGAACTCCTCAAAGTGTGCTCCACAGTCTTTGATTGCAAGGGAAGAAGCATCTTGACCTTTGGGTGGATGGAAACTTGTATCCTTTAGACCCTGCCACCCAAAAGAGTCCTCCTTTTCATACAGTGCATGATGTTGTTTGGTTTGTTGGCAAGGGACATGTTGGATTTCTCGGTTATTGCAATCAATTGAACCATTCTCAGACATTGGCTATGCAAGCAAGTGAGGTGCAGAGAGCCCAAGTAGAAGAACTTGCACATTTGGGATATATTACTATTGTGGCAATGCATAATAGTATGCAGGATCTCTAATTGCAAAACAAAGAACTTAGTGACAAAGCACATGCACTAGACTTGGAGCGACATGAATTGGAAGAATCAATCCAGAAGCTCGCTGAAAGCAAACAAGATTTGGAAAGGTCTACCTATGGCCAAGTTCAACGTGCCGTGGAGAAGGAACGAGACAAGTCGATAGAACGAGTACAAAAGTTGAAGGGAACACCTTTGGGACTGAAGGAGAGGAAAAGACAATTGCAATCTATGGATGCATTGTCAACCAATAATGGTGCCTGAATATGGGCTGCAAGGTTAGTTCCCCAAATTTTCAATGAAATTTCTTACTCCAAAATATTTGTGGTGTTGCATTCTTTCCACTAAGAATCATTTGTACTCTACTTTAGGAATTTCATGGAGGATGTGATGGGAACAATGGAAATGGATGATAGTGATCCTTCATATGTTCTAAGAAGTTTAATAAAGTCAAGTGATGTCATGGAAGTGTTGAAGGACCCTAGCTAAAAAGGGCTATGTAAACAAGTTGCTAGAGAGGTAATGAAGGATTTCAAGGGCCCTCATCTAAGAAAAGGAGGTGCTTGGAGCTTGTGATGCTGCTGGTGTAAGTCGTGAAGCTTACAACTCTGTTTTTAAAATTTTCAAGTCTACTATGGAGGAAAAGTATAAGATATCTACAATGCCATTTCCAACACCGTGGTCTGTAAGGCTTCCATGTCAAGAAACAAACCAATGTGCTAGAGAAAAGCTTGGAGGATACCATTGTGTAAGTGGCACAATGACTTGGAAGAGTAAAAAGAAATTCGGCATCCAAACGTTTGAGATGAATGCTTTCAATAATGTTTACGTGGTTGTAGAGAATTTGCAGAGAGCCATGGTCAAATTCTATGGGATGAGAGAAGAAGGTAAGAGAAATTCCCTCTTCACATTCAACTTTATTTCTTCTGATTTCTATATCCTTACTGAATTTCACTTTCATTGTACAGATGGCAAGCTAGTATTTGTTATAAAAATGGATGAAACTCAGCTGGTAAAAGAGCACAAGCTAGAGAGGGTGAGCATTTGTTTTATGAACGACGCCTTGCATTTTGCTCAAGGGATGAGGAGGTTGCTCATATAGTGGCTTGTAGCCTTTGAGACCCCAAAGGAGTGCCACGAGACATTGAAGTGGGTTTTGGAGAGAATCGGCATCCCATCGATTATTCGAAGACAAAAGGTAGGGCAAACATTAATAGTGGATGGGCATGGAACGTTTCAAGTTGAATGGCATCTAGCTGGTGATTTGAAGACCCTCAAGTGCTTGTATGGTTGTGATACAGGTGTAGATGCAAATGGACATGCTTGTATTGCACCCACTCTCAGAAGATGCAAAAGGGAAGCCTATAGTGGGAAAATGGCATCCTTTCTTGCAACCAAAGTGCAGCCCTTGATTGTCACAAAAAGTATCCTAAGTGGGACCCCATTCTAGAAATTCCATTGGAGCGGGTACACATGTGTACTTTGCATGCTGAACTATGTATACTTGATAAGTTACTCTATCTCCATCTAGTTTATGCTTGGAATTTGAGGCCATAGCAAGTATCTGCACAATGCATTGCAAAAGTTGAAGAACAATGGGACTTCACAAAGGCAATGTGAAGCTTAAGCAGGACAAGAAACAATCAAGAAAGACACAAAATCTTCTTGCTAAAGTGTCCATGGGTGGAGAAAAGGCAAGTAGGTTCTTGTCCAACCACAATGCTGATAAAGAAAAACATACATTGGCTCAAAGCACCCTAGGTTGGGAGTATTGGAAAGCTTTGTGTGAGTGCACCACAAATCAAGCTTCACATCCGCAAATTGCTACTTTGAGAGAAAAACTGTGGACAAAGCTTGATGCATTTATAAAGTTGCTTAGACAAGGTCAAACAGATGAGCTTTATTATGAGAGATTCAGGACAACATTGGGAGAATTCATATCATTGATGGTAGAAGCATGGGGGAGTCACATATTACACGTTACATGGTAATCCTCCTTAGGTTGAAATTTTGTGCTTTAAAGTTGAGTCAGTTTGTGTTCCTAACACAATGTTTTTCTTTACAGCATATTCTTTACGCACATGCACCATGGTTTGTGGAGCAATGGGGCCCTCTGTCCATTTGGAATACTCAAGGAATGGAGAAATCACACTACAGAGCAAAGGTAGCATACTTCAAGAATACAAGGCATGGGGGTGGTATCGCGCGAAGCAATGCACTACACAAAATGTTCGATTGGTTTTATAGATGTCTAGAGACCAGGACTCTCAAGCGCGATAAGGTAGAGGTCTCAAGTCTCGCAAAAGTGGTTCAACATGTTAAGAAGACAAGGAGATGTGCTGCTTGGAAGTCCTCAATAGGGAGCCAAGGGGTTGCGCTTTGGTTGCAATGTAGAGTCAAACAGGGGAGGCATTGGGTCCTAAGAGAGCCCCAAATGTAAAAAGTTTTGATGAATAAAGTTAACACTATTTTGAGTCAATTATAGATTCCAAAATTCACAATTTTGTTTGGAAATTGCAGAATTGCATGGGTGACATAGCAAGGCAGAGGGGTGAGTGGGTTAAGAAGGAGGGTGGTGAAGATTAAGTATTATCGAACTGGCGACAAAAGACGCGGGGGAGGGGGTGCACTTGAAAAACCCTAATTTAAAAGAAAAACCCTAAAGTGCTTTAAAAAAGACTATATAAAGCACTTCAAAACCCTAAAATCCCTCATTTTTGTTAAACAAACTGCTAGACCCACTAGATGTCATTTAGATGCTACCTGTTGTCCTCCTCACAACGCTATGGCCTTCGAACACACTGCAAGCCCTAGTGGCCAAGAGGGCAATGATCAGCAAGGATCTGAAGGCGGTTCTCAGGATCAGGAGTCCAAGCAACGTGAGTCCCCACCATCCAACTCTCATGGGGGATCCCAGGGATCTCAGCACCATGAGGAATCCCAGCACGATGAAGGATCCAAGCATGATCAGGGGTTCCTCTTAGTCCTTCCACACAACTAACTATGGAAGTAGAGAGGTCTCCCAAGAGGGGCAAAATAGTCCAGTCAATCCTACACAATTGCCCCTTCCTCCTTCGTGGGGTCCTAGCGTGGAGCATCTAGACCAACAAGGGGAGCAAGAAAGGCAAAGAGAGGAGATGGAGAGATTACAGGGGCCACAACAAGAGGAAGTATTTGGCGGGCTTGTAGATATAATGAACCTTGGGCCCAATCCTCCAACCAAGCAGACTGCACAGAAGAGCACCATCAACCCTCTGTGCCTCGATATTATCAGATATGCAAAAGAGGAGGCCACCTTGCAAGCATTAGGCTAGGGGGAGGTTTCTAGAGAGGGATCTTCAGGGTGATATAAAAGGAAAGAGTACTTACGAGAGGAAGATCACTGTGAAACTGTGGCTTGGAGGAAATTAGCGGAAGCCCTCATATTCAGTTGATGTATCATACAGTACACTTGTAGATGTTCTAGTGGCTTGCCTTAGGAGCCAAGTCATTTGGAGTTTGCCTTTTAGAGCTGAGTCACCTTATGAGCCCTTGCCTTAGTGCCTCTACTTTTTGAGCTCACTTGCACAGTTTGGAGTTGAAGAGCTTGCCTTGTAGGCTAGTTAGGGTCTCCACTATTCTACCTCCCTCTCTCTCTCAATAGACTCTAGTACGAACTGAGCAAGAGCCTCAACTTGCTGTCTCACAGCCTCATGAAAAGGAAAAGAGACCAAGGACAAAGTAAACCCCTAGGCACAACAAGCCACCTCGAAGGACCCACCAAACACAAGAAGAGGAGTCTGAAGAGGTGGTTGCAAGGGAGGAGAGGCGAAAGAAGCTCAAAGCGAACAAGCGGCCATGAAGCCATGTCTAGAGGCCAGTGCAGGGTCCCCCAAAGATTAAGCGGTGCAAAAAATTAGGCGTGAAGGCACTTCAGGAGATCCGTAAGTTCCAAACCAATGTGGACAATCTCATTCCCCGTGCACCCTTCCAGCGTGTTGTACGTGAAATAGCATGGCATTACAAGAGTGATGTGCATTTCACTTCAGGCGCTATGGGAGCAATTCAGGAGGCAACGGAGCAGATGACAGTAGGTCTTTTTTAAGATGCGAACTTATGTGCTATCCATGCCAAAAGAGTAATAGTGATGGACAAGGACCTTGCACTTGCCAAGCGCATCCGCTCTGATCCCTCCCTTAAGTCCTAGATGTTGTTTAGGTTCATTTGGTGTAACCTGAATCATTTTGTAAATCTCTACCCTTTGAGGCCAATGAATAAAAGATATTTTTATGTTCTATTACTATTCCCATGTTATTATACATGTTACATGATGCTTTCCATCAGTTTATGCAAGTTCAGTGTCAATTTGAGTGGTCAAATGATGTTTTTTCATCATGGTGCAGAAGGCAAATGTAATCGGCATCGCACAGGGAGCCCAGAAATGCTAAAACCCACTATGGCGCATATGGGGCCTGTTTGACCAATCAAACAAGCCCCATATGCGCCATAGCGGGTTTTAGCATTTCTGGGCTCCTCGCATGGTCAAACAGGCCCCATATGCGCCATAGCGGGTTTTAGCATTTCTGGGCTCCCCGTGCGATGCCGAACACATTTGCTCAGAAATGACCACTATAGCACAAATATTTATCTGATAGCATGCTTTTGAACAGAATAGTGAATGAGAATATTCATGCCAACAACAATTAAAGTTACAAAATACAATGATAGTATAAAATAAATTTTGTAAAAGAACACAAAATGGGGCACTGTATAAAAAGTATATATGTATTCATATAAAACAAAATTTCTATACAATAAGGCTTCAGAGTCTTTCTTTCTTCTCTAAAACACTAAGAACATTGGGCTTTGAATTCCCAAATACACTCCTAGCTCTAAACCTAGTCGATAGAGAGTCAACGCTATTGTCATTGCTGGCCAGGGACATGGCTGCTGTCGTCAATGCCATACCTTGAAAATTGGTTCCAAAGGCATTGAGGGCAGCCACGTGGTTCACCAAAATGACCTTGTCAGCATTGCGATTGATGTCAGCATGACCAATCACTCATGACAAGGCCATGCACTTCAGGAGGTCATTAGTGCCATGTGGAGAAAACTTTTTGTGGATAATCACAAAGCGCCCTTTTGCTTGGCCAAGGTAATGTGTCAGTGAGTGATCTCGGCCGAAGCTACTGCAAACAAGGTGTTGTCGAGATGAGAATAGGTCGACCTCAAATGCCCCCTGCAACAGTCCAACATTACATTAGAATTCCATTAAAGCAAAAGTATACCAAGAGAGAATAAATTCAAAGCTCATAGTTTCTTACCACTATGGAGTCGTCATGCTCAATCCCTTCCTCTTTGGCAATGAGGATGGATCCAGAGGCCTCCTTCTATCTAGAGTGAGATGTGGAGGCTTCTTTTAGAACATCAGGTAAGTCGGAGTAGATTGATGTCTCTGCATCTTTGATTTGGGCCAGTGTTAAAGCAAGAACATCTTCCATTGAATCATCTGCTCCCAAAAACCTAGGTTCTTGTATAGTCGTGTCCACCTCATATCCACACAGTACACCAAGAGCTTCATCCTCCCAGAGACCAAGAAAGAGGTATTGTTCTCCATCGACAAGAAGGGGAGCAAGAAACCATATCATTGTTGCGCGGTCAACAGAGGTGGTGCCCGAGGTGGATAAAATTTGAGTAGACTGGGGTTTAGGAGGTCGCTGTAGCACTTCCAGGGCCAATGCAACTTCCCGCTCCTCAGCTTCTTCATCTATGGGCTCTTCATTGTAGATGTTGGGCTCATCTACAGAAATAAGAGGATCGGAAAGGGTAGGGGCAGGGTCAGGGCTTGAGGTTGAGGCCTCCTCTTCCATTTGTCTCTCTTGGAGAAGGAAAATAAAGGTCATTTCCTAGGATAGGAACGTATTTCCTATGTTTCCGACGACTCAACATGCTAGGAGGTCATCAGTGTCCACCTCCCTAAACCCTAGGGATGTGAGTTGGGCTCGAAAGTGATCTACACACTTCACGAACCTGGGTTCTTGATTGAAAAAGTACTTCAAATAATCAATTGGGACCCATCTTTTTGCAGACTCATCAAGTTGATATGCAAAACTCACGATGTAGTCTTGCATGTACCTGACGAGGTCTTCAAAATCGTCTCGGGCTCCCAAGTAGGTGCCTAGGACATCTATACTCTTATCAAAGACTGGAAATAACTCCTCCTCTCTATCAATTAATGGAGTATGGGAGATGAAATCGTGGAAGGCAGACCTAGCAGAATCCATGGTAGTTTGGTCTATGATAGTGAAACTTTGAAACTAAAGTAACTTTATAACATATATATACCAAAATGTTCTAAATATAAAAAATAAAAAGAATTATAAAATTTTTAGGAAAAACTTGACATTGACTTGAAACAAAATCACTCAAAACATCAAAATTAATTGCACCACTATTAATTGGAAAATGTCAAAATCCACAATTGTTCCACCCCACATTATTTACAATCTTCAATATTTTAGGAGGGATAAAAGTGGCACTATACACGAGCTTCTCTGCATGCTTTCCTACCTTTTCACCATTTAAAGTAAAGTGAAAGGACTCAGACATGCCATCCTCCATGACCAATAGGTGTTCCCGCACGTCCCTCAAAGTCCACTATGACGTGACAGTCACATTCTTGACATCTCCTAAATGAGAACCAATACATAAACTTACCCTTGTATTATCATTGTCGTTAGAGTCAAGGGGGAGCCAATTGCCACCTGTTTTCTTCCAGCGCCTATATTGGAAAGCAAAATATAATATGGTGGGAGATGTGGTACTTGACAACCACATTGTCCTTACATACATGGCATTGAAACAGATCACCCTTTTGTTCACCTGACCTGCTTCCCCAATTCACCCCAAGCAATTCTTCAAGGGCATTCTCATGTAGGCACTTGCATGACCACATGATTTTTGTTCTGTGCATTTGGATATTCTGAAAACAAGAAGCAAAAATGTGCAGAGGCATAAACCAAGACAACCTTACCCATTTAGAGCCAAGTGTAGACTTCATGGCCATGCCCACATCCTTTGTAATCTTTTCCTTGTATGATTGCATTGTTCTTGTGTCCACCATGCTTCAATCCATGTCTTCAAGCTGTGGTGTTGCAATGCATTGAAGATGGCCATAGTTGATGCCATCCTTGGAGTAATGTACTTGGCATTATGCCAATAAATATTTCTCTGTTTCAAAGCAGAGGACTTCTCTCCAGCATGCATTTGACTTCCTAAATCCTCATGAATGGCAGTAAACTTACCTAAGAAGCACTCGACTGGTTCCCACTCCTCAAAGTCTAAAGGAAATACATCTGCTATGCACAAGTGCTATTTCAAAATACAATTTCAAACTGACTCATTACACTGGTTCTATTTCAAAATACAATTTCAAACTGACTCATTACACTTCAAAATCTTACACAAAATGTAGACTTACAATGCGATGGTATTGTCGATTGATTGCTTGACGAAGGAAGGCGCATGTCCTTCCCCATGTAGATGTGTCGCATCGTTGCAAGCAATCCTTTCTTCCCAAGCTTGAACTTCATAATGCGGCCCTTCCATTCATGCAAAAGATCACCTCTTCTGCTCTTGGGAAGCTTATGTGGACCCTTGGCAGATCCTCTCATGACTATCCAATCATTCAAGCTGTAGGTGCAAGGCACCCATTCACCTAGTGCATTTTTGCTCTTGTGCGACACAGAGTACATGTATGGTCTCCTCACCATGCTTGTACAGAGGTCACAACAGCAATAGTGGACTAGAAAGTGCAGCTTGGAGGGAGAGAGCAGCTCCGATAGAGGGAGAGAGAGGGAGAAGGTATAGAGGGTGCAACTGAAGGTTGAGAGAAGCTCCAAGAGGTGCTGTAGCTAGGAATGGAGGGAGAAAGCGTAGAGGGGGATGAGCGACTACTCCAGGAGGTGTTGTAGCTAGGAATGGAGGGAGAAAGAGTAGAGGGGGATGAGCAGCCACTACAGGAGGTACTGTAGCTAGGAATGGAGGAAGAAAGAACAGAGGGGGATGAGCAGCTGCTGCTGTAGGAGGTGTTGTAGCTAGGAATGGAGAGAGAATGAGCAGCTGCTACAGGAGGTACTGGAGAGGGAGAAACACAATGGACCAGAGTAGGAGGCGGCAGAGAAGATGCCAAATGAGTTCCCACATTTGAAAAATGGAGGGAGAATGGAGCTGGACTAGAGAAGAGGAGGGGGCAGGCCTGTAACAAGCTGAGAGTGGGGAAAAATTCGCCTAGAAGGGCCCACCGCCTCTTGAATGACTTGTCATATGGGAGAAGGGTCAAGCATGGTTTGAGGGGGGGGGGAATGGTTTGAGTAGTCCCCGGTGTAAGAGGAGTAGCCAATAGGGGCTGTTTACAGGTCTGCCCACCCTCCACCTCAATATGGCATTGCCCCACAAAAAGGAGCACTCCCATTGGTACACCTCAAATACAATTCCTTGAAATTAGGAAACACTAATTGGGGGCCCTTTGGAGACCCCAATTCTCCCCTAATGGCTGGTCTTAACCCTTTTGATGACTAGTGAGCATCTTCTGTCACACTAGAAGGTGTTTCATTTATTCATGGACATTGTTTTCTGGTGCTGCTTTGAGGCTTCATTTCATATTAGAACTTGACCATTTTGTGTTCTCCTAAAATGCAATTATGAGCGTGTGAAACATAGAACATGCATGACTATTTATTCTTTTACATATACCATTTGTTAGTCTAATTTTATATATGAGCGTGGATGTTTTTTAATGTTTTCTTGGCAAAGTTTGTTGCCAGTTTATGCAGAGGCAAGCGCAAGGGCTATGGTTAATGATCCACGTTACGAGGAGACTCAACAAAAGCGTCAGCTGAGGAGAAACATCTTTATAGATGATGCGTGCGACTCTAAGTGAATATTGAATAGGGATCACATCATCATATGTTTAATATTGTGCATAGCACTAACACATAGAGTGCAAGGGTTAGTTGCCCTAACCCTGACCCTAACCCTAACCCTAAAAGAGTTTGTATATATTCTACATTTTCAACTAAATCTAATGTATAGTTAGTCATTTATGGTGTGCTCTCTAGCTATGCCCTCTGTCCTCATCTCTGCTCTTCTCTTCTCCCCTCTTGATATTTTGCCATGATATTAGAGCTCCCTTGCCTTCCGCTGAGGCATTAAGAGTGTGATAGATTGAGAGAGATTGAGAGTTCTCTTGAGTGATCATTAGGAGCTCCTTCCGTTCGGTTCCGTTGATAGAATTTCCGTCCATTGGTGAGAGAATTCCGTCCATGAGAGTTGAAGATTTCCGTTCACTTGTTTTGTAAGAGATCTAGCTCTTGAGAGAAAGATAGTACTCTAAGAGAGAGAAATAGGGAGAGATCATACAATGATTTGAGAGGTAGAGAGCTTTGAAAGCTCCAATTTATATAGATAGAGAGAGTTCTAGTGTTCCTTCCATTCTAAGGTTTTCCATTCTCTCTCTCTCTATCTGAAGGCTTTGGAGGAACACCAGATCTAGATACACTCAACTCGCAGGTAACAAAAGTAGCTCCATCAACCTAGCTCCTCGACCAACAAGCTGTCATGGTATCCACTTCACCGAAAAGCTCCTAAGACCCGCAAATAAAGCTCCCGATGAGCTCTTCTTCCTGGGAGCAACTCTGAGAGCCTTGCCCGCTCCTACAGGCCTAATCCTGGTGGCAATTCCGCAAGTCTGGCCAGCCTTTCTTGATGCTAGTGGCAACTCACAAATTCTCAGCAACTTCGACGCCCTAAGGTCCATGACGAGCTCTTCACTGCTTTCGTAGGCAACTCCCACATCGCCCTCGATGCATGCGAGTCCTTCGGCTTCTATCACACGCAAAGCAACCACAATCGCCAAGCAAGCAATGTCTATCTCCAACCAGCGACCAAGTCCAGACCGGCAGGCTCCAAACTCCTCGCTTCAACCTCTACAGCACAATAGAAGACCTTCTTCGAGCTGAGGCCTCAACACACAATGAAGGCAAAGCAAATGATGCCTTCACGGCATAGCAACAGAGGGCAACCCCAATGCCATGTGCACGTAGACGAGGAGCCCTCGGCCATTCTCAACACCATCCCCGACCCAGGCCTCTCAGCCCACTGACTACTAGCGACTACACCGTCTGGAGGCTTGACCGCTATCAAACGCGCTCTGCAAGAACTATTGATGGGCTTCACCCGCACCACAGCTCCAGCACTCACAGCCACAGGCGGCACCTCAACTACGACCTGCAACACAGGCTCGCAAGGCGACTCTTCAACGAGCAGACTCCAGCGCCCCTTCATCTGCGGCTTGATCCGCTAAGCACTGTACGACCAGCCTCCATGGACTTGTGCTGCAGACAAAACTCTTGGCTCATGGCTTCTCCATCTTCATTGACAGACGGAACCGCAAAGATCCTGTCAGCATCTAGAATATTCCGTTGCCTAACCACTCAAGAAACCGACAGGGTTATCTTATCCCTCTCCACTTGGTCTAAAATTGGCCATGTGGCACCGTGCCACGTCAGCACACGGGGGCCCAACTGACACATCATCATCACGTCATCCTTGGGCTTGGTGTACCTTATGACATGTGGCAAATAAGCCAGCCATACTTATCTACATAGTCATCTGACACATGTCCAATGGCACGTCATCCTTATCTGCAACTCCAGTCAGCATTGCCACCTCAACTGCCCAGTCAACAACACAGTCAGCATACAATCCACCTCATCATGTGCCACATGGCACTGACCCCCTATAGGCACAGTTATCGTGCACCCAGTTGCCACCTCATCACTCAGTGCCCTAGAGGCACACCCTCGCATGTGAACATAGTGGCCACATCACTGCCACATCATCACTAGAACCCTTTTTGCCCCTCCACCTTGATCAACCGATATCTCTTGATCTAGGACGAATTTGAGTGTGCTCTATGCACTTGTCACATCACATGCACACTTAGGTGCAAGTATCACACACTTTTGAGCCTTGGTGACAAATCCACTTCTTGGATGAGCATCACCCTCTACATCGACGCATTTGACCCACCAACACCTAAAATGAACAAAGAAAATAAATTATTGGGCATTTTTTCATCGCTCGATGGTTGGTCTAGATCTAGTTCTTAGTAGATTAGATCATCCATAGTGGAAAGAACTCTAAAGCAGCTAATCAAAGCCATACCAAAAAATTCCTAAATAGTTCTTACTTGGAGTCAATCCCTTTGCTCACATGTGGTTTCACATCATCACATTACCTAAAACCTGACGCTCCATACTTTAGTGAGCAGACTTTAGAGTGTTCACAGGCATTAACCGACTGATCAGTGGGTAGATTGCACATGATTTGATTTCACACACACATGCCATCATTGTATAGCCTATTTGGCTATTTTTTGACAGACACTTTGAGTATATTTTCTTGCACCATGTCTATGACTAGCAACCTCAATTTGGAGGCATCTGCTAAGCTAGAAAACTCAAATTACGGCACATGGAAATACCAAATGGAGACCATTAAGATTGGATTACATATTACAGTTCTATCTTCATTGATAGTTCATATTTCACTTGATACAGATAGTGTATTGCAGTTGATTCAAACAATGATTTCACAAACACTTTGAGTATAGTTTCTTGCACCATGTCTACGACTAGCAGCCTCAATTTGGAGGCATCTGCTAAGCTAGAAAACTCAAATTACAGCAAATGGAAATCCTGAATGGAGACCATTCTTATACTTCAAGACAAATGGGAGTATGTCGATGGGTCTACACCTGAACCATTAGACGATTGAGCTAGCAGTAGCTCTACTCCACATGTTGTTATAGCACTAGTAGTGGGATCTATAGCTACACTAATAGTGTCCCAACCTGTAGCACATCCTGTCATTGCCCAAGCACATGCATAATGGGACAAGAAAGAAAAATATGCATATCATCTGATCAGGAAGAATGTGCAAGATGTCACGCTAGGACAACTCAGCATAGTCAAGACATCAAAAGAAGCATCGGATATGTTCGCAGCTCTTTACAAGTCTAAGAACACTTCCAAGATTCTCACACTGAGAAACCAAACCAACTAGAGTTTTCGCAACAGTAGTGAAACCGGTCATGCTTATGTACTCAGGCTCAAGGATTACAACAATCAACTTGCAGTAGTAGGAGAGACCATGAATCCCATAGAAATGGTTCAAGTCATCCTGAATGGATGAGGAGATGGATACGGGAATCTAGTCCAGAGTATTGCCATTCAAAGGAAAATTCCAAGACTGGAAGAGCTCCAATCAGTTTTACTTGGTGAAGAACTCAAGACGCAAGCCATTCATGCATGTAAAGGTCATTCCAATGATCAAGCATTCATAGCTTCAGATAGAAGCAGAGGCAAAGGAAGAGATAGAGGTAGATCATTTTAGCGAAGTGGACATCATCAACAACAAAGTTAGCATCAAAGTCAGAATCAACATCAACATCATCCTTAGCAACATCGGCATCAACAAAGAGGAAATCATTCCAATCGAGGAAGATTCCAAGGATGAGGGAATGTATCCACCAACGTGTCAAACATTTGGTGCAACTATTGTCATAAGTTTGAACACCATGAAAGAGATTTCCACAAGAAGCAATACAATCATGATGGTCAATGTAGCAACAATCAAGGGAATTTTCGAGGAAGAGGAAATCATCGTGGTGGTGGACATTCAAGTCCAAGTCATTATGCCAATGAACTTGAGAACATGTTTCTTGCAAGTGAGGATATGCAACACACTGAAACAATGTATCTTGACATTGATAGCAATTCGAAAGTGGATTGCAGTTATCAAGTCAACCAAGTAGATCACGATCCTTGGTACATTGACAGCAGTGCATCATCTCATATGACAAAACATCAGGAATGGTTCATAGAGATGAAACCATTGGAAGGAAACCGAATCCAATTCAAGGGAAAGGCATTGTGTCTATGAATAATTTCACTAGTACGAAAGGATTGGTGAAAGATGTACTCTATGTTCCAAAACTCAGCAAGAACCTCTTATCAATTGGTCAAATGATGGAACAAAATTATTGAGTCATGTTTGATGAAGATGAATGCACTATTAGAGACAAATCTAGAGGATATCAGCTATAGTAGGAAAAGCAGTCAAGGAAGGACGCTTGTTTAGCTTCAGTACCAGATTTGCATGCCATGTCAGCTCAACCACAACAAATGCCACTTTCCGCAAAATGGCACAAGAGATATGGACATGTTAATTTCAAAATCTTGATAGAGGAGTCTTAAGATGCATCAGAGGTACAATACAGTTTGGAATAGAGTACAGGGGAAGTCACCCAAGGTTGCATGGATACTATGATAGGGACTATGCCAGAGATCATGAGACTAGGAGATCGACATAGGGATATGCATTTTTCCTTGGTCAAGGTGCTATATCATGGTTGTAAAATAAATAGCCAACTATTTCTTTGTCTTTGACTGAGGAAAAATGTAGGGCTATCACTACAGGTGCATGTGAGGCTATATGGCTCAGAAGACCATTGTCAAAAGTAGATTACTTTGATGAATCAAAACCAACAACAATATACTGTGATAATCAATCGCCTCAAGGATTTGCCAAGAATCTAGTATATCACTCCAAGACAAAGCACATTGATGTTATAGAGCACTTCATCGGAGAAAGAGTGTTACTTGGTGACATCACACTGTAGCGTTGTGATAGAAAAGAAAATGTTACAGACATCTTTACCAAACCACTTGGCAAATAGCTTTTTGAGAAGCACAGACAAGCTCTTGGTTTGATGTAGAGCAAGGACATTCACATTAAAGGGTGTGATGGAATGTAATGCTCAATCCTTCTTCGATTCCCTAGAATCATCATCTTGAGGGAAGGCCTACTTCATGATGTTAATCTTGAGGGAAGGTGTTGAGAAACCATTCCTAACATCATATGTTTAATATTGTGCATAGCACTAACTGATAGAGTGCAAGGGTTAGCTGCCCTAACCCTAACCCTAACCCTAACCCTAAAAGGTTTGTATATATTCTACATTTTTAACTAAATCTACTGTACAGTTAGTCATTTGTGGTGTGCTCTCTAGCTGTGCCCTCTCTCCTCATCTCCACTCTTATCCTCTCCCCTCTTCATATTTTGTCAGCACATGCATGCATTGAAGAAGTATTTGCATATTCCTTATACCCTTTACGTATGCATATTTTTCTAACTCCATAAGAATATAAAACCCGTTCTATTGAATTGCACATGGAAGAAAGAAGCTAGTGGAGTTCTAAAGCCTTACTTACAATCATGTGGTCACAATGAAGCCCATAACATCTATCGGCTTTGTTTTATAATACATCCTTTCTGATGACCATGCTTGCATGGCTCCAAAACAAGACGTTTTAATCGTGGATTCAAACTCTTCTTCTACTCCCTAACTACTTTTACTATTAAGTAAGTCCTTAGCAAAACAACAAAATCTAGTCAATGTCGGTGGCCTATCTTCCTACAAAGTATATTCTTCATAGTAATCAAGTTGATAATAGTGAGCATGAAATTCAATTGAGTGCGAACTTCTCTGTGTTTCCTTGAGTATGTGTGTGATCTATTTTTCCAGGGATGGGTTTAATATTCCAAATCGATATTATCACATGGATGGCATTCAGGGAATCCTTTTTGAAGAGTACATATACATATACATATACATACACACATACTTGCATGCATGCATACATACGTATGTACAGACGTATGTAGGTATGTACATGCATGCATGCAATATGTACCTACACACACACACACACACACACACACACACACACACACACACACACACCTTTCCTCCCTTTTGCGTTTACATAATTAAAGTCTTTTGAATTCTTGAAAAACATGTTTTTTGACCTCTTCCCTGTCCTTTCTTCCATTTTCTCTCTCTACTTGAAACCTCCCCAATTTCCTTCTCTCCTAATCTTTCCCTAACTTCTAAACTAAATTTTTCTTGAATTTCCCCTAATTCTCTCTTCTTTTTTAGTATTATTCCCATACTTTTCCAAACTTCCCTTAATCTCCCAATCTATTGTTTCTCCCTTATTAGTTCCTACTTCTCCCTAGTTTTCCTAAATTTTACCTATTTGTTCTAATTTTTCTTTATTTCTACTAAATTTTTCCCTAAACTTTTCTTTATTTCCCTATTTCCCTACTTTCCTAATTCTCCTTGTGTTTTCTTAATTTCTCCTAAGCTCTAATTTCCCCTAGTTACCTCCTATTTTCACTATTTGTCCTAATTCTTTCTAAAAGTTTTCCAAAAATTTTCTAAGTTTTTTCCAAGTTATTCCTAAATTAATCCTAATTTCTTCCTAGATTTTTCCTAACCATGTCCTTAAAATTTTCTTTTATAAATTCTTGTAAATATTCTCTTAATTTGTTGTTCTTTGCCCTTCTACCCCCCCCCTCTCTCTCTCTCTCTCTTTCCTTTATTAAAATTTCTTTTCTTGTTTATTTTTTCCAAATCTCCTTATTTTTCCATGTATTTTCTGTTCTTATCTTCTAAAGTCTTATTTTCCTATTTTTTTGTTACATCTACTTTAATTTTTGCATATCATTTTCCTTTTAATTTATTCCTAATTTCTAACCTTATACTTACTATTTTTATCTTCAAATTTTAATTTACTCCTTATCGCGTCCCTTCTTAACTTACTTCTAATTTTAGCTATTACTATTCTTTTCATCTTCCCAAAAAAATTTCCTTTATTTAAGGACCCCTATTTCTCATTAATTTAATACCCTTTTTTAAAACTGGTAGTAATGTTTTTAAAGAAACCCAAACCCAAACCCCCACCTTGACTCTTTCGGGTGCTTTGACTACTCGACCCTTGGCCTCACACCTAGGACTACTCTTCTTCCCTTTGTACCAACTATACCTATTTACATAAGTTCCCCCCCCCCTCACTTTCTCACACGCCTGTAAGAAAATAGTACGCAGTGGAAGATAACAACAAAACGCAAGTACACGATCGAAAGCTGGAGAGAATACAAAAATTCTGATATACCAAACTGCTGATACAACTGATGGTTGGCTGTCCACCCGTGCGCTCTACAGACAGAGCTTCGATGGTGATCTAGACAGATGCTGGACGGAGGACTATGAGCGTGAAGAACTGGTGATCTGATGATAGGGGGTGGCCACTTATATAGTGTAAGTGGTTGACGGTCGGCCCTGTAATAGGCAATCGGCCTAATAGACAGTCGGCCTGGAAGACCAGCCGACCCTTCAGAAAACATGCCGTCGGGCAGATGAAGGATCGCGCATAGGTCATACCGTCGGGCCTGGGGCTACCGGCAGCCCCCGGACCCTGCCGCTGGGGGGCTTTGCCCCCAGACCCCCACCGGGGGCCTGCGCCCCCCGGACCCCCTGCTATCGGGGGGGCTATCGCCCCCCCGAACCCCCCCTTTGTGCAGATGGGTATCTACTCTTGGCTCCTAAGCCGTCTCATAACCATCTGGTCTACTCTAAGACCCCTTCCAGTGTCTAAACTGGGGATCCCTCCCAATATCCGATACCCATCATGGCTTCTCCTCATATGGGGGCCTTACAACATTGGGTACACAGAATATTGGTGGGTTACATGAGAGGTGGACATTTGAGCTAACTCTAACACCCCCCCTCAATGTTCACCCGAAGATGAACTACGTGTTCGGACCAATGCCGAGTCGATGTAGATGCCGCAACAATAAATCAGTCCCAAGAGCCTTCGTGAAGATGTCTGCGCAATTGTCCTCTGTGGGACAATACTCCAGCTCTATGACTCCATCCTCGATGAGCTCTCGTACGTAGTGATACTGGATCTCTATGTGCTTTGTACGAGCATGGAACACAGGATTCTTTGCGATGGCCATGCAACTCTGATTGTCGCATTTTAGAACCGTCGCATCTTCGATTGGAACTCCTATGTCTTGCAGAATCCTCCTTAGCCAAACTGCTTCACAAGCAGCAATGCATGCTGCCTTGTACTCAGCTTCCGTCGAAGATAGTGCCACTGTTGGTTGCTTCTTGCTAATCCAAGAGAACACTCCTGAACCAAGTGAGAAACAATTATCCAGAAACTGACTTTCTAGAATCACAATCTCCCGCCCAATCTGAGTCACAGTAACCCGCCAAGGTCTTCCCTGCTCTGTAGGTAATGCCATACTCCAGTGTACCTTTCACGTACTTTAGCACACGCATCCCTGCTTTCCAATGGTTCTCTCGAGGTTGATTTGAGAACCTACTAAGTACACCAACTGCAAAGCTGATATCAGGTCTAGTGTTGCACAGAAAAATGAGACTCCCCACAAGTTTCCTATACTCCTTGATGTCGACAAGTGGTGATGCATCCTCCACTGAGAGCTTACCATTCACCTCCATGGGAGAGACCACGTCCTTACACTCGGTCATACCGAATGCCTTCAAGATCTCGCGAGCATATCTCTGCTGAGAGATGAAAATCCTGCCAGGTTTTTGCCAAACCTCAATGCCGAGGCAAAAGTGCATGAGCCCCAAATCTGTCATCTCAAACTCGGAACTCAACGACTCCCTCAACTGTTGCAGCATCTTCTCATGATCTCCTGTGATCCACGTAAAGGACTATTACCACATACTTGCCATCCTGCTTACAAACATACAGGTTAGCATCAGAAGCACTTTTTGAGAAACCAATAGATATGAGAAAGCTATCAATCCGTTGGTACCATGCCCTTGGGGCCTGTTTCAGCCCGTACAATGCCTTCTTTAGTTTGCAAACCTTGTTCTCTGAATTGGGCACCTCAAATCCTGGTGGCTGGAACACATATACCTCCTCCTTGAGATGTCCATCCAAGAACGTAGATTTCACGTCCATTTGAAACACCGGCCACTGCTTATGAGCAGCCAAGGCAAGTACCACCCGAATAGTTGTCATCCTTGCTGTAGGAGCAAATGAATCCTCAAAATCAAAGCCTTCAACTTGAGAGTATCCTTGTGCAACAAGCCTAGCCTTGTACTTTTCCAAAGATCCATCAGATTTGTACTTGGCCTTCCATACCCATTTGGTACCAATGATCTTCCTTTTTTCTGGACGATCAACCAAGTCCCAAGTCTGATTCTTCATGATGCTGTCATACTCCTCTTGCATGGCAGCTTTCCAATTTGGATCGCCCATTGCCTCATCCAAATTCGTAGGCTCTTGAACTTTCATAATCTCAGCCATCAAGGCCATATTGACTATGTGTTCAGAAGCCCTTTTCTGCTCCTCTATCCTCTTTGATCGTCGAAGTCCATCTGCAGATGACTCCGCCAAGTCTGGAACCGGATTCTTCTCATCAAAGAGCTGCCTTGCCCACTTTGGAAGTGGCTTACCTTGTGGAGCCAAGGCATGTTGTGGTGTTGGTGGAGTCTGTTCCTCGAAGTACTCCTCCTCATTCTGCAACTCTGCTTTAGATACAGGCACAAGGTGAGTTACTTTTACGGCTGATGATAAAGTGGAAGGGCATACCTCCTCCTCCACTGTATGTGGCTGTTCCCAAAACACCACATCACGACTGACCACGATCTTCTTTGCCTCTGGATCATATAGCCGGTACGCCTTTGACTCCTGGCTATAGCCCATGAAGATACACTTTCTGCTCTTTGGATCTAATTTCTTTCTGGTGCTATCTGGAACATGAACAAAGCACTCACATCCAAATGTTCTGAAATGAGAAGCGGAAGGCTTTTTACCTGAGTAGGCCTCCAAAGGTGTTTTGCCCATCAAGGTCTTTGTGAAGCTTCGATTGACGATGTACGTGCGAAGCTTCTTTACCTTCAGCCTGCTTTCGTTTTCCACCATCTTTTGCCACTGTTTGAATTTTCCAAGAGCTTCAGCCTTATCTCGTAAAAAATACACCCACATGTATCTACTGTAGTCGTCGACGATAAGCATATAGTAGTTACATCCCCCCAAAGCTTGAGTCGGAGCTTTCCCACTGAGATCAGCATGAACCAATTGTAGAGGAGCCTTTGCCCGATAGCCGCTCTCATGTGGAAAGGCCTTCCTTTGTTGCTTGCCCATCATACAAGCTTCACAAGGTTCCTGCACCTTTGAGAGTGCAGGCAAGTGTGCAACCATCCCTGTTTTCTGCATTTCCAAAAGAATAGGATAACTAAGATGACCAAATCTTTCATGCCATACCTTACTGATGCCCACTCCTGAAGAGACTGTTAGTGCCGTCAGCTCGTAGAGATTGTTCTTCCTTACTGCCTTGCCGACCACCTTGCCCGCTGCATTAAGGATTTCTGCTCCGGTCCTCTTGAAACGCACCTCCAAGTTGCGATCAGTTATCGCAGCAACCGAAAGCAAGTTCTTCTTTAGCTGAGGAACTAGTAATACATCAGAAAGCTCTTTAGTTTCACCCTCTTGAATGGAAAGAGAGAGAGTACCTGTACCTTCCACAGGGCATTTTGCATTATTACCGACCGTCACGTTCATGGGCTCTTGTAGAGGCTTGAAAGAGCTATACCAGTCCTTCTTTCTGGTCATGTGACGGGACGCTCCACTATCAAGGAGCCACGAATCATTCGTTGTTGAAACTTCTGTTGAGGAGCATAATTCTTCAATTGCAACCCATAGCTCCAACTCAGTTTCAACTGTGTTGGCAGATTCCTTGCCTTTCGAAGAAGACTGTGTAGTGCCATTCTTTTCGTCCTGCTGCTTCTTTCTGCAATCCTTGATCATGTGACCGCTTTTGTTGCAGTAGTGGCACTTACCTGAAAACTTCTTCTTCTTACCATTCTTCTTCTCTCCACCCTTCCCTTTGGATGTGGTTGAGAATGCTGCATCACTTCCGCCATCGCGGGTCTTCATTCGCATCTCCTCCTCTAGAAGCATTGCGCTGAACTCTTCAAAAGTGAGGGGTGGATTTCTTACCTGCGTGTTGAGTGTCGTGACCAACGCATCGTACTTTTATGGAAGGATCCGAATGCACCTTCTGGCCAACTCTTCGCTGGTCTTTGTAATCCCAACCGCCGCCATCTGATCACATAAATGCTTGATCCGTGTGATGAATGTCTCAGCTGATTCTCCATCAGAGCACCTCTCTGCAGCAAGCATATTCTCCAGATTTTGAATTCTGGTCTGATTCCGCGTTTCATACTGACCTTTCAGTATGTTCCAAGCCTCACTTGCCTTGTCTGTATGCTGAATCAGAGTCAAAACAGAATCACTTGAACTGGTAACAAGAGCGCAGAGTGCATCTGCGTTCCTTCGTTTCCATGCCCGAAGAAGATCTGCATTCGGTGGCGTTATGACATTGGGGTTGTTTGGATTCGGTGATCCAACCGGTTTTGGATCCAATCCCAGAACAGTATCCAGAAGCTCATATGAATCCAAGATCGCGCTGATCTTGAATTTCCACAAAGTATAATTCGTCCCATCGAGCTTGCCTTCATTGAAAGCAGGTGGACGAATTCGCAACGGGGTTGGTGCAGCCATCACTCCTAGTAGCCTTTGCTAACAAAGCTCGTTGAACTTGCAATAAAGTCGTTACTCAGATAGCCTGAGCTCTGATACCATGTAAGAAAATAGTACGCAGCGGAAGATAACAACAAAATGCAAGTACACGATGGAAAGCTCGAGAGAATACAAAAATTTTGATATACCAAACTGCTGATACAACTGATGGTTGGCTGTCCACCCGTGCGCTCTACAGACAGAGCTTCAATGGTGATCTAGACAGATGCTGGACGGAGGACTATGAGCGTGAAGAACTGGTGATCTGATGATAGGGGGTGGCCACTTATATAGTGTAAGTGGTTGACGGTCGGCCCTGTAATAGGCAGTCGGCCTAATAGACAGTCGGCCTGGAAGACCAGCCGACCCTTCAGAAAACATGCCGTCGGGCAGATGAAGGATCGCGCATAGGTCATACCGTCGGGCCTGGGGCTACCGGCAGCCCCCGGACCCTGCCGCTGGGGGGCTTTGCCCCCAGACCCCCACCAGGGGCCTGCGCCCCCCGGACCCCCTGCTATCGGGGGGGCTATCGCCCCCCCGAACCCCCCCTTTGTGCAGACGGGTATCTACTCTTGGCTCCTAAGCCGTCTCATAACCATCTGGTCTACTCTAAGACCCCTTCCAGTGTCTAAACTGGGGATCCCTCCCAATATCCGATACCCATCATGGCTTCTCCTCATATGGGTGGCCACTTATATAGTGTAAGTGGTTGACGGTCGGCCCTGTAATAGGCAATCGGCCTAATAGACAGTCGGCCTGGAAGACCAGCCGACCCTTCAGAAAACATGCCGTCGGGCAGATGAAGGATCGCGCATAGGTCATACCGTCGGGCCTGGGGCTACCGGCAGCCCCCGAACCCTGCCGCTGGGGGGCTTTGCCCCCAGACCCCCACCGGGGGCCTGCGCCCCCCGGACCCCCTGCTATCGGGGGGGCTATCGCCCCCTCGAACCCCCCCTTTGTGCAGACGGGTATCTACTCTTGGCTCCTAAGCCGTCTCATAACCATCTGGTCTACTCTAAGACCCCTTCCAGTGTCTAAACTGGGGATCCCTCCCAATATCCGATACCCATCATGGCTTCTCCTCATATGGGGGCCTTACAACATTGGGTACACAGAATATTGGTGGGTTACATGAGAGGTGGACATTTGAGCTAACTCTAACACGCCCACTACAAAATCTTGCGAGATCCCTCCCCAATCCGTCTGCATCATTTATTGCTCTACTCCCCATGGGCCATGCCATGCTTGTGTCTATGCCCACTGCTGCTACAGCATCCTACCTCCGTGCTCTTCTTGAGGGATTTCACTAGCACATACTTCCCATCCCATGTACCTTACATGCCTCTATGCTATAAATTATTCTCTGCCATCAGCCGTGTAGAGGTATTGCCCTTGCCTAGTGTGGCTTCCACACTACTGGGCCAACTCTTATCCCCCCATTGACTTGACTTTTGTTCCCTAATAACCCCCACAGCTTAGCCCAACTGTGGCTATTTGTCACATATTCCACCCGTACCCATCCCCGCCCCATGAATTAGTTGCTCCCAAAGTCCCTCAATTGTACCCTGCCCATAATCACTGCCAACAGTCTGCCATTTTTCTCAGGTACCTTTATTGTCCCCCCCCCCTCCCTTTTCCCTCCCTTAATTTCACCCCCTTCTAACTTGATTTCTAACTCTCCATTTTTATAACCGTTCTTTTACTTCTAATCCCTCCTCACCCCTTTATTTTCTGTCCCCTCAACTTTTTAACAACCAACATCTTTTCTAATCTAACCCTCTTCTTCCCTACTATTATTCTACCCCCCATTTCTTTCATTTCTTTTTTTTTCAATTTGTCCCTAAAAACACTAACCTATTTATTTGGTCCTAATACTCTATTTGTCCCTAAAACACTAACCCCTTTTCTAGCCCCTTGTCTTAGCCTTTTTAGCAACACCTCCATTGCCCTCTTCATTAACAATATTTTTCTAGTAGCTTAATGTACTCTATAGAAATTATTCTTTCCACAATTCTCAATACCTCCCCATATCTACTATAAATCCCAATTCCCCCCCTTTTGTCATTTTCTTATAAGTTTTCCTCTATAAACAATCGCAAATTATTCCTTTAATCCTACATGCCTTCCTTAATCATCACTGGTTTACTTTTATCTAATTTATGCACGTCTAGCTTTATAAGTTTGTAGTAAACTCTAATTTTATTGTGACCTCAATAACAAGGGCGGAGTGTTTATGACACCTATCTTCCCAATTGAAGCTTGTTCCCACCATGTTTTTCTTATTAGATGGTGGCAAGTAAGCAAACTCCCCTCTTCAATAAAAGTGACACTTGCTACAACTTAATAAAGCAAAACTTGTTTGTATTGTCAAGATTCTATAAACCTTTTGCAAATTGTGCACCTCTTTTCACATTAGTGTTCTCTTTTGTGTCCATTACCAAAATTGTTCTCATTTCACTATGAAAAGGGGTTTTGTCAAGTCTACACACACACACACACACACACACACACACACACACACACACACACACACACACACACACACATGTGCGTGCATAGACACACACATACATACATGTGTGATTGCTGGAACATGGACAATAGATGTAAACTTCAAATATGATGCACATTGCATACCTAAAGAGACTTGTAGGAAATCTAGTACCAAATCACTTCTGTTTATGTACACTTGGCATAGCATTTGGTACACAAAGACACTTATATTTATGAGTATCCATTATGGACACACTTCCAAACTCTTGATATAGCAATCGTTTCTCCAATGGCAAGAGTAATAAAAAGTGTTATTGGAAATATCATTGTGCTAGTTTTTCATAAATGATATATTGACCAAAGGATCCACACACACAATCATACACATATGGAAGGTAATATTGGCCATATGATAAACTCATTTACACAAGTGGTGCTATCTACATTACATTTTATAAAGTCATGATAAACACTCTAGAAGGTTGTGAACATTATGAAAGGTGGCCATATAGGCACATGGCTATATACATTAGTTCGATTTGATTAATGAAATGAGAGATGAAAATTAGTGTCGGGATTCAGGAAATTTAGCCAGCTAGAGAAGCAGATGGTTGAAGTTTTTGTAATAATGTTAAATGCTATGTGGAGGTCAATGGTCGACCAATGGAGTTGTATGAAGCCCAACTGACTTGGGTGCCATATAAGGGTGGCTTCATGAACGACGTGAAGTATTGTGAGCATGGAAACTACTCACATGTAGGATTGAGATCCATTATTGCTTGCACTAGGTCCTTTTATCACCTTACACTGGCAAACATTGCTTGCTACTTTATCTATGCATACACTCAAATAAGGGCCACACTATAGTTGCCATATTACGCAAGGACATAGTAGCTTAAGGCAATTACACGCAATAAAGACTATGCATGTCTTTGCTATGAGCTAGGGTGATTCATATGATTGAGTTTGAAGGGTATATTGTGGATGATGGAGTTGCCTATGGTATTATTTGTTCACAATGCAATACAATTAACTACACAGTGTGTATCAATTCGGGGTTATGATCTATCTATGTTGAGAGCAAGTTGTTGTATATATAGCTTGTGATTTGGCTACATACCCATGGCTTGAAACATAGAGAAAAATGTAGATTGAGAGCAATGGGTTGGTGTTGGAAGTGACAGAGTTATGATTCTAGCTGGGAGGAGACCTTTAGGTTGGTTCATGGGCAGCTTATTTGAATGACATATAAAGTTGTGCAGCTAGGCCTGAGATTTAGCTATAGTTTGTCTCAATGTTGTGGTGTCTCTAATAAGCTCAATGCCCTAGTTGAATAAATAATACCAAAGTTGATGATCTTGGTAGTTTAGGATGATGCCTACGCCTCTATACGACACAATGGGTGCTAAGAACGAGGTACTTTGCTAATCCCTTTGATTATTTATATATGCATACATAGGAAATCATGCCAAATTTTAATAGTAATTGTTCTTTTGGCTGAGCACAATGCTAATTGATTGGTTTCTTCTCGGAGAGAGTCGACTCGATGTAGATGGTGTGGATCAATTATGAAAGGATTTCAATAGATAAAAAGATTCTTTTCATTCTACATGTCCAATAAAGAAAGATCCTTTGAGAATGACATATCCCAAAAAACATAGGAAATAGATGTTTTAATTGGCTAGAACATTATAGTTGACAACTTTGAAGTCTATCCATTGTCGACAAAAGTGCTTTGCTAAACATTTGTGACTATAGATTAGCCTTGTTCGTTTGTGTTTTGCATATGCCTTGACTCAACAACAACATGATGATTGATATATGGACTAACATAATGGTGTATATGAGTGGGACTTTGTATATGATTGAGTTTTAAGTGGCATATATAGACTAGCATAATGGTGTATACTGAGTGGGCCTTTATATATGGACTAGCTTAATGGTGGACAATGAGAAGGCCTTTATTTATTCCTAGTTTTGACGCTTGAGGAATATGGAAAAGACTACAGATTACTCCCCAAAGGCATATACTATGATTGATACTAGAGACTTGGCAAAATATCACACATTGGCTATGGGTATATTAGTCCCCAAATGCATGGGGTACAGTGGATACTCTACATGGAATACTAGTCCCCAAAAACATGGGGTATGGTGGTACTCTACATGGAATACTAGTCCCCAAACACATGGGGACAAGAATATGGCTAGTTCCCAAATACATGGGGTGTGATGAACGTGCCAATGAACACCCAAAACGTTCCCCTACAAACACAAGTAGGATTTTGTAAAGCAAAAATTTGGTGTGCTTACTACTTTTAGAGTTGTCACACAACCACCTGCATATCAATAGGCACAAATAGTTCTTTGAAATATGATTTCTAGATGTGATATCTACTTATTGAAAATTTTGAAGACTGATGAATCATACATTTGAATTGCCTTGGGTGCATCTCATGTTAAGGGTATTGATTTGATTTGACTAGTAGTTACATTTGATATTATGGAGCTCTACATTGAAGCTTGCAGCCACACAATCAAAAGATTCTTGTTCTAGCATATATTTTTTGTGGATGGATGTAGGTGAGTAAAGCTCATTGAAGATGCCAAAACAATGCCTTTAAAACCATTACACCTTTGAGGATTGGCATTAAAAAAAACCCAAGGTGGACTTTATGAGGGTGTTTAATGGCATAGAATGTTTGGATGTGCCTCAATATAGAGATATCTATGTCCTCCATCATGACCTTAAATGAAACAATCCACGGAATCGTGCGTCGTGTGGAACATGGATCATCGTTCTTAATCGAGGCTTAAGTTAAGCTCCATATTTTTTGTTTATAGTAGTGAAAGCACGGAAAAGTAGGGAACTGAAAACTGATCTGAAGGAAAAAACCGATCTGAAGTTAGTAGAAACCGATCTAAAGGCAGAAATCGATCTAAAGGCAGGTTCCCAAAATCATCCTCGCCTGCTTTAAAAGAATGCTTTGAAGAGGGTGAATGAGAACATATACGAGAGGGATCTCTATAATACGCAAATCCATCTCTAATTCCTTGGGGTTCCCATCCCTGGAAGCTGTTGGAATCTAGAGCTATGCTATATTGTTCCATCTCTATAATTCCAATGGTTAGATGACAAGGCCATGAAATCCATATTTTTTATTTATAGTGAAAGCAAGAATATAGTCTCTACCATCCCTACACTCAAAGGATTTTTAGCAAGGCACTTTTATATACTCATACATAGGAAATCGTGCCTCATTTTAACATTAATTATTCTTTTGGCTGAGCGCAATGCTGGTTGATTGGTTTCTTCTTGGACTGAGAAGATTTGATGTCGGGTGAATGGATCAATTATGAAAGGATTTCAATAGATAAGAAGGTTATTTTCATTCTAAATGTCCAATCGAGCAAGGTCCTTTGAGAATGCCATATCCCCAAAAACATGAGAGGTAGATTTTTTCTTTTGCCTACAATATTACAGTTCACAACTTTGAAGTCTCTACCCATCTTCAACAAAAGTGCTTTGCTAAAAAAATTGTGACTATAGACTAGCCTTGTACATTTGTGTGTTGCCTAGCATTGCTTTGTGACAATGCTGATGCCCGCTTCCACCATCCAATATTGCTCTAGCCTTCTTATTTTGGTAGAAGATTGGAATCACAACATTCGTGTCATCACTCTCAAAGTATTGATCTAGCTTGTTGATGGGTATTTTATTTGCCTCTTGGAGCAAAGCTTCGACTACCTCAGTAACCACCTCTTCTGGGAAGATCATTTGTCCATTCATCCAATTGGAGATATCTCTCCAAAGGATGGGGTTCCCTCTTAACAGGGCTGCTATGGGCATTTTCATCTCTGTGGACAAGAAGGAAGTCCTAAGGTTGGCTAATCGGTTCTTAGCCTTTCGACATTTTGTTTGGCAAATGAGTATAAATATACATTTTCACTACCTTGGTAACCATCTCTTCTAGGAAGACCATTTGTCCATTTATCCAATTGGAGATATCTCTCCAAAGGATGGGGCTCCCTCTTAATAGGGCTGCTATCGGCATTTTCACCTCTGTGGATAAGAAGGCAGCGAGGTTGGCTGATCAGTTCTTGGCCTTTTGACATTTTGTTTAGCAAATGAGTATAAAGCTAGATGAATGTACATACATTCATCTAGCTTTTTGATGGTGGTCACCTAGTATCATCTGAAAAAGATTGCCAAATACTTCTCTCTATACAACTGTTGGTGTCAATCTGTATGTGATTTGTCACTCTTGACATTGGAAAATACATTGGCCACATGTGAGTTATATACATAACATGTGACAAGGCAACTATGCTCAATAATGGACATGAAAGTTATACACATAAGTGATGACATGATGGTGACAAAAAATTGTCCATTTGGTGGGCACCATGGCCCCCCTTGGGGCAGCCAGGTGACCCTCATGGGGTGTGGGCCCATGTTTGTATAGGTGGATGGTTGGATGCATGTGCATGCACACACATGCACATGTGCGCACGTGATGCATGCGCATGCACACACACACACCCCCCTATGTGTGATTGGTATGTGGCATTGGTATATGCACAATGATATGTGCAATAAACTTCAAATTTGATGCATACATAATGAGACCTATTGCAAGTCCATTATGATTGTCACTTCTACTTATATACTCTTAACATACCATTTGGTACACAAAGACATTTCTATTTATGAGTATTTATTATGGAGAACCTTCCAAACTCTTGATATAGCAACCATAGAGGGCATGTTTTGCAATGGCAAGATTAATAAAAGTGTAGTTGGAAATTTTATTCTGATGATTTTATTGAAGATGCTGTAAATTGCACCATACCTTAAGGGCATCAGGGCCAAACCATAACCCTAGCCCTAACCCTAATCCTATCCCTATCCCTATCCCTAGCTTTAACCCTAACCCTTATCACAAGGGGTTCTCATGTACATATTCATGTTTATGTTCAATACAACATAGTGTATAGGTAGCTATATCACATGCACTCCTCTCTCTCTCTCTCTCTCTCTCTCTCTCTCTCTCTCTCTCCCCCCCCCCCCACGTTATCATGGTATCAGAGCACCAAGTTCTCCCAAGCCCTTGCACCATGTCAAGGCACTTAGCCTCCTTGTGCAAGGCATCCTCGTATCCATCTCAAAGCATTGTGAGATCCTTGTCGAGAGTGCTTTCCATTGAGAGAAAGTATAAGCCCTAGCTATGGTCAAGGCTTACCCATTTGAGGAATCTTTATTTTGTCTTTAGCTCTTCATGTAGAGCTCATTCTCCTCTCCATTTTGCTTTAAAAGCATATAATACGGTTCCTAGAGCTTGAGATCTAGTTTGTGATGATTATGGTTCTTGTGAGGTCTTCTTCTTCATGTCCAGAAACATTAAATCTTCATCATCGAAACCACCTCCTGATCCATTGTAGCATACCTCGCACATAAAAACGAATGAGCTAAAATTCATTTTGCTATATTTTATGCTTCTGCATGTAGTTTAGCTATAGAACATCACAGCCATAGAGGATATTCAACTCTACCAAGCTAAGTAAGCCATTGCCATATTACTTGATTAGTTCCCTCTGGCGTCAAGCCCTTCGGATCTATCATCGGTATACACACTCACACATTTCACACCTGCTCAGTATCTTGGCATTGGTGGTTCAAACTTTAGTGTGACACTTGGTAGTTATTTCTCTCGGATTTAGGATTGTTACACACTTCTTACGTGCACATATGCCACCCATGTAAAGTCACACATTGTTGACTATTTTCTAGCATTGGTTTCCTATAAATATCCATTAGCCTTGTACAGTCTCTTGGCTACTCTCAACACATTGTTGTCATCACTTTACTATAGGCTTGAACTTTGGCACACATGCAGTTCTACATGGGTAAGCCTCTTGCACAGAGCACCAGACCACCTCCAGCATGGAGATATTCACATCACACTGTCATGTGGTTTGACGCACCTGAGTCATCATACCACACATCATTGTTGTCTTCTGGACTTGTCATAGAATTGGTCATTGCCTCACCATAAACAAATGCTCCATCACCCTGTCTACTAGAGGATGCATAATTGCCTTACTGCAATTTTCCATTCATGATGTCATTTTGCTTTTTATGGCAGTCTTTAACCATATGACCCATTTTACCACAGTATTAGCATTCAACATTGCTCTTTGCATTTTGGCCTCTCTGCCATCCACCATGACCTCTTTGGCTCCCCCTACCTCTAAGGTTACCACGTCCTCGTCCATAGGACTGGTTTTCTTGAATTTGATGCATATTTTGATTTCTACCATGGCCTCCAGATCGGCCTGCTCTACCTCTGCCTCTACCTCTTCCAGCATTTGAGTAGAAGACAGCTTCTTTTGAAGTTCCTCCTGAAGAAGATGCACCACCATTTCTGTGCTCTTCAGAAATTAGAAGAGCAATCAGCTCCCCAAAATCAGGAAAATTCTCACGGACGGCAATGGATGTCTAGAATTGTGCATAATCCTTTCCTAGACCATTCAAGGTCACAGAAACTAAATCATCATCTTCCACTAGCAACCCAATGGAAGCAAGTGCATCTGCAATCTTCGTCACCTTCATGTGGTAGTCATTTATGCTCATATTTTCTCTCTGCACATTATGCAACTCTTGCTTGAGCTGCATTTTCCTGGCTTGCATGTTTGTGCTATACATTTTTGTCAAAGTATCCCATGCCTCCTTCGATGTGCTTGCATCTTGAATATGCACAATCATAGAATTTGAAATACTGATAAACAACTGGTACATAACTTTCGTGGCTCTCTCATGCCAGCCTTTAAATTCCTACAACTCCTGTTGATTGGGAACATTAGGAATAACTGGTTCTTGTTCAGCTCCAGTAATGAACTCCCAATAGCCTTTTCCTTTAAGGAAATTCATCATTCTAAACTTCCATGCTGGGAACTTGTTCTTATTAAGCTGCTCAGTGACTATCTATGAAAGAGCATCAGATGCCATTATAGAACACTGCAAAAAACACAACTTCTGTCTCACAAGGGCAAATTTGTAGAAATGACGAAAGTGGTATTTGACCACACAATCACTTCCTAGTGATGATTTTGCATCAACAGGCAATAAGAATGATTCTGTCACTCCCAATATCTCTGTGTATAGGCATATGATGCAATTTCTATGGCAACTTTTCACTGACCTGCAAAACAATGGTCACATAGCAAAACTAGGGCACCTTTCTGAGTGCCTGCGGAAAACTTTTGCCACCAAAATGGGCTCCAAAATGGACTCGAATCAAAAAATAATGTCACCAAGAGCTATGTCCTCGCCCACAGCATATACTACCCTCTTGCCACACCGTGAAGGGTGTCCCAATCTGAGTCCACTCTTGCACTTTCCGGCTGTGCGACCTGTAGAGATTTGCTCCCAAACTCGAAAAAGGAAAGCAACACTGATCCTCTTACCGAGACACCGTGAACTTGGTTTGCTTTCTTGAGCTTCTTACCACAAATTGAGCTCTGATACCATGTGAAGAGAGTGGGAGAGAAGTAAGGAGTCTCACTTGTAGCTTTCTCACATACACAATGGGGGAATACACACAAAGGTGGAGGCTGAAAACAATTTTTCTCTTCTTAGTTGTGAAAGCCATAAAAACTCTCTCTAAGTACAAAAGGAATAGATGAACCCTATATGTGGGTCTCAAACCAAACTCAACTAACCTAGGTGGCATACTAATTGAGCCACTAACTAGAGTACATAAAGATAGTTGTCATCTAGCTATTATTCATGGATGGTGTACCAACCGCATCTACAGCTAACAAGTCGGTGACATAAATGCATAACGGTCACCCTGACATATCATGAGTGGAGCTTGATATCTCAATAGGTGAAACTAGTGACTCTCCACCATCAACCAATCAATAATGAAATGCTCGGGGAAAAATGGTTCCTATCATGGAATCGATTAACAACATTGCCAAGGCTCACGGAGGTGTATCTGTATCTGGTGGGGTGGGGGAACGTACTTGTGAAGGTAATGTTTTTTACATGGGAACAAAAGAGTCAAAAGTTACTAATGAACTCCCTTTTCCCCCTTTACTGGCGGGCCAAGGAATCACCAAAAGCCTTCCCACTCTCTTTTCCTCCTTTGCCAGGCCAGGGAATGAATAAGGAATAACGAAAAGCTGGAATGGAAAAACAATCTTCCACCAAAATATGTTATGCTAGAAAAATGTGACATGAAACCACACCACTCGTGATGGAAGAGGTTGAGGAAAGAGGATGAGTGGGAGCTGAGCCGGATGTGCACAGTTTTTGAGCAAAAACCTAGGAGTAGAAAAGTCCGAGTGATAACTTTTGACACCAACTATGCTTGTATATTTCTCAAAGGAATATACAAATCTTTCTTAATTTCTCATTTATGGAACCATATACTTACTTATTTTTCATTATAACCCTCATTTTAGAGAACATCATCTATATATGAACAAATAGTGAACACTTTAGAAACTCCTATAAATACCTCCCTACCATACTCTCTTTTGAGGATTTTGGTAATTCAATCAAGTTAAAAGAGTTTCCCTAATCTTTAGCAATCCCATATTTGAAGCTCTCATGTAATAATGTGTACCATATTCCTTGGATGAGTAGGAAAAAGATATTGGAAACCTCATACATGAAGCCATTATAATCAATCATAAAGTAATCTCTAATGCATTATCAAATATGGGAAGGCAAGGTAGGGATCAAAAAAATATTCCCAATTCTCTAAACCTAAGTACTTTTAGGAAATGTGGTCTCTATTGAACTCCTTCCTACCATAATATGAATTAGGGAGAAGTTGTAACTCTCATATACATCTTGAAATTTTTAATTTTTCTCTTTTATAACTATAAAAAGTATAGTTTCAAGCCTACTATTGCATAGATCACAAAATTTTGAACATTTTTCGTTTTTACTGCTCCTCAATCTGAGCTAAGGAGCAAAAGTTATGACCCCTTCTACATAGGCTCTCCAAGGGTATTTCACTAGCGGAATAGGGTTGGGACAAGCTCTTCAAACCATATTCCTCTGGCAAAATACACTTAGAGGGTTTATTGAAAAGGTACTATTTATTTTTCCTAGGTCATCCTCAGGAACTATAAAGAGGATATTTGCTCAAAATTTTAGGATCCAAGCAATGGTGAAAGCAAAAGAAAGGATTTTTGAAAGTCATAAAATAAGTCACCACTTAGACATTATATATGTATATTATATAAAGGTATATTTATATCTATATCTATTTATCAATGTTTCATATTTACTTACATATTCCTTGAAATAATTTGGAATTTTTTGCTCCCCAAAAATGACTTGAGCCTATATATTTTGACCCCTCCCACCTTTTGTCTGCTCGTCGCTCGGGGGTTTTTGCTCGGAAAATGAAAACCCCCGAGCCGACTTCATGATTTGAGGCAAACCCGATTGGAGGTTTGATTGCATATGCCGGCTGATAAGGGTTCTCACTTGAGAGCAAAAGCCCGACAAGTGGCTTCAATCATTCGACCTCCCCTTGCTCCCTATGTGGAGGTCCCTCCACTAGGCGACTGGGTACAGGACCAAGTGCTTTGGCCTTGTCGTGGTGGTTTCTAGCATTGGGTGGATTCTCTCGTCCAAAATCTTGCCTGCATGCAGGTTTCTTTATCCCCAACCTCGAAGGTTCTAGCTAATGGACTGGTTTCCGTTTGGTATTTGTAGAAACCATCGTCCTGTGCGATGAACTTCTCTCTCACAATCTCATCTTAACATTCTAAATTTATGGTGTGATACGTGGGCTCATTTGCGGAGTGAAGAAGAAAAAACCACAACCTTGAATGATTCTTCACCCAGCAGTATTTAGCCTTGCAAGGTGGTCCTTGCTGATTCACACGAGATTTCACATGCCCCATGCTACTCATGTTGGAGCGTAAGCCAGTGGTACTTCTGGCTACTAAACTCTCACCATCTAGGGCACGGTACTCAACTGCTTTGCCTAGCAACACAGGACTTTCATCACTCTCCCACAACCCTGTTTTCATGGTTTAGGCTACTCCCATTTCATTGAAAATAAAAATAGTATCAAAAAGTTAAAAAACAACTGTACGACAAAATTATCCTCGTTTCCACAAGAAAGTATCACAATATGATCTAAATCTACATAGAATTTTATAGTATATTGATAAGACTAGAAGGCCCTAAGCAACTTGGTTACACATTCTACTTCTGCTCATGATAGCTAAGCATATAGGTTTGATAGGTTGTCATAC
This sequence comes from Dipteris shenzhenensis, assembly GCF_047967505.1. Lineage (NCBI taxonomy): Eukaryota > Viridiplantae > Streptophyta > Polypodiopsida > Gleicheniales > Dipteridaceae > Dipteris > Dipteris shenzhenensis. The sequence goes on from NC_141597.1 coordinate 14,463,350, forward strand.
CTTGTTAGTTTTACGGGACTCTTCTTCAATAGAGCAGAGTGTCATACCTACACCTTTGGCCCCATATTTTCAGCCCTTGGATCACTTTGTCCACACACCAACTATGTGGTCTTCTTCAACCCTGCATCATTTGATAGAGATTATAGCTCTACTACAACATACCTCACATATTCCCATTAGTCCTTTTGGGTTGGTGGCATTCTTGTATGTCATAACCTTATCAAAATCACATCTTCATGGCTACACCAACTAGCTTCATATCTAGATGCCTCTTCTTTAGAGTAGTTGCATAGTCCACAATGACTTATGACATCTTCAACACGCATCCATACGCGGCAATCATCTTTCGATCGACTAGTCTTTGATCCAGGTGATCCAGGTGGACTTTACTTTCTGCACATTTCCTTCCTTTTTCGCTTTGGCCTATCTTCTAGATTTTATTCCCAAAGGTGAAGGATGATCACAACTTAAAAGGGGAAAATGCACATTATGTACAAGATCATAAGTACTCTGATTCTTTTCCGTTTTCTTTTTTTAATTTTGGATGCTATCATATGCACCAAAGAAAATCCACCAAAACGTATGGTACATGCACCTGTGCAATTTAAGAGGGGGTGTTTCAATACAACATAGTGTACATGTATCTATATTATGTGCACTCTTCTCTCTCTCTCTCTCTCTCTCTCTGACTCTCCAAATTTATCAAATTTTTCATAAATGAGATATAGACCATAGGATCCACACACACAATCATGCACATGTGGTGGGTAATATTGGCCACTTGATCCACACAAACTCATTTGCATAGGTGGTGCTATATACAATACATTTTATATGGTCATGATAACACTCTGAAAGAGTGTGAAGATTATGAAAGGTGGCCATATTGTAGCACATGGATATATACATTAGTGGGCTTTGATTTTATGATGAAAAGAGGGATGAAAATCAGTGTCAGGGTTTTGAAAAGTCGATTGGCAAGAGAAGCGGTCAGTTTAAGCTTTTGTAATGCTATGGGGAGGTCAATGGTGGGCCAATTATCGGGCAAATGGAGTTTTATAAAGACCAACCAACTTGGGTGCTATATAAGGGTGGCTTGATGAGTGATGTGAAGCATTTTTTAGTGTGGAAAGTGCCCACATGTAGGATTGCAATTCATTAGTCCTTATACTGCATCCTTTTATCACCTAACACTGGCAAACATTGCCTGCTACTTCAACTATGCATACACTCGAATAAGGGCCACAATGTAGTTTTCATATCATGTAGAGATGCAGTAGCTAAAGGTATTTGCACACAATAAATACTATGTGTGTCTTTTCTATAACATAGGATGCCTTGTATGCTTGCATTTTGAGGGTATTATGTTGATTATGGATCTACCTATTGTTGTATTCATTGATAAAGCAATACATTTGACTATAATTTGTAACAATCATTGGGCTTACGATTGGGCTACATCGAGGAGAAAGTTGTTGTATACAAAGATTGTGATGTGGTTACATATCCATGACTTGAAATATAGAGAAAAATGCTAATTAAGAGCATTGGTTGGTGCCAAAAGTGGCATAATTATGAATCCTGCCTGCAGGGGAGACCTTTAAGTTGGTCCATGAGCATCTTGTTTGAATGGCATATACAATTGTGTGGCTAGTCTTGAGATATAGCTCTACTTTGCTCAATCCTATGATGTCTCTAATCAACTCAATGGCCTAGTTGAATACATACTACCAAAGTTGATGCTCTTGGCATATCGAGATGTTGCCTTTGCCTCTATTTGACATAGTGGGCACTAAGAATGAGATACTTTTTTAATCCCTTTGATTGTTTATATACTCACACATGGGAAATTGTGCCTCCTTTTACCACCAACTGTTCTTTTGGTGAAGCACAAAAGTTGATTTATCGATTTCTTCTTGAATAGAATTGCCTCAATGTGGGGTGATATGGACCAATTATAAAGGATTTGCATAGATAAGAAGGTTCTTTTCACCTACATGTCCAATCAAGAAAGATCCTTCCAGAATTTCATATCCCCAAACACATGGGAAATATATATTTTAATTGGCTACAACCTAATAGTTGACAAATTTGAATTCTCTGCTCATCACACTGACCATAGTGCTTTGCTAAAAATTTGTGACTATAGACTGGCCTTGTATGTTTGTGTGTTGGCTATGCTTTGAATCAATGACAACATGATTGATTTATGGAATGGAATAATGTTGGAATATGAGTGGGCTCTTTATAAATGACTAATTTTGACACTTGAGGACTATGGAAAAGACTATACATTACCATCCCAAATTCATATAATATGATTTATACTAGGGGTTTAGCAAAATGTCACACATTGGCTATTGGTATATTAGTCCCAAAATTGGTAGATACTAGTCCCCAAACCCATGGGGACAAGAATATGTCTAGTCCCAAAATACATGGGGTGTGATGAATGCATGAATGAATATCTAAATCTTTCCCCTACAAACACACAAAGGATTGTGTAAAGTAAAAATTTTGTGTGCTTGCTACTTTTAGAGTGGTCACACAACCACTTGCATATCAATAGCCACAAATGGTTCTTTGAACTATGACTTGTAGATGTGCTAGCTTCTTCTTGGAACATTTGAAGATTGATGACTTATTTGCTTTAATTGCCTTATGTGTACATCATGCGAAGGATATTTATTTCATTTGATTGGTGGTTGCATTTCATATTGTGATATCAATAACAACTAGAGCTCCACATTCAAGCTTGCAGTCCCACAATCAAAGGTTCATGTTCTAACATATATTTTTTGTGGATTAATGCAAGTGAGTGGAGATCCTTTGATATCATGTGCATTTTAGCCATCCTTGTCAAACGTAATATTCCTTAACTATGCAAAATTGCACCTTCAAATTGTATATGAGCCGTGCCTTGCCTTAACTATTATGTGATGCCTGGAAGTATGTCCATAGGCTTGTAACACACACACACACACACACACACACACACACACACACACACACACACACACACACACACACACACACACACATGCGCGCACACACACACACATGTGTGTGCACATGCGCACACACAAACACACCCATGCATGCATGCATGCACACACACACACACACGCATGCATGCACATACACATGCATGCATGCACAAACGCACACACACACACACACACACACACACACAATATTGTGATGATGGTTAAAAAGGTAAATGGCATACTGGGATTTCTTTTTGGGACATTTCTAAAATTTTCGTGTCTTGGGTTTAATCTAGTAAAATGGTTGCTCAAAATAGAGAATTGAGTACTTGTAAAGGGTTGGTGATTTTGTGGACCAATTGTAGTGAGTTGACTATTGTTAACCATGTTAAATATAGCAAGAAAGAGCTAATGAATGGTGTGGAAGGGTTACTGTCCTTCTCTTAAACCTTGGAAGGTTGGAATTAATAAGGACTGGGAGAAAATTGGCTCATGTGGACATGGAAATTTATATAATGCTCTTATAGCATTTGCTTTACCTTCATGGGCTGATGCACCTTTCCTACAACTTGCACTTCACTCTACCTCTTGGGCATGACCTAGACTTCTTGGAGATTGCTTAACAGTATACATATGAGATCCTGAAGATCCTCCAAGCATATATTGTTTGAAACGTGAGCAGGGTGGCAAGCTTCTATTGTGATGTGGCAAACTTTTCGTCATCTCATGCCGCTAGCAAAGGAAGACTATTTCCAAAGCCAGAGCCTAATGTACATGAGGCCATCAAAGTTTTCATCACATAGAGTAGTAGGGGTGCCTTTGAATTTCTAGTGAGTCATCTCATGCTAACACTATCAACAGATTCGGGTGGCTAGTAATGCAACATGGGACAATATAATTGGATGTAAGAGCTTAGACCATAACCAGTGCTATAAAACTAGGATGTGGCACTAGCTTTTGTTGTCATCATGACATTCTATCATGAGAAGAGGTGAATCACGCCTCTCCATAGAGCCTTTGAAGCCTATTAAAATGACTATGTATGCTCATGCTCCCTTCCTCATTTCCATGTGACACCGTATGGAGAACTAATGAAGCTATGAGCAGACATGGACGTTCAAATCCCTCCTTCCAAGTAATTTGTTATCCTCATAGATTTACACATATATATAAAGTTTGGGGATATTCCTTTAAGCATGTTCATAAACACAACACTATAGAACATGATTTTATATATAAGGAGCCCTTCTTTACATAGTGCTCAACTTTGGAGTGACTCTTGAACATTTTGCTACATTAAAGATGTATTTTGGCAGCCAGACTCACATACCTCTTCTTTTCATCCTCATGGATATAATTCAAATACTATATACAACATATAGTATTAAAATTTGTTGTCTAGTAGCTTAAAACTATATACAATATGTAGTAAATGACCTATGGTAAATAGTGTGGTATATGAATAACATAGTGCCTATTACGTGGCATTTATAATTTATTAATTATTTTTTAAGGGGCTTGAAGATTACAAAGTTTATTGGTCAAGTGATTCACCATGATACAAAGTATAGCATGAATCTCTAGGGCTTGGATCGGGATTTTCTTATTTACCATATCCACAATGATCATCAAACTTGGATTGAACTTTTTCCCCACATATGGGGGGTTATTTGTAGTTCTTTCCAAAGAGATTTTTCATACGTGCTCTACTTAAATGAAGTGGATACCTATGAGGAAAATATTGAGGTGCAACATGATGCACCATTGAATTAGATTAAATTTTGCTATCAATAGCAAGTGATATTGTGACATTGATAACAAGTGGAGCTATGCTACGAAGCCTATAGTCCCAGAATGAAATGTTCTTGTTCTAACATGCCTTTTCTTATGGATGGATGCAGGTGAGCTCCTTCAATAGCATGTGGTATATTTGTATAGCAAATTGGGTTTTTAATAAAAAGAACCTTCTTCTAAAGTTTGTGTTGTGGCTTCTTTTCTTGAAAGGATTGAAATCGATTATGTTTGTCTTGAAATGTCTGCACGCATGTGTGTGCACTATTATCTAGAAAAGAATTCAATGCATGAGACAAGACGCTAGGCATGGCGACGCTCGAGGGCCATGGAGGAAAAGGGAACGTGAGGGAAGAAGCGTTAACATAGGTAGGGAAAAAAAGATTAAGAGGGGTGGGAATGAAGAGGGGGGCTATGGCACAAGGGGGAGGGAAGAGGGGGAAGAGGAGGATGTACATGATGGGAGGTGGAATGTAGAGATGGAGACATCAAGGGAAGAGAGTGATGCTTTATTGGAAAGATGGGGGGGAAATCAAAGTACTAGTTAGGTGGCTTTACAAGAATGAGTGTGTTCCATCAAGGAATAGCCCCCTCCTTTTATAGCCAAGAGAGGGGGTCTCTCCCAATAAATGCATCCTCCCACACGCATGGTGTGTGTGGAAGAGTGTCCCATGTGGGCTACGCGGTTACGCACTCTCAATTGTGTGCGACAACCCTTTGCCTCATTTTTCCACATACATTAACCCCCATATCCCAAGTCTAAGATACTCCCTTGGTCTCTTCCCAATTTTATAATATGTTCAAACAAGTAGGAGGACAAGTGGAGGGTTGGCATAAGGAATCTTGCCACCTCATCCTACTTTTCCATTATTTAACTTGCATTCTTGGACTTTCTACACCCCCTCCACATGGGGCTATCCTACATGGAGGGAATAATCCAATATAATATCCATCTCCACCTATTTTATATTACTTCTCCCATGGTCCTTGGGCCATATCTCACTAAATGCAGGCGTGGGACTGCCTAGCTGGAGGGGTGGTGCATGGAGGACCCATGCCACTTATAATTTTATATTATTATTACCATGGATTATGTACAACACACCTTATGGGTCCTCTTACGTGGAAGGGTGGCACATGGTCATGCCCTGCCACCTCAACCTTGGGCCTTATGCAGACCATATTTTATTATACTCATTAGGAAAAAAGGGAGCTCATTTTGGGGCCTTTTACGGTTTGGAAAAATAAGCTCTCAACCAATCAATAGAAGGCCAACGTAACGTTGAAAATTCATGAAAATAAGAGAAAATAGAAAAAAGAAACAATACTTTATGTAAGTACAAGCGTGCTACATTAATGAGGAGATTGGTTTTTTATTCTCAGAAGATCCTTGGACAAGAAGATAGAATCTAAACTGACATTTTATCTGACAAGATCCTTCCCGCTTCCACCTTCCTTTGAATTTTCAAATGTTGTGCTGCCTTTCGTGCAAAAGGTCTACCATTCTACACCATTGCCTCATTGTGCAACAGCCTTTCTTTTCCAAAACTGCTCCCTTGATCCTGTTTGGCATAGAGTAAGATGTTTCTCGACAACTGTCACTTTGCCCACTTTCTCTTTCCTGAAACTTCAAATTGTTATCTTAGTTACATTACTTTGCTATTGTTACAGATTCAGAAAATCTCCATGGTGAACCAAAACCACGGCCGTTCTTGTGGAAGACGCTATGTGGATGATAATGCTACGAAGGCAGAATTATACCAAACATCCTTACCCCGTCGACCTGCTTCTTCTATTTCGTCGGTAGAGAATTCAAGTATAGTCAAAACGGAAGGAACTTGGGAAAGGTTTAGTGTTTCGAAAGGAGCATGGGTGCTCATGCAACCTAGCAAAAGAAAAAGACCCCAGACAAAAAACATTTTCTTGGCATCGTGGAAGGGAAGAGTACGAGATTTTAAAATCACCAAAGGGAAGATATCCGTGAAAGAAGTTTTGATTCAGCACGTGTACATGCATAAAGAACTTGTCTTGCGAGACTATCCAAAAAATCTTCCGCAACACAGGCCTAATTGTATATTTTTCTATTGTGGTTTTTTTCTTCATGAGGTGTATGGATTTTTAAGATGAAGCTTTCTCTCTTAGCTTATTGACATTCTTGTGTTGTTTTATTTCAGATTTATATCCTTCATCGTATGAGACATGGCAAAACATCGATTGTATTCTGGGATTTATAGATGTTCTGCATGGATCGATAGGAGAACAACAATACGAGGGTCGATGTGCAACAGAGCTAGCTCAATCGGGTATATTTTTTACTGATCATTTTTATCAGTTGCTGGACAAAGCTAACACACATGGTGTATTAATAAAACAAGACCTTCCGGCGTGGAATTCGGTGGATTGGCCTCACCCACATTCTAGTGTTACAGAGGCATATAGGGCGAAGCTTTTTACAGAAGTACAGAAAGCTCTGAGGCCCAATATTGCCACTAGGATAGTAAAAATTTCTTTGTGCATGCCTCTCACAGTTTTTGTAGACTTGTTTAATACCTTTCCAGTGAAGGTTTCAAAAACAATGTTCACAGTTAAAGCAACAAATTCGGCATGCATGCCACAATTTTTGGATAAAGGTTGGGATAAGAAGACATGTAGTTCAGTGTTTTGTGAGGTGGTCCAACCTTCTATGCAACTGAAGTACATGGTTGCATCACAAAATTTTATTCTCTTTTTATTACAAGCGCAGTCGAATGCTAGGCACAAAGCTTGTCCCAATGGATCAAGATGAAGAGTCTTTTGGTGCAGAAAATAAACTTATTGATATTGATGTTGTTGAGAATGGTGATGTGCTAGCCAATATCTCATTAAGAGAATGTTGCTCCCTAGCTCAATTGCGCAGTGACATTCTGTTTGAGACTGAAGGTTCTATCTCAAATGACTTTTTATTTATCTACAACAACAGAAACGTACACCATCTGATTTATCCTAGTGTCATTAAGCATTGCTATTATTTTAATTTACCACTCTAATTCATATTGCTTTTTTGTAGTTACTCAGAAGAAGAGAGAGCTCAGTTAAATGCAAAGACATAGAAAATTTTAAAATTGAGATAACACAGACTCCATAAAGAAAGGTTTTGTATTCAATCAAGTAAGATTTTGTACAGAACTGTTTAGCTGAATCTGTAGAACATATTTCTGACATCCATTTTCTATTTATGTACAGTTTCATCCAGAGGCTGCTCTACATTTTCTAGAGGATCTTCTCTCTGCTGCTCCATCCTATCCGTGCTCCATCCTGTCTCCTCCACTGCCCCAGAAGCCTCTCTTTGCTGCTTCCCCACCTTCTCCTCAACATCAGCAGCAGGTCTTTGCTCCTGTGTCTACTCCTCCTCAGCACTCTGGGATTGCTCCTGTGGCTTCTGGTCCTCAGCATTAGGTGCTTCATCTGTGGGATCAAGGTGTATGACACCTTCTTGTACTTTAGAGCTTTCACCCAGCTCCACAGTAGCTGGTACAATAGGTTTGGGGGAGGCATAGCTCAAAAACCTCCAAATTGTATGAGCTCTAAAATTATGTACATAGTTGGGGCTGAAGCTATCCTCTTTCATCTGCAATGGCAGAGGATAATTTAGAACACTTTGTATCATTATGAATTATCTTCAAGCTAAATGAAAAGTATTTTTCCTTACCAGGTCTGGCTGTTCCTTCTCAAAGTAGCTTGAAAGTATATATTTTGCATTGATCAGCACCCTCCATCCACAGCTACTTGAATCATTTTGTTGTGGTGTCTGTACAGTTAGAAAAAAATGTTAGAAACTGTGAGCATCAGCACAAAACAAAATTATTCAATAAGTTCAAAGACATAGCATTTAATAGACTTTTTACCTCTAGACTTATTGGCTCTATTGAATCCAAAAGAGAGACATTTGGAGGACAGTAATCCAATGCATCTAATAGCCTTCTAATACAACTGCAATATGTATAATTTAGTTAGTATGGTATCAAAATAATGAAGTTTTAAGTTCAAAAAGCACACACAACACTTACAATTTCAGCTCTCTGTGTGTGTTTTTAAGAGAGTTGAATAGAAAGCATTGCTTCTGCTGAATGTCAATAGACACAAAACTCCAGTGGTCACTGCATAAGGAAAAAAGCATAAGAAAATGAAAGGCTACAAGAGTTCCCAATATTAAAGAAGAATCTTAAAAGAAGTAGTCACCCACATACCTGCTATGGTATGGAAGTAGCAAAACATCAATTACTTCAAAATTGCAGTGTTTGAACCAGCTGGAAATACTAATGGGAGTCTCCTTTGCATCTCTTAATCTAGAAGAAATGGCTGGATCAACAATATGGACTGTATGTTGTACAGAGGGGTGAAGCCAGCTTCTCATCATGCTGCATAGGATCAGAAAATAATTAGTATAGGTTATAAAGGAGTTACAAGGAGGATTGATTTGCAAAAAATGTAAAATTTATAGACACTTACTAGAGCATTGCAAGAATGATAGTATCTGAGCAATACTCATTCTTATTAGCCAATGCTGCTAAGCATTGTTTTGTCAAATCAAAATCATTGACTGAAACTTCATCCTCAATATGTACAACTACATCAGCGCCGAGCTCCTTCAACCTTCTATGTATGTGTAGCTCCTTCTTTCCAGTCTCCACATCTATAACAGATTTTGTTTCTTTTATTTGCTGCTTCAGTGAGTCCTCATAAGCAGCCTTCCCTCTGGTGTTCTTTGAGTGTGTTACCTTAACAACCTTTACCTCATCAGCCTTCAACTTCCTTGTAGGTGGAATTAGCAATATATCTCTCATTTTGATGTCCTGCCATTCCACAGGATGAACCAGCTTGTCATACCTCCATCTCACTCTGGACAAAGTGTTGAAGTCTTTGGCCATCAAAGTCACCCTGTGAGCATGGGCTGCTACAAGCATTGCATCCTCAAAATATTTCTCCAGGTAATCCTCTGCCATTTCCTGTAAGGAAAGAATGGTAGTTCTATTCCACCTGAACCCAAGGTTCCAACTGTCACAAATTTCTCTCACTAGTCTTTGAAAGGGTGCTTTGGGTATTGCAAAGCCTATAGCTTTCTGTTGCCTCCTTATCTCCCTTAGCACACCAGCACCCTTATTCAATCTTTTGGCCTTTTGCTTGAGCAAGCTCATTGGCTTACCCTTCCTGCCATGTGCAGCTCTTCCCTTTGGAGGCACACTAAACTTCTTGGTACCTGCCCCAGCTGCTGCTACTGCAAGACCTGGTCCTTTGCCAACTTTCCTTGCAGTTGACTTGGTTCTTGCCATCACTCTGAAAAACTGCATACAAAGGATTGGAAAGAGATCACAGACATGGAGAACATGTTCTAACAAAGAAAAGGCAATCACAGGGGTGGAAGAAGCCAAATAGAGAAATTTGCAATAAAATGCGATATGAGTAGTTTGGAATTTCAAACAGGTCCACATCGCATTTTGCTGCAAATTTTTTAAATGACAAGCTGGTGCACTCCTACAGTGATTTCTATGTTTCTCCAACCAAATACAGTATGAATGGAGTCTATGCAAGAAGATTACAGCTATGGAAGTCACAAAACCAGAACATGTTCTAACAAAGAAAAGGCAATCACAGGGGTGGAAGAAGCCAAATAGAGAAATTTGCAATAAAATGCGATATGAGCAGTTTGGAATTTCAAACAGGTCCACATCGCATTTTGCTGCAAATTTTTGAAATGACATGCTGGTGCACTCCTACAGTGATTTTTTTGTCTCTCCAACCAAATACAGTATGAATGGAGTTTATGCAAGAAGATTAGAGCTATGGAAGTCACAAAACCAGAACATGTGCTAACAAAGAAAAGGCAATCACAGGGGTGGAAGAAGCCAAATAGAGAAATTTGCAATAAAATGCGATATGAGCAGTTTGGAATTTCAAACAGGTCCACATCGCATTTTGCTGCAAATTTTTGAAATGACATGCTAGTGCACTCCTACAGTGATTTCTTTGTCTCTCCAACCAAATACAGTATGAATGGAGTTTATGCAAGAAGATCACATGCAAATATCACACTTGAAGATCTGCATTCCTACAGTGATTTCTCTGTCTTTAATTTGAGTCTATGCATTTCCATGCAGGATGTATTTTTTCTATTTTAGGCAAGAAGATTGCAGAGACTAAGGGGAGAACCCATTGTTACTGACCTGAAATCTATCTGTGGATGTGCTGTGCTGCTGAGGAGTAATCTGTGCTGAGAATGAACCTGTGCTGCTGGACAAGATGCTGATGCTGCAGAGTATGGAGGTAGGGAGGCAAGAGAGCAGAGACTGGAGGGCAAGAGGTCTAAAACAGGATACCACAAATAAGTGCAAATAGAATTAAAGAATCACTAAATCCCACACGTGTGGAATGTAGTCGTTTTTCACACGTGTGGATGGGACCCAGATCTCTTGGAGTTTGAAATTTGGCACGTGTGAAAGTACACTTTATTCCTTGGAACTTGTGCCATTCATGATTTCATCATCAATACCACCACCACTTTTCCCTCCCCTGGATCCCAATCTTTCATCCCTGCCACGACCCTCGCATCTTCCATTTCCTTCTCTCTGATCCTTTCCTACCCAGCACACTCCATCCAGACTACAACCTACCTGAAGACAGTACTGCCAGATCTCCAGGTTACCTAGAGTGCAAAGTTCAAGCCAGAGAAAGAGCAGGAGATTTACCAGTGCAACTCAATCAGCATGGAAAAGGAAAAAAAAGGTCAAAATTCTAGTTTGGTTTCAATGTTTTTCAACATTTATTTCTTCCATCCATTGGATTTTTGATGTCCCAATGTCTTCACTCAGCTCCATCCTTCTTCTTACATTTTCAATTAATACTGTTCAAGAATGTGGTAAATCACCCAGAAATTAGATTTTAGGTTGATATGAATAGAAACAGGAAATTTGCAACAAAATGCGAGGAGAGTGGTTTATAATTCTCTAAACAGCCCATATCGCATTTTGCTGCAAATTCCTGTTGTTGACTCCTTCCTCATGAAAAGTTTCACTCATTCCATTATTTCTCTTGCATATGAGATCATAGTGTCCAGGAATCACTGAGATGAACCAAGTGCTTGATTTGACATGCACATGAACAGAACTTGAGAATTTGCAACAAAATGCGAGGAGAGGTTTATAATTCTCTAAACAGCCCATATCGCATTTTGCTGCAAATTCCTGTTGTTGACACATTCCTCATGAATAGTTTCACCCATTCCATTATTTCTCTTGCATATGAGATCATAGTGTCCAGGCATCACTGAGAGGAACCAATTGCTTGATTTGACATGCACATGAATAGAATTTGAGAATTTGCAACAAAATGCGAGGAGAGTGGTTTATAATTCTCTAAACAGCCCATATTGCATTTTGCTGCAAATTCCTGTGTATTAATTGTTTCTCACTTCTACCTCATGAATTTGCTATCTTTAGCCCTGTGGAAATCTTCCTTGATGATGAGAAATGTTTTTGTTTTAGAACAGCTGGCTCCCAGGCCCCACCTTTCAAGAGGAAGCTAGACTTTTCTGCTGCTATTATTAGACCACAGCAATCACCAGGTGAGTCATGAGATGTCATGAAGGAATTATCTGGTGATATACAATGCATTCACTGATTGCATATGTCAGCATATAGAATTCATAGTATATAAGTTTTTGAACAGGCAAAAAGAAGAGGCTGGAGCAGAGTGCTGATTCTTCCATCAAAAAACAAATGGAACCAGAAGAGGACAATTCTCCAGATTTGCTCCTATTTGAGTTTCTTCACAAATGCAAGGCTCAGAGTAACTTCCATATATACCACATTATTTTCAACATGGAGTTCACAATGAGCTCTGTACTGGAGTAGCACAAAGATTTTCTTTCAGACTATTGGGATGCCTTCAAAGAACTGACAGAGGCAGGAAGAATTGTGGGAGGAGAAAAGGTTTTTGTGCACCTAAATCATATTGTCTCCAATGACAGGCTGAGGTACCATGTGAACAGAAGATTTGACAGCTTGCCTGATCACTATAAATTCAACTGTACTTTGCACACCAGAAAGTGCAGAGTGCTGGAGGAGAGCATGGCATTTCTTATGTACATTGTCTTCAGTCAGGAGTCTTTGGATGAACAAGGGCAGGAAATAGAAGAAGAAGACACATCTGAAGCAAAGGAAAAGGAGGATGTTTCTTTGGTCACAGAAATGGCAGAGCAAGAAGAAGATATCAACCTTCAGGATGAGGGGCTGCAAGTGGCTGCTCTTGACCTTGTTCAACTGAGGACAAAAACTCTGAGGGGAGCAGAGCCAGTTGAAGATTTTGATGTTCAGAGCAGCAACTATGCAGTGCCCATGCTTCCAGGTGTGTTGATTGGTGGAAAGGATTATGTTTTCCTCCATGATATAGAGTGCATGTTTGATTTGAGGGAGGACTATGCCATTTCCCTTATTGCCCAGGCTTCAAGGCTTGACAAGGAGGTTGGCATAGAGGATGACCATTCACTACTGGCTTTGGAAACAATGTTTGATCCTGTAGAGGCCCTTTCATTTTGTTTCAAAGAGGCTGAAAAGTTCCAAGAGCCAGATGAAGCTGCCTTCCAGCTCACACAGGAAGCTATGAATCTCTCAGCACTATACACAGAAAAGCCTAAAGAAGAGGCTGGACAAGAAGGGAGAGGCATAAATCTTTGGAAAGATGAACTGCTTGTTGCTGATGAAAATGAGAAGGTACTTCAAATCATATACTTTGACTTCTGCTTAACTTTGTTTTTGTAGGTTGTGTATTGTCTCACTCCAATCCTTTGATATGTTGCAGCTACAAATTGAGGATGACACATTCCTCCAGAGATCAAGTGGAAGCAGGCAGGTTGGGTTTCGCAAAATGTCAGGCCTAGCTCATTATATTCATGATCCAGGCAGTGCCAAGATCTTGATTTACCATAGGCAGTTGAGCAACAATGGAGAAGCCATTGTTTACTTCCTAAAATGTTTGTCCAGGGCTTTAGGTGGACATGTTCTTTCATGGCAAAAGGAAAAGATCATTTTGATAGAGAGGTTGTCTGCCATAGATATATTTGGAGATTGTGTGAATAAGCAGGCCTCTAGGGCCGCTTACTTTTTGTCTTACACTTCTTATGCATTAGCATGTGGTGTTAAGGAGCCCAAATATCTGGAGGGCTATGGAAAACACCAGCTCGTAAGGTTTCGAGAGCCACCCATGATTGCATCAGGCCACACAGTCCAAGAAGAGGAACAGGTGGAGAGAGCTGAAGAAAAGGATAAAGAGACAGTCGACATCAAGCCAATAAAGAAGAAAAAGACTCCAATCAAGATCAAAAAGAGAGTTCCGATCGGCAGGCCCTGGGAGAAATAGGATTTAGTCATCGAATATAGCACAAACATTATATTAAATTTGAACTGATTTGTATAAAGTCTTTGATATCTGGTATGATCTTGTATAAATGATTAATAAGTTGATGATGAAATGATTTGTACATTTACATAGAGTGGTGTCGTTAAATATTAAATGAACAATATATTGAAATTGTAAACAAATTGTATTAAGTTCAGATCATATGTTTCACATTGAAATACTTTTCATGCATAACACCAAGAGTCACTTGTTCCACTAAAAAAATTTCTATTGAATGAGTTTGAAAACATGTGGACATAACACCAATAAGTTACAAATGAGTCCTATTCATGTTTACTTGTCCATTTATGGTTTCTAAATATCTTCGATTCCCTCCATTGTCTATGTCTCTCTACTGGAATTGAATTGTCTAGAGCTTGTCTTCGTCTTTGCTTTTGGGCTAGAAGAAAAGCAAGCTTGATTTTGGAGCTAGCATCTTTTCTTTTAGCATGCAGCCTCTATAGTATGCCTTGCTAAAACCATTGGAAGACTTTCTTCAGACTATTCGCCTTTTGACTCCCTCCATAGTGTTGTGTGTGTCTAAAAAATGCATTACGTGCCATGTAGTGAGACTTCTCCATGCCTTGGGTAGACCAAATAGCTGGGCATCCATACTTTTTGACAAAATAGGGAAGGTGGTTGTATATGATATGCTGTAAGACATAAGAATGCATAGTAAGTAATAAAAAAAAAGAGGATCACACTTAAGTAAAAGAAAAAGACATAACCTTACCATGTAGTGAGTTATATTGCAGGCTGTCCACGCGTCTTTCATTGACTTTCCAAAATGTTTAATTGCCTCCTCAAAGTTCTTGTAATCACTCTTTGTCCATGTTACTTTGTCACAGAACATGAAGAGTTGATCAAGAGACCTCCACACCTCTGCCTTCCTATTTCGTGCTTCCCCATCTGCCTCATGATCTTTCACAGCATTATGGACTTGCTTCCACAATCCATAATTAATCTTTGAAACTGCTCTACCTTGCCTTACTTGCTTACTGTGTTTGGGTCGAGACAAGAATCTTCTTGCCTTAACACCACCAATAGAGGGCTTGATTGGTACCTCCTTGCCATTGGTAGACCTTTTTAAAATCCTTTGTGATTTGAACATCTCCTCCATGCAGACCTATATCGGATAACACTTTTTCCAATGCTTGAAGAGCATCCTTTCTATTTTTTTCGGGACGGAGTTTCCAAGCAAATCCAATATATAAAAATACCAATTTCTCAATAATTCGACATAGACCATGCAATGTGCAGATGTGAACATTACATAGTGGAATGTCCAGAATGGCCTTGAAGTCAGGGTCAACTTTATCTCTATTAGGTGCTCTCTTCCACCATTTTGAATCCATTACTTGAGCTGATTCTTTGCAGTAAAGACAAGGAGACTTTGAGTTGCCTCCTTTACTAATGTTATACATGCACTTAAGTGTTTTAAGATCCCCGACCATGTGCCACTCTACTTGAAAATCACCTTTTCCTGCAACATGGAGATTCTCGCCTTGCACTTGTCTTTTGATTATTCTTGGTATTTCCGTGTGGTGAAACACCCAATCTAGTGTTTCATGGTCTTCGGTCTTCACCTGCGAGATTATAGAAAACAAAAGTATTACTATATCAGATTTGAAAACAATGACCAAAATCAAGTATAAAACAACCCATGATCATACCTGGAACGAGCCTAACCACCATATGTGTTTCTCTGACTGCACACTAAAATACTTCGAACTCGCTTCAGTCAATGATGTATCAATTGCTCCATTCATCAATGTAATAGTAACTCTTTCCATTTTCTTTTCCTTTACAACCTCACACTCATCCAGTTTGATAACAAATTTCAAAATGCCTTTGCACTCCTCAAATGTTATTCCATAAAACTTGACCATTCTTTTTTGAAGTTGTTGCAGATCTAAAAATATATTGTTCCAAGGATCATACACAGTGGTTCCTTTAACACCATGAAATATTTCTTCAATATGGATATATTGCCCAATAAATTCATCTATACTTTCATTCAAATGACCTCTTATCCTCCACACGGTTGCTGGATTTGGCAGTAAAACTCGTTTAATCCTTTGATCTTTCAAAGTTGAGGATATCGCATGGAAAATCAAACTATATCCCTTCCTGCTAACTCCAGTAACATCAAGAGCCTCTTGGATTATAGTGCCATCAACTTGATTATTGGATACAAAGTCCTCTACAACATTGCGTTTGACTGTTTTGTATTTTTTTTCCTCAATCAAACCTTTTGCTACACTGCAAGAAAGCAATCCTTTCATTTGTTTAACAGGAAGAAGTTTCGGGTCCATATTTTCTTTTGCAGGCTCCAATAATTTCCTGTAGTAACAACACAATATGACTATATTATTCAGCACCTCCATTCTTATTTTGCGACAATCAACGAAATAGATATAGTCTGGAAGAGAGCCTTTTTGAGTATACAAAATGATAAATTTCAATCTAACCTTGCTTCCTGAATTCGTCGCTTGCATCCACCAGTCCCAGCCTTCAAATTTGCAAAGTTTATAATCTTCCTGCTACGTAGTCTGTCTCCAAGTACAGTTCTCTTCTTTCTTGCTCTTGTCAACTCTTTTTTACTCTTTGAATGCTCCTCAATTTCATTCTGCAACTGCTGCTCCAATTTTGCACGAAGGGCTATCTCCTGCATCTTGGCCACCTTTTCTTGTAGGTACATCATTTTATACGTTTCCGCAAATGCAGACTGTGCTGAAATATAACCAAGAAGTCCATTTTGTCCATCGCCGGCAAACCTCAGTAATGTGGTGGGATTGACAAATGGAGGTGTAGAGTTTTTTACTTGACATTTTGGATATATGCTTCCATCGCACCATAAGTCAATATGTTGAAGCCCTTCTCTTCTCATATTTTCCCGCTGTTGAGCATTCAGCACCGTATCCTTTCGTCTTTTTTGTGCTGGAGCATATTGTTCTTCTAAGTCGATGTGAAGATGGTGTAATCGCTTCTTCTGAGATAGTGACTCACTAGTATCGGCCATTTTTTGTGCTTCTGAGGTTGCGAAGTTTGTTTTTCAATCTCATAGTCGTTTTGTAACATGAATCGTGGAAGTGTGGCGGTATCCATGTGAATATTTTGAAAACTTGCAATCACCAAGTTCAGTGATGGACTCTTTATGAAAGGCCTGCACACGTCGGCCAAAGAGATGCGGAATCTTTGGTAAACAAAAAAAAATCTAAGGAGATATTTAATGCAAAATCGTGTTAGTCAGACAAAAGATTATCTTATTCCTTTTTGAATTGACAGTTCTGTAGTCCTTACTGACAGTTCTGAGCCACGTTTCCGTATTTTACTATTTCTGAGGTCTTTTAGGAGAGAAATAAATCAAAAAATAGTGAATTTCTTACAGGGCCCCAAAATGAGTTCCCTTTTTCCCTAATGATTGCCACACATACAAGCACACACACATATTTATGCCTTTTACTTTGGTCAAATTTATCCATAACAGTTCCCCCCCCAAGAAGGGAATGCATAGCATTTCCATGCCTGGGACCATCATGCACAAAGAAAGGCTTGAGACAATGCTTGTTGATCACCTTCTTGCCATATGGCTCATGTAGCTCCTAAACTTGTACAGACCCATTGCTACATTGCTTGATGACTTTGTATGGACCAATCCACAGTGGCAGGAACTTGTTATCCATTTGGTGGTCCAATCTGTTATCAAAGCATAGCACAACATCCCCCTCAGCAAAGTGTCTTTCCCATGCCTTGCAAATTTTAGCACCCAAGCGGGCCTTTTGTCGATTCTTTTGGATCTCTGTTTGATGTAGTGCAAGGCGTCGGGTTTCATCTAACTTCTCAAGTTGTACCAACTTGGCATCTACATGTTCATCTTCTATCATCCTCTATTCTCGTGCTAATCTCAAAGCCAGAATCTCTATCTCTAGTGGTAAAACTGCCTCAGTACCGTACACCAACTCAAAAGGAGTGTGACTTGTAGACGTTTTATGAGTGATGTTGTAAGCCCACACAGCTTCAGTGACCTTCTGATCCCACTGGCTCCTGTTCCGTATGGCCATTTTTCCCATGGATTTACAAAGGAGGCCATTGGTTCGCTCCATTTGTCCCATGGATGTTGGATGATAGATGCTAGAAGTGCGGTGATCAATACCCATGTGATCCATGAGCAACTCCACTGCTTCATTTAAGAATGGACTCCCATGGTCAGATACTATTTCCATGGGTGTCCCAAACCTTGTGCAGATACATTCAAATATGAAATTTGAAACTGCCTTACCATTTGCAGTGGGGAGGGTGATAGCTTCAGCCCACCTAGTGACATACTGAGTGGCTACCAAAAGATACTTCTTTTTGCGGGTAGTCATGGGTAGGGGCCCAACAAAATCTATTCCCCACTTCTGAAACGGATGGATGGACATCACTGGGTGATGTTGCCCAGGACGCAAATACTTCCTACCAAAGAATTGGCATGGTTCACAAGTTTTACAATACATAGTGACATCCTTGAACAAGGTCGGCCAATAGTACCCATCATGTAAAATCTTCTTAGCTGTATAGTCACCGGCATAGTGGCCTCCACAAAATCCATCATGATAATGCTTCAATACCTTAGGTACTTCATTTGCATCAATGGCCCATCTTAGTACCCCATCTAGGCCTTGACAGTATAATACCCCATCAAAGAGAGTGTAGCGCCTACTATCTCTACGGGTTTTCTTTCTCTCATAGCTAGTACTTTCTGGAGGAAAGGAGAAAGTAGTTAGAAACCTGTAGATTCCACCATACCATGGATCCCTAACTTCTATGGCTGCTACAAGGGTTACATCGAGGCACTCCTCCAAATCAATCAAAGCATTCTTCAAGTTGGAACAACCCCCTTTTACAATTTTGAAAGAAAAATCATAGTCTTGTAAAACTGCCAACCATTTGGCCAACTGGCCCATGGGACTTGGTGATTGAAGCACCTGCTTTGCAAGACCATTGCTACAGAGTATAATGGAGGACTTTCTAGCAACATAATGCTTAAATTTCTCAATGCAGAACACCAAAGACAAAGCATGCTTGTCAGCCTCACTGTAGCATTGTTTAGTTTCAAGCAATTGTCAAGAAGCACATTGAACGGGATACATGAACCGATCCTCCCCTTGCTGGAGAAGAATACTTGCTAGAGTATGCTCACCAAACCCAGGATTGATATAGAAAGTCTTTGACCAATCAGGATTGCGTAGAATGGGTTCTAAAGCCAGAGGAATCTTGATTTGTATAAACCCATGATCACAATCCTCATCCCAACAAAAATCAACTCCATCTTTTAATAGCATAGTCATGGGTCGCATCAAAGCAGCATATTGATCAATGAAGCGGCGATAGTATCTTGCTAGATTGACAAATGAGCATACCTTTGGTTGTTGGTGGGGAGAGCTTGAGGATAGCTTCTACCTTCTCGGGGTCAAGCTTGATGCCCTCAGATGAGACAATATGTCCCAGTAACCTCCCTTTAGTGGCTCCAATTGTGCATTTATTAGGGTTGAGGCTGCCATTCGCATCATTGACCCTTTGGAGGGCCAACCTAACCTTCATGACGCGCTTCTTACATGCTGAGAATATACAGAAATCATCTAAAAACACCTCCAAGAGAACCCCCAAATAAGGAGCAAACACCAACAGCATAAATCTTTGAAAGATAGCAAGAGCATTGGTAAGGCCAAATGGCATTACTTTGAATGCAAATGTCCCCCAAGGTGTGGCAAATGTGGTTTTAAGCACATCCTCCTCATCAATTCTAATTTGATAAAACCCGGAGTAACCATCACAGAAAGTATACATCTCATGACCACTTACCTTCTCAAGAATGAGGTCTTGAAAGGGAAGAGGATGATGGTCCCTCTTGGTGGCTGCATTGAGTTTCTTATAGTCGATGTAGACCCGCCACTTGTTGTTTTTCTTTGGGGTGACTACCACTAGTGAAACCCATTCAGTATTGTGAAACGGGACAATAAACCCAGCTTCCACAAGTTTTTACAGCTCTGAGCACAAAGGAGCAATCTATAGGGGCCCTAATCTCCAATACTTTTGAGCCACAGGCTTCCTATTAGGCTTCAGCTCTATCTTGTCTCTATGGCAGTCACATGGTGAAGGTGGCGGTAGCTAGTTGCTAAGAGGTCAGGGAAATCTTTGAAAATTTCTAGGAACTTGTCTTTCTCACTTGGAGTGAGGTCTGGGGAAAGCATAGATTCAAGCTGTTGAGGACTAGCTATTACCTTTTCTGCAGGTGGTGGGGTCGAAGACATCCCCATCATGTAAACTTCCTCCTCTGAGATCTCCTCCCCCCCATTTGATTCTTCCATTGATTCAGACACCGAGGATGAGAGAGTATCACTGTCTTTTTCCTCTTCTTCTTCTGGTTTAGTGGCACTTGGTTGCATCGGGATCTTCTCCTTAGAAGCACCAAAAGACATGTGTCCTATCTTCCAATAGCTAACTACATCCCTCTTTCTCAACCATGGTCTCTCGAGTATGGCTCGGTAACTCCTACCTGTATCTTCGATGTCCACTACATAGAAATCGACTATGGTGGTCAGCCCATTGATAGTGATGGGCAAATTCTCAATGACTCCCAGGGTGGTGAGTCATCGACCATCTCCTACCTTGATTCAAGTGGAGGAACGCCTTGTGCATTTCAAATTCAATTTCTTCATGATTCGGGGAACCATGATATTACATGCAACTCTCCCATCAACACACACACTTTTGACACGACAATTATCTATGATATCTACTTTATGTGGGTGCCGATCAATTTCTTCAGAGATAGAAGAGACCTCTTGTACCTTTCCATTTTTCTTGCTCCTACTTGTTGAGAGCCCTTGTTGTAGCTCACGTCTCACCTTAGGGCTTAATGCTACTAGGTGGGGGAGCGTGATGCTCAAAGAATGATGAGCAAGGTCTTGAATGACCAAATAGTCCTCTTGCCCTGAGACGATGGGAAAATTCGAGGGCGACCAATTACTCCTGCGAGATCTTTTAGTCTTCTCTATTGGTGGGTCTGCCATCTCAGCATCTGAGGGCTCTGAGGACACCTTCCTCCTGGGGTGACCTGGTCCACAGTTTTGTGAGGGGTCCGAGGTGGTATGAATTCTTTTCCCGAGGTCAAGGATCTCTACATTAGAATCCTCAGTTCATTCACTTAGAAGATTCACCCTTGGAATATTGGGAGATTTCGTGCAATAATGACCCTTCTAATGGCACTCGTAGCACACAACATTGGCATGTTCTCTTGGAGGGTGATTGACTTGATTTTTGATGCCCACCATCTCAAGCCGAAGATCATTCAAGGCCTTGGCTAGGTCATTGACTCCGGGTTCTTTAGCAGGAGGGGCCGGGGGAGTAGGAAGGAGGGGGGATCGTGGGCAAGGCTAGGAAAATCTTCCAAGCGGAGGTTGAGGATATACTCCTTGTTGAGGGTAAGCATCTAAGGGAGGACCATACATTTGAGGTGGAGGTGGTGGATACATCCCTGATGAGGGGTGGGGGTATGCCCCTGAGTTATACCCCCCAAGTTGTTGTTGCAAGGATTGAGGGGGTTGCGGAGGGACAATCGTCTTCTTTGAAGTGGGGTTAGACTGAGCTTTATCAAAATTTTGAGCAATCTCATGTGCTAGCACCATAGTTTCTGGATTCTCCCATTTAAGCTTGAGGTGAAATTCATCACTTGCTCCTGCTACAAGGTAGCCCAGCACATGATGAGTCATTCTAGCTTAGAATCTGGCATTGTCCTCCTATGTGGTAATTAAACTATCCAGGAGCACGGCCACTCGAGCCACATATCGACGTGCCATCTCACCTTCTGACTGCTTCAAGTTTGCCACCTGCAGGTACACATTCTCCGGCTCCTCTTATCTACTGAAATACTCAATCATCGCTGCTGTTAACCTTGGCCAGCTTTGGTGAACATCGTTGGCATGCTTCTCATACCACACTTGAGCCAAACCCTCTAGAAATGTTGGAAGAACCAACATCCATCTAGATATCTTTAGTAAGAAAGTTGAGAGAAACACAACGGCGCTTGAAGGCCACAAGATATTCATTTGGATTTTCTTCAACCCATCCATAGAACACGGGAATGTCAGCCATGCTTGAAAAATGGAAAAGAGAGAGTCGAAATGAGGCTTATCTATTGGCAAACAATGGAAAGAGGTAGCTTGAACTGAAAATGAAGTGAAGATACATCCACAAAGCACACATAGGCAGGGTAGGGTGTGACTGGTGTATTGTGAAATACTACACAGGAAGAATCTTCAGCATAGAATAGCTTGTAGACAATCTTAAAAGGACCAACAATCATGATATCGCATCCATCTTTACAAGTGAGGGTTAGAGACACGGCATTGCATGAGGTTGTTCATCAAGGCAAACAAGAATGCCATGACAAATGTAAACAGTTGGAGAGCTTGCACATCACCTTCAGCTTCTTCCAGTTCTTGTAATCGCCATGCTATTTCTTCAAGGGGTGTGCGGTCTGGCATCCTTCTTTTGAGAAATTTCCTTGAGGACCTTTCTAATGATCTTTCAAAGTCGGTAAACTCGTATCAAATATGCCCAACACTTAGTTTCATGATGACCATAACCTTTGCATTCCTTACAAATGAACACCCTCCTTCATGGCTTGCAGCTTTGTTGGGGCGGTGCTTCCACTCGCTTCATGCGTGATTGAAGTACAAGCTTCATGTGCCAAGAAATCAGCAACTATATTTTGAGCTCGAGGGATATGCTGAATTTTTACCTCTTCAAATTGTAGGCAAAGTTCCAATGCTTGTTGATGTCATGGAACCAAGCCTTCGCTCCGCACCTTCCACCTTCCACTAACTTGTTCACACATGAGTTGAGAATCTCCTTGCACCTCAAGTTGCTTGATGCGATGTTCTTGCGCCTTTTGTAGCCCAAAAATGAGTGCCGAGTACTCAGCTTGGTTGCAAGTACTTGCTGGTGTGGACTTGCTATAACAATACACCTCACCCCCTGGTGAAGTGAGCTTCACACCCACACCAGTAGCCTTGGTCAAAGGTTTGTATGGGCTATCAAATTGGAGGAGCCAAGATGTCATCACACCAAGACTAAAATCCAGACATCCCAAGTTTCTCAGTAGTCCAAGATAGGTAGAAGAAGAGGGTGGGAGAATTCAATACTTGAGCAAGACATTCAGCACCAAATTGTTAAGGGCAAAAGCAGCAACAGCAAAGAGGAACTAGGGGGGGGAGTCCTTAGATCATTATCATTAATACGTTGTATTTAGTTTATAGTGAGATATGAAAAGACGGAAGTTCTAGGACCAGGCGGAGAACTGAAGAGGCACGGCAACCATCACGGCAACCGTGAAGGAGTTATGTGTGCCGGTTAGATAAAAGAGAAGAGAGCGATCATTCGGGACTCATTGATGAGGATCGGAGCAAGGATCAGTGTGATCAGAAGAGGAACATTGTTATGTATCAGAGAGTACGGTGTTGTATTGCTCGGAGAAGTGTAATACAGATATTCTATTGCATCTATCTTATTGTTTTATCATGAATGATTCTGTCGATCACTGTTCTACTCTATGAATTTTCATACGCAGTTCTGAAGTTCGATTACGCATGTAAATCTGTCGCAATAGTGCGTTTCGAGTTAGTCTTCAGAGTAGAGAGGGCTAACACTTTGGCGACCACGGAAGATTTCCATGTTCGTCGCGGTGGATACCCCGGAGAGGTTGGATGCTCCCCATCTGTAATACTCTGATTCCTCGGTGCGTGGACTAGCGCATGAATGACGCTGGGAGTGAGCCAGGGGGAACATCGCGCTCTCCGGCACGGCCTCGGGAGCCTGCAACTCCAGTATCGGCACGTACAACCCGCGAGGAACGGCATGACAGATATGTGGCTCAACGTGATCTTCTCTTCGGCTTCTTCACGGATAGTGAGAGTAGTAGCCGCTCTGACACACCTCCGCTGATCCCAGGAGAGGAAGGTCCAGTCGTTTCCGGTGTTCAGGAGGAAGGCGAATCCTCCGGACGCAGTAGCCCGTTCGATTTAACAAGTACTCCTCCGGAAGACGAAGCGTCACCGTTGCGGAATTCCCCACCACCGAGTCCCAGGAGACGGAGGGGTGGTGTGCCTGCAGGAAGCGGAGCCCCAGGTCCGTCACCAGCTCCCGGTAGGGGAGGTGGAGGCGGTGGAGGCGGAGGCGGGGGTGGAGTTCCGGCGGTAAGTAGCGCGGCTATTCCACCACTGGTACCCAGGATGACGGTGAAGTACCCCAAGTTTTCGGGACAGGATAAGGAGGATGCGGATGCACATATACTGTCATTTGAGATGGCATGGATGGTGAATACGGCTCCACCAGTGCAGGCGACAGATCTTATGAAGATGGCGACTTTCATCCCGACACTGCAGAAGCAGGCTGCAGAAGCAGGCGGCAGTATGGATCGCGCAATATGGAGCTACCCATTTCGCCACGTTTGATCTACTGCGGGATGCTTTTTTGCTCCGGTTTCGGGAGGACAAGACCCGTGTTCATGTCCTGGCCAAACTGGGGAAACTGGAACAGAAGAACCAAGAAGTGGAGGTGTATGCGGCCAGGTTTCGGTCGTTGATCCGCCGCCTCGATGCAGCAACTACCCCGGCAGTCCCCATCCAAAATGCTTACTTCATGGAGGGGCTGAATAAAGGATTGAAAAGGTCCCTGGCATCGTTGGATCTGGAAGCTCTTTCATTGGAAGAAGTCGTCCAAGCAGCGGTGAGGGCGGAACAAGTTCTGTTTACTTCCAAGGGAAGGAAAGGAAAAGTGAAGTATGAGGAGGCTGAGGGAGACTCCGATACCGATAATGAGGAGGAGTCGGATCAGTCGGATGAGGAGGAGGACAAACGTTCCATGAGGCGGAAGGCTGGAAAAACGGCAGGGAAGTCATTTCCGGAAGGATCTGCTGCCGGAGCCAAAAGCCGGGATAGTGGAATAGGGTCCTCTTCAAAAGTTCGCAAGGATACTTGGTGTAATCGGTGCCGGAATGCAGGACACTTAGCAGAGGAATGCGGTTTGAATGAGCGGTGGTGTGCGATTTGCCAAACAGCGACGCATACCACGGAGATCTGCCGCTATAACGCACGAATAGCCCCGACACCAGCGGTGGCGGCGGTAGTTGCGGCACCAGCCGCAGCACCAGCCGCGGTACCAGCCGCACCGGCGAGAAGACCTTGGCGGCCGAGAACGGCTGGAACAGGTGCAGATGAACCAGCAGGGGAACGGACGTTCCTATGTTTTTATTGCAATCAACCTGGACATCGAAAGGTAGATTGCGAATTATTCAAGCGCCACAAGGCAGAAAAGGAAGCAATCCGGGGATCCGGAGAAGGCAAGTCCACACCAGCAGTGAATGCGGTTCTGATTATCGAATGCGATGATGCCAGTCAGCAACAGGATAGCAAGGAGCCTAGTCCGACGTCCGAAGAAGTACCGGAAGTACCGGCGGGTGTCCCTGTTGAAGGCAAAGTGGGAGGAAGTGCGAGCGGAGATGTGCTCGTGGTCACACGATCCCAGGAAAAGGTGCGGGAATACAAGGCCCCGCAAGAGAAGGGGAGACCTACGGCGTTGGACTGGCAGGCACAACAAAAGGTGCGGTCGACGGTCGGTGAATGGGTCCAAAAAACCCCAACGGTGTTACCTAGGCCGAGCGCGGACAAGGCAGTCTCGGTGACGGAGAATGGTGCGAAGGTGGCAAGGCGCCTGCAAGGAGAGCAGCCAGAAGCGACTTGTCTACCTACCAGTCAGAAGGACAGCCTGATGACCGGCGAGGAGGGTGTTGAACCATATGATTTATGGCAGGATTTGCGGAAACAGCAAATACACATGACAATGGAGCAATTGTTAGCATTGGTACCCAATTTCCGGAGTTCTCTCATCAAACAATTGACGGAACCAGTCAGGGCGATGGAGTCGGAGATGGAAGCGGTAACAATGGAAGTGTCGTCAGACGGATCCGCAAAGCCTGAAGCGGAAGTACAGCCTCCTGTTTTTGACGAAGCGGTCCCGGTAATTTCCGTAACACTGGAGAACAGCCGTGTGGGAGGGGTGTTGCTGGACAGAGGGTCTGGGGTCAACATCCTGTCCGAACAAATGCTGGTGCCATTGGGTATCACAAAATGGGAATCAGCACCCTTCGCCGTTCGGATGGCAGACCAACGGAGAGTGCAGCCGTTAGGATTGCTCCGTGGATTGAAAATGGAGGTTTGCGGCGTGAAGTTCGAAATCGCTGCGGTGATTCTCCGGATGGAGGATATTAGCGGGTCATACCCGTTATTGCTCGGAAGACCGTGGTTGCGGCAGGCCCGTGTGAAACAAGACTGGCAATCAGACCGCATCACCATTCGGAAAGGAAAAAAGAAGCTGAAGCTCTCGGTACATACCAAACAAGGGCTGAGGACACCATTCCGACCGACGATGGCGGAAGGTATCCATATGATGGACGGAATGGGGGTCGAAGAGGAGGATGACTACTTCAGTAGGAATACGGAGCTGGTAAGCTTGTTCGAGGTCGATGTGGTTGCCGTTTTAAAGCAATATCAGCATCAGATTCCCTCGGCTACGCAGGAGTCATCCAGTTCCACGAAAGAACCAGTCGAAGGGAGTCTACCGGAAGGCACAGGAGACATGCCGGACGAAGCGGGAGTGGCGGAGGCGGAAAGAGTTTTCGAGCAGGAACTCCGTCGCTCGCGGAGGGTCAAAGAAGACGAGCTGCTGGATCTTAACCTTGGGACGGAGGAGGAGCCAAAGAACATCCGTGTCAGTGCGAAGCTCGATAAAGGATTTCGGGGAAAATTGGAGACATTGCTGAAATCCTTCAAAGACGTGTTCACCTGGGACTACACAGATTTGCTCGGCATCGATCCCAAATTCTATCAGCACAGGATCAATCTGCAGAAGGATGCGATACCGGTTCGGCAACAACGGTATAGAATGAACCCGAACTATGCCCAGAGGGTGAAGGAGGAGCTGGACAGGTTGCTAAAGGTCGGGTTTATCTATCCGGTTGACCGTGCAACGTGGCTTTCGCCAATAGTGATTGTTCCGAAAAAGAATTTGAAGTTGCGGGTCTGTGTTGACTACAGAAAGCTTAACGCGGCGACAATCACGGATCCGTTTCCCTTGCCGTTTAATGATACTATGCTGGATACAGTGGCAGGTCACGAGATGTATTCTTTTCTGGATGGCTTCAGTGGGTATAACCAGGTGCAGATGGCACCAGAAGATCGAGAGAAAACAGCCTTCATCACGGAGTGGGGAGCATTTGTTTTCCTGGTGATGGCATTTGGGCTAAAGAATGCTCCGGCAACATTTCAACGCATGGTCCAAGAAATATTTGATGATTATTTACTAATCTTTATGCAGGTATTTCTGGACAATTTCAGTGTTTTCGGGAGTCGCAAGCAGCACCTTGAGCATCTGAAGAAATGCTTAACCCGGTGTAGGGAGGCACGGTTGTGTCTGAACCCTATGAAATGTGCATTCGCCATGGGCAGCGGTATGCTGCTGGGTTGCATTATCTCGGCGGAAGGCATTGCGGTAGATCCGGCGAAGGTCGAAGCGATTCGGCAGGCCAAGGTTCCTGGCAACGGTAAGCAGCTCGGGAGATTCCTAGGGCAGGTTAAATGGCACAGCCGAATGCTGCGGTATCTGGCGGATGTGGCGACACCACTGTATGACCAACTCAACAAAGTACCGATCGTCTGGTCTCCTGCTTGTGACTTAGCTTTTCGACGGCTCAAACTGATGTTGGCGACAGCACCGGTGGTTCAGCCGCCAGATTGGACGAAGATGTTTCATGTCTTCGTGGATGCCTCGGACGTGGCTATTGGTAGTGTCCTCATGCAGGAAGCGACAAGCAAGTGGTTCCGACCGGTGTATTATGCAAGTCGCAGGTTGTCAAAAGCCGAACGGAATTACTCTACGACGGAGCGGGAAGCATTGGGGATGATTTATTCCGTAACAAAGTTTCGTCACTACCTGTTGGGGAATCGGTTCACGTTTCATGTGGATCATTCCGCCTTGTTGTATTTGGTACACAAGCCCGAGCTCACTGGAAAGTTGGCCCGGTGGATGCTGCTTTTACAGGAGTTCGACTTCACGGTGGTCCATCGACCAGGAAGTACACATGCCGTAGCGGATTACCTTTCGCGGTTGGAATCTGGCGAAGACCCGATGGGTGTGGAAGACGATTTTCCGGATGCCCAGCTGTTCGAACTGGAGGCGGTGGTACCGGCAGCTCCAAAGACGTGGTACGACGACATGTTTCACTTTGTCGACACGGGCCAGATGCGCGACGGAATGTCGCGAGACCAGCGGAAACGGCTCGCGCTCAAGAGCAGAGACTTCCGGATCATTGCTGACCAATTGTATAAGCAGGGGCTAGATGGTGTGTTGCGACGGTGTGTCTCGGGGGGGTCACTATGTATAAACCCTCTATATCACGTGCGTTCAAGGCCTATATTTAAAGTCCCTTATCTGTAAAAAATTTCATTAATAAAATGTACCCCTTTTCTATACAGATCTGTAAATTTTTTCCAAAACTATTTTAAATAGTCCCTTATGTATATTTATTTCTGTAAATTTTAGAAATAAAAAAAATCCTTTTGTTGAACTCACGTGATAGGGTTACATATGATGAGTGACCGCCCCAAGCGGTGTGTGTACCCACATGAGCAGGAGGTCATCCTGGAAGAGGCTCACCAAGGAATCAGCGGTGGACACTTTGCAGGACAAGTAACCGGACGGAAGGTACTCCAAGGAGGTCTGTGGTGGCCAACATTAATGGGGGATGCGCATAGGTTCGTCAAAAGATGCGATGTGTGCCAGAGGTTGGGCCAGCCATCAGGTCGGGACCGGATGCCGCATAATCCCATACTGGCCCTTGAACCGGCCCTCGAACCGTTCATGAAGTGGGGGCTAGACTTTGTAGGTCCGTTTTCGCCGCCGGCGCGGAGGACAGGTAACCGGTATATCCTGGTGGCGACGGATTACTGTACCAAATGGGTGGAGGCCAGAGCACTGAAGGATAATTCGGCAAAAGCTGTGGCCAGATTCCTTTATGAAGCCATTATGACACGGTACGGATGTCCGGTTGAGCTCGTCACGGATCAAGGTGGGCATTTCCTTAATGCGGTGTTACGGGAACTGGTTACCCGGCACCTAATCATTCATAAGAAGTCCACAGTGTATTACCCTCAGGCAAACGGACAGGCGGAGTCCTCGAATCAGGTGTTGCTAGTCATTCTGAAAAAGCTGGTCAATGAAAATCGGACAGATTGGGATGAAAAACTTTACTCCGCATTATGGGCGTTCCGGACTTCCTATAAGGTTGCGACGGGGTTCACGCCATTCAAGTTGGTTTACGGAGTTGAAGCAGTGGTCCCCATGGAATTCCTAGTACCGAGTCTGCGGATTGCAGCGGCAGAGAAATTGGGCTGGGACAAGTCCGTAGACCGGAGGATTGAACAGCTGGATCGGCTGGGTGAGGAGCGGTTCAACAGTGCGTATCTTGCACAGGTAGTCCAGGACAGACGGAAGGTCTGGGTGGACCGTCATTCAAAGAAGAAGACCTTCAAACGGAGAGATGCCGTGATATTGTTTAACACTCGGATGGGTCCACATCCGGGTAAGCTGAAGTTACGGTGGGGAGGTCCGTATTGGGTGGTGGAGCGTTATGGTGACGGCACGTTCCGATTAGGAACACTACAGGGGGAGCTGTTGCAGAAGCCGGTAAATGGATTTCGTCTCCGACCATATACAGGGCCCATGCCACCTTACCCATTTCCGGAGATACCACCTGTGAAGATCATTTCAAATGCATTTGTAGCCATTTCGGTGGAGAAACCGATGATGGGGGCTATTAGTACGCACGTGTGGTATCACTCACTTTATTCCGAGAAACGGTGGGAGCAAAGCTTCGTGTTGCGGAGCGAGGACGCCGCCATGCAATCTACTGAATCTTCGAAGTGGGGCTTTTATCAGGATGATGGGACACTTGATCGTTGCATGCAAACAAGGAGTTCACCAGGGCATCCAAAAGGCAATTTGGAAGCAAAAGGGGGCTTATTTCCAACTCTTTGTTTTCCAGAACCCTTCTCCCTCGCATCCCAGCTTCTCGCCGCTATGGTGGTCTTCCATCTGATCAATCCGTTACCTGTTGGGGATGAGGCTATGCAGTCTTGGCTGACACGAGCTCGTCTGGTGGAGTTCGCGGGTTTGCCATGGGCTACGACACCAGTTCATCCATTGGCGCAAGATATCTTGGCGCAGCTTGCACGCGGGCGCAAGGTCGTGGTGTATGGAAAGACTTTCACCTTGTGCAAGGAGCTGGTAGCGGCCCGGTTGCACTTGCCGGTGGATGGTCCATGCAAAGTCACGAAGCTTACCAGCAGTGCCATGGAGGCAGCTCTCGGCGCAGGTTGCAAGGGGGAGTACAACATGAAGAAGCTGGATGCTTCGCAGAAGACATGCTACAAGTTTATTGCGGAGGCACTCTGGCAGAAGGTGAAAGCAGAGCTACTGGGACAGGCCCAGTTTACCTATTTCCAGAGGGCGGAGCAAGGGAAACCGGTTCCCTGGGCGAAGCTGATGGCGGACAGAATTCTGGAGGTGGCCAAGAAGCTCTTGAAGCCAACGGCAACATCCCGGATGGGGCAAGTCTTATTTCTTTTGTTCGGACCAGATGCGGAACCGGTAGTCCCAGGGTCGTATGTGGAGGTGGAGGAGTCCACAGACGATGCTTCGGACAAGGAGTCCAAGGAGGTGGAACCAGCAAGATCAACAACGGAGGGAGCTCTGACGCCAAGGAACCAGGTGACTCCGGTAGTACCTGCGGTGGAGGTTACGGCGGTAGTACCTGCGGTGGTGGTTCCGGCAGAAGTTCCACAGGGCAGCCAGAGGAGTAGGCCCGCGGTCTCAGCAACATCGAGCCGCATGGCTAGTTTATTGAAAAGAAAGTTGGCTCTTGTGCCGGAAGGAGCAATGTTGAAGAAAACCCGCCGGGACGCTGAGGCCTTGCAAGGGGAAAGCTCAGTCCACACTCGGGAGGACAGTTCGGGGAGACAGGCATGTCAGGAGGAAACCCGTGTAGTCCCAAGGGGGAGTGGTGAGCTGCAGCTATCTCCGCCGGTGGAGACATATGATCTGGTCACGGCACGACGGTTGGCGGAGCGCTTGCTCCAATGTTTTCAGAAGGGGCAGCTGGAGGAGAATGAGGCGAAGTTGCGCCAGGAAAATGCCAGGCTGTATGATTTGGGGCTCAAGACAAGATCTAGATTTGGCACATGACCTTGCCCCATTGAGCATGAGGTCAAGATTTCTAGAATTGCTTCCTCACTTTGCTCGTTGCCCACCACAAACTCATGCATTGTGTAGTTCACCTCTATCAAAGCACTTGCAGGTTTTTTCTTTACTCCCGTGTGTTTTCTTAGCTCCTCTTTCGGCGATTGTCGCCCAAACTCAAGAACACCTGCGGCTGACGGAACAATTGACGGAGAAGGCTACAACTGCGACCGCCAGGGTGCAGTTGTTGGAAGCGGAAGTGATGGGGTACCGGCAACCCTCTAGCTCTACACGCATGCTGGACGAGGCACTTTTGTTGGATTTATCGGAAGCCTTCGTCGCAGAGATGCAGGGTATTTTTCTTGATCATCAACGTCAATTGCGAGTAGAGCTGGAGCGGGCTTGCAGGCCTCTCGATCGACGGTTGGCCCGGAGGGATGAGGATGATCCGGCGGGAGGGGGCGCAGGAACAGCATTTTTACCACCAGTACCGGTGACGGAAACTGCGGCACAACCGGAGGGTGGAAGTTCTACATCGGCAAATACTCTCGGGAAGCAGACAGCGGCGAGACCGGTGGATTCTTCCGAAGGCTATGTCAAACGGATCGCCGAACTGGAAGAAGCCCTCCGAAGAGCGAAGGCCAGAGGAAAAAGACCCGAGATCGCACAGGTTCCCGCAATGAAGCCACGACCCCAAGCGGACGCAGCAGCCGCTTTTGTGGCAGCTTTTCCGGAGCCAGCGGACGGGGAATCCTTTGACGCAAGGCACTTTTTGCAGCTGAAAGAACACGTCGCGGTGGTGCAACAGCAGTGTGACGATGCCAGATCTCAGCTGTTGGCACTCAAGCTCGCCCGGAAAGAAGAGCACCATCAACATGAAGTTGAGGTGAAGAGCCTCATGGCAGATCTGCTGAAGATCAGAGCTACTACGGCAGAACAATCAACAGGTGCCCAAACCAAGGAATTGGGGCGGGTAATGAAACGACTGGATGGTGTGGCGAAGAAAGCAGATCGCAGTATGCGGGTAACCGATCTCGAACTCGCTCTATCTGAGAAGACCCGACTGCATGAAGAGGAGCTACAACAGCTGCGGAGAACGAGTCATGTTGAGAGAGCAGCTATGTTGGTCGACCTGCGGACAGCATGCCGCTATATTCATCGGATGGCGGCAGTAGCTCAGCAGGCGGGGGCGGCGGCACCACCTTTCTATGGACAGCTCCAAATTTTTGTGGATGCCCATGCTCTCAACCCGCAGCAGCTACCTTTACTTCGACCGGCGCAAGCGGCTTCGGCAGTACAAGTACCGGCGCCGGCGGCTCCAGCAGTTCCGGCGGCGGCAGCGGCAGCAGCGGCGGTGGCGGACGATGACGGTGGCGACGTCGAGGATGAACCGTAGCGGAGAACCGGTGGGTTCGGATGCGGATCCGGAATCCGATTCACCGGGAGTGCCAAGTGTTAAGGGCAAAAGCAGCAACAGCAAAGAGGAACTAGGGGGGGGAGTCCTTAGATCATTATCATTAATACGTTGTATTTAGTTTATAGTGAGATATGAAAAGACGGAAGTTCTAGGACCAGGCGGAGAACTGAAGAGGCACGGCAACCATCACGGCAACCGTGAAGGAGTTATGTGTGCCGGTTAGATAAAAGAGAAGAGAGCGATCATTCGAGACTCATTGATGAGGATCGGAGCAAGGATCAGTGTGATCAGAAGAGGAACATTGTTATGTATCAGAGAGTACGGTGTTGTACTGCTCGGAGAAGTGTAATACAGATATTCTATTGCATCTATCTTATTGTTTTATCATGAATGATTCTGTCGATCACTGTTCTACTCTATGAATTTTCATACGCAGTTCTGAAGTTCGATTACGCATGTAAATCTGTCGCAGTAGTGCGTTTCGAGTTAGTCTTCAGAGTAGAGAGGGCTAACACAAATAAACTTGCAATCCTTTGTTGATAGTTTATCTTTAGACCAAAAAGAATTACAACTTGAAGCTCAAAATGAGGCACAAAATGTTGATTAGGTACAAAGGGATTCCTTGGTCGAAACATTACCAACCATAGCCAAGCCCTAGAAACCTTTGTAGTGAGATCGAGAAGAAATCATTCAAGACGAGCTTATCCACAGGAATTAATAAGCAGATGCACCAAATATCCCCCCAAGCTTGGAGAGCATCCCACCCTTTGAAGAATGTCACCCTTTTAATTACCTCTGATGCAACAAGTAGCTCGATCACCGCACAATGAGTAGAA
Source organism: Dipteris shenzhenensis (assembly GCF_047967505.1). NCBI lineage: Eukaryota > Viridiplantae > Streptophyta > Polypodiopsida > Gleicheniales > Dipteridaceae > Dipteris > Dipteris shenzhenensis. The sequence goes on from NC_141597.1 coordinate 14,497,147, forward strand.
TTGAAATCAAATTCCTCCCAATATATCACTAGTTCTTCACCTTGAATCATCCATGGTGTATCATCCCACCCATCGTCTCCTTGAACAATGCATTGTACAATAAGTTGTTGAAGATCGCCATGAAGATCAAGAAAGAGATCTCGCCAATTGGTAGCTGTAATGAGCGGAGGACCGAGCACCAAATCCTTGAACTCGTCGAGAAGTGACATAAATATCCACCCTCCTCATGTGGCATGCATCTAAGGAGTGAACTTGAAAAAGTTCAGAATCTATGATCTAGTATCAGATATGAATAGAGCACATGAAATGAAGTACTTTTGCTTTTTATAACAAGAGGAAACTCCCTACGGTTAGAGAGTTACAGTTAATGAGATTTCACCATATAAGCAATATCATTACACTTTCATCACTTCCTATTTGCTGGCCCATTGGTAAGTCTTCCTTTTGTGGATGGGGAGGTCTTGGGTTCAATTCCCACTCCTTAATAAAAAGAGAGGAGAGGAGAGGAGAGGAGAAGAGAAGAGAAAGAGAAGAGGATGGGGGCGCGAGATCTTTTGCAGGAGCCTGAATAGTCTGTCCGTGACACGCAGGTGTGTCAGAAGACACAGGAACCCAAGAAAACAGTGGCGATCTGTCTGCGACACGTAGATGTGCCTGAAGACGCAGGTTCTCAGAAAGCAGTCGCGATTTGTGATCTGTCTGCGACGTGCAAATGCGCCAGAAGATGCAAGAACTTAGAAAACAGTCACGATTCATGATCTGTCCATGATGCATAGATGCACTAGCTATAACTAGGGGGCATGTGGGTGCTGCAGATGTGCATGAGCAGTTTTGCAAGCATCATCGATCAGAAGATGCGTGGCACTACGTAGGAACCTAGAAGATGTGTAGGAACCATAGGCTAAAGGCTCAAGAACCCAGAAGATGCGCAAGAACCATAAGCTAAAGGCACAGAAACTGAGAAGTTCTGCAGCCACAAAGACAAAGAACTACGAGTAGAAAATACATATATTGGAGGCGCAGAAGCAAAGAACCGCACATGGAAGGTGCTCCAGAACTACACCTAGCCATAGGAGTAATGAATTTTACACCACTAGCCATGGAGATTTCGATCCCAGCAGCCACACCAATTCAATTAACTAGAAAAGAATTCAATGCATGAGGCTAGATGCTAGGCATGGCGATGCTTGAGGGCCATGGAGGAAAAGGGAATGTGAGGGAAGAAGCGTTAACATAGGTGGGGAAAAAAAGATCAAGACGGGTGGGAATGAAGAGGGGGGCTATGGCACAAGGGGGAAGGAAGAGGGGGAAGAGGAGCATGTACATGATGGGAGGTGGAAAGTAGAGATGGAGACATCAAGGGAAGAGAGTGATGCTTTATTGGAAAGATGGGGGGGGAAATCAAAGTACTAGCTAGGTGGCTTTACAAGAATGAGTGTGTTCCATCAAGGAATAGCCCCCTCCTTTTATAGCCAAGAGAGGGGGTCTCTCTTAATAAATGCATCCTCCCACATGCATGGTGTGTGTGGAAGAGTGTCCCATGTGAGCTAGGTGGTTACGCACTCTCAATTGTGTGCAACAACCCTTTGCCTCATTTTTCCACATACATCAACCCCCATATTTCAAGTCTAAGATACTCCCTTGGTCTCTTCCCAATTTTATAATGCATTCAAACATCTAGGAGGACAAGTGGAGGGTTGGCACAAGGAATCTTGCCACCTCATCTTACTTTCCCATTATTTAACTTGCATTCTTGGACTTTCTACACCCCCCCAACATGGGCCTATCCTACATGGAGGGAATAATCCAATATAATATCCATCTCCACCTATTTTATATTACTTCTCCCATGGTCCTCGGGCCATATCTCACTAAATGCAGGTGCGGGACCGCCTAGGTGGAGGGGTGGTGCATGAAGGACCCATGCCGCCTTATCATTTTATATTATTACTACCATGGATTATGCACAACACACCTTATGGGTCCTCTTACATGGAAGGGTGGCACATGGTCATGCCCTGCCGCCTCAACCCTGGTCCTTATGCACACCATATTTTATTATACTATTGCCAAACATACAAGCACACATGTATATTTATGCCTTTTACTTTGGTCAAATTTATCTGTAACAGCACACACACACACTCACACACACAAGCCTCCCCTTTGTCTTCATGATAGCTGCGATGAACCTGCAATCAAATTACTATGCAACAAAAGCCTTCAAAGACAACCAATCCAAAGAAAGTCATGTCAATAAGATGCATCACTATCAAGGGTTGAGCCTCATTTGATTTGAACAAATCATGCTATGCATCAGATGCCTACACACCTCCATGATATTTGATGAAGGCCTAACGTGATATAAAGGGTTGTGTTGTGTGGAATGTGAGAGAAAAATTTACAATTCAGCTACAGGTTTCCAAATCCCACCAACACTCTCTTGCCCTAGATTTTAGGCTCCTTCCTCATCAGTCACTCTTTCTTCTATTATGTTGCTATGTGCTTGATGGCATTGTTCTTTCTTGATGGCACCCTTTCTTATATTTGAGGGTATGCACACACTCCCCATAAAGCACAAATAATTGCAAGCTGGAGCACTGTTGCTGCTTGAAACATTTGGTAACCGGTTCACCAAGTAGATTCTAAACACATTAACTTTGGTGATCCATGCTATCTTTCCCCTATTCAACAAAAATGGAATTCATAGCCTAAAAAATGAAATCAAAGCCAAAAACAATGTAGGTTTAGAACCATTACTTTGAATTTAAGATGGATATGAAGAAAAGCTATTTTTTATGGACATAGATGTGTATATAACATCAATAATGTGGAAAGGCTCCAAGCTATAAAATGAGACTCTATTTTCATTCTTGGAAACCTTCTAAAGAATCTATGATTTTACATGCATGTGATTGTATTCTTTCAATCAATATGCTCTACATCGATAACCTATAATGCATCAAATATTGATTATCATCTAAGCCAATCCTGTTTAGGATACTTTAAGGTACAAAGATTCAATTCTTTTGAAATAAGCGAATACTTTGATTAATATTTAATATTCCTATGATCTCTCTCTCTCTCTCTCTCACACACACACACACACACACACACACACACACACGCACGCACGCACGCATGCACACACGCACCCCCCCCCCCCACACACATTATAACCCCTTTTTTCCTTTTGAACATTCTATTTACTTTTCCTTCCCTTTGAATTCCTTCGAAAACACTTTCAAACTACCTCTCCAGAATTGTTCCCTCACACACTCTCTCTCTCTTTGCAACCCCCTAATTACTATCTAACCAACCCCTAACGAACCCAATCTAACCCCTAACTAATTCCTAACTAGCCTTTCACCTTTTCTCCCTAACCCCTAAATCGACTAATACTCTCCACCTCCCAACCCCCCACTCAACTAGCATCCACTTCCCCCCCCTCCTGAGTGACCCCGACTCCTGACTCATCCTATCTACATCTATATAAACCCATGCCTATCCTATGCTTCCCTACTTGGCCGCCTCTGCCTACTCTATCTACTATGTTGTCCATTCCTTTAACACCACTATGCTTCGGAGTCCAGCCTCATTCAATCGCCTTTTTTGAAGCTCTACCATCTTCGTCTTCTGTGTGCTGTCCCAAGGCTTGTCCACTACTTGACTGTAGCTCCTAAGCTCCCTTGCCATCGTCTTTCCTTATCATACACTTCAATTATGATGCCCATATCCCATGAACTCGTGTGGTCTTCTCGACGTTTGTTCACTTGATTGGCTTTTCCATCATCTCGACTATGCATTTCATCCGCGATTGTGCATTCCATTGGAATCTGTCCTCGACTGTCTTACACAATTAACTTACTCTCATGGATGATTTTTTCCTCTTAGTTTCGTTAAGAGGTGAAACTTTAAAATTGGTGTCGAAAGTTTGTATGCCCTAATAAAAATAAAGGTTTGAAACATTCACCAAGATTTGAAACTTTTATGAGAAAAAACTTAAAGATTCGCTAGGATTTACAACATTTTCTTCAAAATTCAAAAGAAAATAAAAAATTTTATAATATGTTCGGTCAACATCATGAAACTAAAAAAACTAGCTCAATAAACTTTCACTAGGATTTTATATTTATATATAAGTATAGCTTCGATAAAAACATCCCTACTTACTGTCCCTTCCGTCAGCTCTCTTCTAAGATCATCCCTTCCTCTCTATTTTTGGACCTTGTTGCATAAGCACCATCACCAATGACTCGGCTTTTATGAACTCACAGGTTTTTCGGTTTTTAATTTTGCTCCTTTTTTAACCTCCTCTTGCCCCCTTCACTTCATTCCTTCATCTCATTGTTTACACATTAACCCCCCCTCTTTTGTACCTTCCATCTTAATCCTCTTACCCTCCCTCTTTGTACCTCCATATATACCTTATTATTTATCATTTATCATTTTTTATTCATCTTTTTTCATTAAAGTGCTCTAAAAGCTCTCACTAGGCTAGTTACATTATTTTCCCTTTTATTATTTTTTAAGTACTATATTTTAAAGCTCTCACTTAGGTTATTTTCCACACTCCCCCCTTTTTTTATTAGTACTTTAATTTTAGCTCTCACTTAGGATAATTCTCACACTCTCCCCCCCCCCCTTTTTTTCCCATTATTAGTGCCTTTATTTAAAAGCTCACTAGGTGGTTATTATTAAAGCATCCTATGATTAACCATGCTAGAATTTTTACTTTAAGTCTCGTTTATGGTCTTTAGATAATTTTTTTCTTTATCATATTGAAATAGACATCTTTGTTTCATATGTTAATAGTGAAACCATTGTTGCCTCATACACTACCCTAGCAATTAATTTTTCTAGTTAATGCTTAAATTTATTTAGATTCTTTCAATTAGTATTTGAAATTTTTAAAGCTTGTTTTCAAAATGAATTCATTAAATCCCCATTTTCCTCTTTCACATTCTCCTCCTTTATACTTTTTCTTTAAAAATTACTTGTACAATGTTCCAAGTTAATTTTCCTTTATTCAACACTCTTCTCATAAGCACATGTTTACTCTAATTATGTTTTTACTTATTGGTCTACATCAAGCTTGATAAGTTTATGTTTAAAGCTTTCATTTTTATTGTGACCCCAATAACAAGGGAGGGGTGTTTATGACACCTGTCTTCCCAACCAAGGTTAAAGCTAGTTCTCACCAATTTTCTTGTTGGATGGCGGCAAGTAGACAAACTCCCCTCTTCAATAAAAGTCATACTTATAGGGACTTATCCAAGCTCAACTTCTATACAGTTTCCACAAAGTCATTTCTACAAAATAGCCCACTACTGGTTTCCTTTATAAACAGGGATTTGTTGGGGTAAAGGCCAATGGCCTAGTATATACCCCTTTGTACCATACATACATAATAAGAGCTTACCTTGATCTGGGTGAGTTAGCACCCACGATTTCGGTGTTCTTCCTTTCTTTGTTGCTCTCCGATAAGACCTCTTCTCCATCAATTGGTATTAGAGCTCGTGGTGTATGGAGATCTTGGAGATGGAGAAGAGAATGCACTAGGTGGTGCAAAGCATTCTTTGCCTTCGATGTACTTGGTGATCTCCGTGGGAGAGGCATTTGTAGAACAAGGTCGGTGAGGACATCGCCACCACGGAGATTACCAAGGATTGCAAGAGACTTCCGTGCATCGGTGGAGATCTCATCCACAAACTTGTGGAGTTTTTGTTCGTGAGCTGCAGCTTCATCTTTGTTATGTAGCAGTTTTCTTGAAGAGCAATGTGAAGCATAGGATAGTTTCTCCTCTTCAAGAAGAGCTCGTTTTTCAATATAGAAGCTTTAGGCAAGCTCTCGGGATCATGTTCTATCATCCCACAAGCTTGTTGAACTACTTCTCAACTCTCAAGGGACAAAATTGAGCTGTATACAAGGAGTTCTCAAGCTTTTCTACTGCAAACAAGATGTTCTTTAGCTTGCCTTGCTACAAGAAGAGTTTTTGCAGCAACTCATGTGAAGATAGTGGGAGAGAAGGAAGGAGTCTCACTTGTGGCTTTCTCACGTACACAATGGGGGAATACACACAAAGGTCGAGGCTGAAAACAATTTTCCTCTTCTTAGTTCTGTAAGCCAAAAGAACTCTAGTACAAAGAAATAGAAGAACCCTATATGTGGGTCTCAAACCAAACTCAGCATACTAACTGAGCCACGAACTAGAGTACATAAGGATAGCTGTCATCCAGCTATTATTTATGGGCAGTGTACCAACTGCATCTACAGCTAACAAGTCGCTAACATAAATGCACAACGGTCACCCTGGCGTATCAGGAGTGGAGCTCGATATCTCAACACTCCCCCTCAAGCTCAATCCCAATTCCTGCACACCAAGCAGGTCTTTGAACTTGCGCAGCTTCTCTGCGCCTAATGCCTTTGTGAATATGTTAGCTACCTAATCCTCTGTGTTGACATAAACTAGATCAATAAGACCTAGTAAAACCTTCTCTCGCACATAGTGATAATGCACCTCAATGCGCTTTGTTCTAGCATGATAGACTGTTTTATTTGCCAAGTGTATACTGCTCATGTTGTCACAATAAATGATCACTGGCCCACATCCATAGACTGATGCCAAGTGTATACTGCTCATGTTGTCACAATAAATGATCACTGGCCCACATCCATTGACTGATGCATATCATAAAGTAGCTTATGCAACCAAGCTACCTCACATGCAGCCATTGCTACACCCCTGTACTCAGCCTCTGTGCTCGACAAGGCAAGTGTAGGCTCTTTCTTACTGCTCCAAGGACTGCAGCACTCCCAAAAGAGAACACATATCCACTAGTAGATCGTCTAACAGAAATAGTACCAGCCCAATCAGCATCAGTGTATCCATGCAACTGTATCTGAACCCCAGTCTCATAAAATAGTCCATACTGCAATGTGGACTTCACATACCTGAGTATGCATCTAGCCGCATCCAAATGCGGTTTCCTTGGAGCCTGCATAAATTGACTCACCAATCCAACAGCATAGCTCAAATCTGGCATGGTAATAGTCATATAAATCAAACTTCCTACTATGCGTCTGTACATAGTAGGGTCTTCCAAAAGCTCACCTGCATCTATGCTCGGCTTCACATTCTGCTCCAAAGGAACTGAAATAGGCTTACAGCCTATCATCCCATATTTGGACAGCAGGTCCAATCCATACTGCCTCTGGAAGAGCCATATCCCACTTGGTGATCTAATCACCTCAATGCCCAAGAAATAATGCAGCTCTCTCAAATCCTTCATCTCAAACTTCTGCTTTAATAGCATTTTCACATGAAGGATATCTTCATCACTATCACTTGTGATGATCAAATCATCAACATAAATGACAAGTAGCATGATACCTTTCTCTATTTTTCTCACATAAAGTGAGAAATCTGCCTTGGAAATCTAAAAGCCAATAGTGACAAGATACTGTCCTATCTTGTCCGACCATGTCTAGGTGCTTGCTTCAAGCCATACAAGGCTTTCTTTAACCTGCAAACAAACTCAGGATGAACATCATGAACATAACCTGGTGGCTGCTCCATAAAGACCTCTTCTTGCAAATCACCATGCAAGAAGGCATTCTTTACATCCATCTGATGTAAAGACCATCCCTTTGATGCAGCCCTAGCAATGACTGCTCTTACGGTTGCCATCCTTGCAACTGGACTGAATGTTTCTTCATAATCAATGCCATATGTCTGTGCATACCCCTTGGCAACTAATCTTGCCTTGTATCTGTTCACAAAAACATCTGCATTGCGCTTTACCTTATAAACCTACTTACAGCCAATGGCATTCTTGTCTTTAGGCAAAGGCACCAATTCCCATGTAGCATTTGCTTCCAAGGCATCCATTTCTTCATCCATGGCTTTCTCCCATTTTTCTTTTCCCATGGCTTGCTCAAAAGAAGTGGGTTCTGGTTTCTGTATCACTTTGACCATATAGGCATAGTGAATGGCTATAAATCCATCATATTTCAACCTATCCACAGGATACCTAGCTTTGGTAGACCTGCACAAAATAGGCTCACTTCCAGGTGCTCTCAAAACATCCCTGGTCTTCCTTACTCCAGGTGTAACAACAGAAGGAATACCCAACTCATCATCAATGCTCTGTTCTGAGCCACTGGATTCACCATCCACATAAGAGTGACCTGCATTCACATCAAACATGGGCTGATCTACCTTCTCTTTTCCTTTTTGTGATACCTGCATACCACTATTTGCATTGCTTTGAGGAGATTCTCGTGATCTCAATTTGCCTGTCCATGGCAAAGCGTGTGAACCACTGCTAGAGGACACTGCACGTCCACTAATATTTTGTGATTGCTGCTGTGAATTTTGTGCATCTACATCATCAATCATGTTTACCGCTTTATACCAGCTGCTCATCTCATAAAAAATAACATCTTTGCTCACTGTAAACTTACGAGTAGAAGGGTTATAGCATCTATATCCTTTCAGCTGCAGAGAATAACTAATAAAGATGCACTTCTTAGTGTTTGGATCCAACTTGGACCTCAACTCATCTGGCACATGAACATATGCAATGCAACCAAAAACTTTCAAATGAGAAATATCTGGTTTCCTACCAGTATACATCTCCTCTGGCGTCATGCCATGTATTGCTGCAGTGGGAGTCCTGTTCATTATGTAAACTGCTGTAGCAACTACTTCAGCCTAATAATAATCTGGTAGGTCTTTTTTATTTGGCATAGCCCGAGATACCTCTCCAATATGCCTGTTTTTCCTTTCTGCAAGTCCATTTTGCTGTGGGGTATGACTGCATGAATATTGCTGCTTTATGCCATGCCCTTGCAGGAACCTTGCTAACTCATTTGAAAGGTACTCTCCCCCTCCATCTGACCTTAGGCATTTTATTTGCAGGCTTGTTTCTTTTTCAACCATAGCTTTAAAAGCTTTGAAATGCCCAAACACTTCACTTTTCTTTTTCATAAAATACACCCAAACTTTTCTACTGTAGTCATCAATAAAAGTGATGAAATAATGACAGCCTCCAATAGGTGCAGCTTTAGTAGTCCGCACAACAGAGTGGATTAATTCCAATGGCTTCTTACTCTCTTGAACATGTCTAGGGAATGGTTTCCTTGCATGTTTTCCAAATTGACAGGCTTCACATACCTTATGCATTTCTGTGACCTTTCAATAGATGCAGCTTTAGTAGTCCACACATCAGAGTGGATTAATTCCAATGGCTTCTTACTCTCTTGAACATGTCTAGGAAATGGTTTCCTTGTGTGTTTTCCAAATTGACAGGATTCACATACCTTATGCATTTCTGCGACCTTGAATTTAGGCAATCCTGCAACAATATTTTGGGCCTGCATTGATTTAAGTCGCTGTACATTAACATGACCAATGTGTTTATGCCAGATATCAATATCTGCAACTACACCGGTCCCATGTGCAAACATTGCTGCACTCAATTTAGGCATGTCCACATTCAATGTAAACATCTTGCCCTTCTTCTTTCCTATTGCTATCAAGCGAATGTTATTTTTCATATCTTCAACAACGCATCCATGAGGATTAAATCTGACCTGCAAGCCCTGCTCAACCATTTGACCAACAGAAACCAGATTCTTGGTAATATTCGGGATATGAAATACATCATACAAGTATTTCTTTTTCCCATTCTGCATAGACAAAGGAATTTTACCAATCTGCACAATAGGATGTGTAGTATCATCACCAGTCTCCACAAGTCCTGGTCTTTCCATTTTCCTTGCATCCTGCATCCATTTTGCATGACTGTCATGTGGTTTGACGCACCTGAGTCAACATACCACACATTATTTTTTTCTTCTGCACTTGTCACAGAATTGGTCATGTGCTGCACCATAAACAAATGCTTATTTCTGTCATCACCCTGGCTACTAGAGGATGCATAATTGCCTTGTTGCAATTTTTCAGTCATGATGTCATTCTGCTTTTTATAGCAGTCTTTAACCATATGACCCATTTTACCACAGTAGTAGCATTCAACATTGCTGTTTGCATTTTGGCCTCCCTGCCATCCACCACGACCTCTTTGGCTCCCCCTGCCTCTAGAGTTACCACATCCTCCTCCATAGGACTGGTTTTCTTGAGTTTGTTGCATATTCTGATTTCTACCATGGCCTCAGATCGGCCTCCTCTACCTCTGCCTCTACCTCTTCCAATATTTGAGTAGGAGACAGTTTCTTTTGAAGTTCCTCCTGAAGAAAATGCACCACCATTTCTTTGCTCTTTAGAAATTAGAAGAGCAAAGAACTCCTCAAAATCAGGAAATTTTTCACGGACGGCAATGGATGTCGGGAACTGTGCATAATCCTTTCCTAGACCATTCAAGGTCACAGAAACTAAATCATCATCTTCCACTGGAGACCCAATGGAAGCAAGTGCATCTGCAATTTTCTTCACCTTCATGTGGAAGTCATTGATGCTCATATTTTCTCTCTGCACATTGTGCAACTCCTGCTTGAGCTGCATTTTCCTGGCTTGCGTATTTATGCTGTACATTTTTGCCAAAGTATCCCATGCCTCCTTTGGCATACTTGCATCCTGAATATGCACAATCATAGAATCTGAAATACTAATAGACAGCTAGTACATAACTTTTCTGGCTCTCTCATGCCATCCTTTAAATGCCTACATTTCCTGTTGATTGGGAACATTAGGAAGAACTGGTTCTTCTTCATTTCCTGTAATGAACTCCCGATAGCCTTTTCCCATAAGAAAATTCGTCATTCTAAACTTCCATGCTTGGAAGTTGTTCTTGTCAAGCTTTTCAGTGACAATCTGTGAAAGAGAATCAGACGGCATTACAGAACACTGCAAAATATTATGTCACTGCAAAAAACACAGCTTCTGCCTCACAAGGGCAAATTTGCAAAACTGACAAAAGTGGTATCTGATCACACAGTCACTTCCTAGTGATGATTTTGCATCAACAAGCAATAAGGATGATTTTGTAACTCCCAATATCTCTCCACACAAGCATACGATGCAATTTCTGCGGCAACTTTTCACCGACCTACAGAACAGTGGTCGCACAGCAAAAATAGGGCCTTTTTCTTAGTGCTTGTAGAGAACTTCCGCCTCCAAAACGGGCCCCGAATGGCCTCGAATTAGAAAAATAAAGTCACGCAGGGAGGGCAAACATGGAAGTTTCGAAGGGCATCTCAATCTGAGACAATGCACTCTTGCACTTTCCGACTGTGCTACCTGCAGAGATTTGCTCCAAAACTCGAAAAAGGAAAGCAACATTGGTCCTCTTAACAGGACACCACGAACTTGGTTTGCTTTCTTGAGCTCCTTACCACGAACCAGGCTCTAATACCATGTGAAGATAGTGGGAGAGAAGGAAGGAGTCTCACTTGCAGCTTTCTCACATACACAATGGGGGAATATACACAAAGGTGGAGGCTGAAAACAGTTTTCCTCTTCTTAGTTGTGTAAGCCAAAAGAACTCTAGTACCAAGAAATAGAAGAACCCTATACATGGGTCTCAAACCAAACTCAGCTAACTAAGGTGGCATACTAACTGAGCCACGAACTAGAGTACATAAGGATAGCTGTCATCCATCTATTATTCATGGGCGGTGTACCAACCGCATCTGCAGCTAACAAGTCGGTGACATAAATGCACAACGGTCACCCTGGCATATCACGAGTGGAGCTCGATATCTCAACAACTCCAGCCTAGAATGATCCAAAACTAGGCTGTAATGAGTTGTGTTCTGTGAGTTATCTATGCTACAAGCTGTTCCTATAGAACTGCAATCGAAAAATCTCAGGTTCACATGGTTGCGGGCTTCTTTCCTGCATCTAGAAGCTTGTTTGAGATTTTCCCAAACTTTGGATACTAGTTAGGCACCTGATCGACAATTCAAAGCATTGTAGCAAGCTTGGAGGAGTTATAAATGGTAGTTTTAAGCACACACTAGCAGGCTGGAAATTTCTTCAAGCAGTTTTTTGTCAGTCCAGTACAGTAAAAGTGTTCTTTTTCAACATTGGAAGCTCCAAATTGAGCTCTATTAGGCTCTAAAAATTGTTTTCTATATATTCTAGCCTTCCATGGAGCTAGAAGTTCATTTGGGAACAAGCCATAGTCGCTACATTGCCATCTACAGTGGCTGGATTTGTTGCAGGAAGCCTTGCTTTGTCATTTTGGAAGGTCACCTATAGTGTGTGGAAGCACCACAAATCTTGGATGTGAATACTACATAATTGCCTATCATATTTGGGAGATAATGCAACTTTTGGAGCAACAAAAGCAATTTTTGACTTGTGCAGGCACTTTTGGGGCACTAAGTTGGATGCTTGGCGAGTGGCAAATGCATATATTTGATGCCTAAATGGATGCTCATATGCAGTGAGGCCAACTACATGCAGTAAATGCATATTGGGGGCACTTGCAAGGCATCTTTTATTCTCTGGTATGCAATTACAGAAAGTGGTTTATGCTCTTGATGTAACAGTCAATGCATGGTTTATGCTCTACAAGTCACTTTCAGAAGAGAATATCTCTCAAACTGTCAGGATTCAGAATCTGAGTTGAACAGAGAAGTTGTAGATTGTTTCAAGGGTTACAACTTTGCTTTTGAAAGTTTTCTGATCTGGATTATCTGTCAAAAGTTATCAGACCTGCAAGACAGCAGAGAGTTGCGGTCTGCAGCTTGTGACAGCAGTACAAAGTGAGCAAGTGGCTGTTTTCAATAGAAAATTTTGAAAAATCAATAAGGATTTTGCACCTGCTGTAAACTAAGAAGTTGTAGAGTTTCCTACAAGCTACATTTCTTATGTTTGTACTTTTTGCATTGGAGCTACCGTGCAAAAGCTATTGGCTGGTTTTGGGATGCCCTGAGATCACTTACAGCAGAACATGTATTTGTGACAGTGATAGTGTGGCTGTTGTCATTGTAGTTGCTATTTTTTGGGCTTGAGTTTGGTACATTGGTGCAATGTATCCTGATTGTTCTATCATCCATCGAAGGAATTGGATGAGCTTACACGCTACACGATCATGCTCACACTTTCAAAATCAGTGTATTTCAATGTGAAAGATACTGCAAGTGGTGCCTATGGTGTGTGGACAAAGTTGCATGATCTTTATGAGAAGTAGAGTGCCGCTTGTCAAGAGCATTGGCTGAAGAAACTCATAGATCTTCGCATGGAAGACTTCAATGTCTAGCCATTTAAATGAGTTCAACACAAATTTCAGTCAACTTTCAGCTCAGAAAATTGCCTTTGATGACTCAATTAAGGCAATGTTCTTATTGGTCACCCTTCCTGAAAGTTGGGACACTTTTAAGACTGCTATAAGCAATTCAGCCCGTGCAGGAGGCCTGACAAGCAGTGATGTTGAGAGTAGCCTTCTCAGTGAGGAGGTAAAAAGAAAGAACAATGCTGGAACTAAAAGTTCAAGTGCTCTCAATGTGAGAGGGAGGTCATATTCCAGGGGGAAATACCACAACAGAAATACAAGCAAGTCTAGAAGCAAATCTAGAGGAAAATCCCATGCCAAAAAGGATTTGGAATGCTTCTATTGTGGAAAGAAAGGCCATTTCAAAAAGGATTGCTACAAATGGAAGAACAATAAAGGCAAAGGCAAAGCTAATGTGCAGCCCAAGAAGGAAGAGAAATCCACGGTCAATATAGAGGAAGTGAATGCCATAAGTAACAATAGTGATGAGGGTGACATTCTTTATGCCTCTATGTTTGAGCATGCTTTTCTTGTGATCAGTGATGATGCATTGTTACAGAATTGGATACTAGACTTAGGAGCATCTTTCCATGTCACTCCACATAGGGAGTGGTTTACCATTTATGATGCAGGAAGGAAAGGAACAGTGAGACTTGAAAATGATTATCCATGTGACATTGTTGGAGTGGGAGATATCTACTTGTCTCTTCCTAATGGTTCTACATTTGTACTCAAGAATGTTAGGCATGTTCCAAATCTGAAAAAGAGCTTGATAAGTACGGGACAGCTTGATGATGATGGCTATCATGTGTTTTTTGGCAACAATACATGGAAAATTAGCAAAGGATCACTTGTGATTGCTAGAGGTTCCAAGCATGGAACATTATACTCAATGCATGTGTCAAGCATAAGAGATAATGTAATCAATGTGACCGAGCAACCATCCGTCTCTTTGTGGCATCGTCAGTTGGGACACATGAGCATGACAGGAATGAAGATACTTTCTGGTTCACAGTATGTTTCCATGTTTAATTTTTCAGATTTTAGCATGTGTGAGCATTGCATGTATGGGAAGCAAACACGGTCTTCACAAAAAAAATATTTGGGCAAGAAGAGGCTTGAACCATTGGAGTTGGTTCACAATGATGTATGTGGACCTATGCCTACTGTCTCATTGGGTGGTGCTTCTTACTTTGCTACTTTCATTGATGATGCTACACAGAAAGTGTGGGTCTATCCTCTCCGGAAGAAGAGTGATGTCTTTGATGCATTTCAAAAGTTCTTAGCATTTGCTGAAAATCAGTCGGGCAAGAAGCTTAAATGCTTGCGTACTAATAATGGAGGAGAGTATACCTCTCATGCATTTAAGAATTTTTGCGAGCTACGTGGCATCAAGCGGGAGTTCACTACTCTTGAGAATCCTATTTAGAATGGGGTTGCTGAGAAGATGAATAGAACTATTCAAGAAAGGAATATAAGCATGCTTTCTATGCCGGTCTACCTCATGGCTTTTGGGCTAAGTCTATCAAGACAATAGTACATCTTATCAATAGATCGCCTAGCAAGGCACTAGATGGGAAAGTGCTAGAAGAGGTTTGGTCAGGCAAGCCACCATCTTATGGGCATCTTTGTGTATTTGGTTGTGAAGCTTATGTTCATATCCCTAAGGAAAAACATAGCCAGCTTGATCCAAAGTCAAGGAAGTGCATTTTTCTTGGATATGGTGATTGAGGTGAGATGGGATACCGATTGTGGGATCCAGAGGCCAGGAAGATAGTACGCAGCCATGATATTGTCTTTAATGAGGACAAGATGCACAAGAAGCCAGAAAAGACTGTTGAGATACACAGAGTGGTGTTTCAAGAGGATGGACAATCACCATATGAGAGGCATGCAGAACCTGTTCCACATGATGCAAGGCATGGACAGCCCATAGATCGTGAGGTGGGAGAGCCACATCTAGGTGGATAACCTCAGGTTATGCAGGAAAATCAGTTGGGACAGCAAGATGCTCATGGTGAGCAAGTGTTGAGACGTTCCACTAGAGTCTCACGACCTCCACAGAGATATGCTCCATCTCTAGATTATGCCATGTTGACAGATTGTGGTGAGCCTTCATGCTTTGAGGATGCTATGTCTAGGAATGACAAGCATAAGTTGGAGAAGGCTATGCAGTCAGAGATGGATTCTTTGATGAAGAATGCTACTTGGGATTTGGTTTATTTGCCCAAAGGAAAGCATGCATTGCCATGCAAATGGGTTTACAAGCTGAAGATGCCTCTAGCAGATGCATTGCCTGAGTATAAGGCAAGGTTGGTAGCCAAGGGTTTTAAGTAGGAGAAGGGTATTGACTTTGATGAGATCTTTTCCCCAGTGGTGAAGATGACTACCTTCCATATAGTGCTTGCATTGGTTGCCAGAGAAGACATGGAGCTTGTCCAAATGGATGTGAAAATAGCTCTTCTACATGGAGATCTTCATGAGAACATCTATATGCAGCAGCCAAAGGGGTTTGTTGTGTAGGGCAAAGAACGGATGGTATGCAAGCTTTAGAAAAGTCTCTATGGGTTGAAGCAGGCTCCTAGGGAGTGGTACCATAAGTTTGATGCATTTATGCAATCCCAAGGGTACACATGGAGTGAGATAGATCATTGCCTCTACACAAAGAAGGCATCAGATGGCAGCCTTCTTATTTTGATTTTATATGTTGATGACATGATTATTGCTAGGAAATCTACTTTGGATGTGGATGCCTTGAAGAAAAGGTTGCATGAGACCTTTGACATGAAGGATTTGGGTGATTCCAGTCACATACTTGTTGGCATGAGGATTGTTTGGGATAGGAACAAGAAACTCCTTCATTTGTCATAAAAAGAGTACATTAGCAAGGTACTTGAGCATTTCAATATGGAGAGGGGGAAGTCCATAAGTACTCCGTTGCCTCCATATGTGAAACTCTGCCAAGTGGACAGCCCTAAGTTAGATGAGGAGTGGGGGGCTGAAATGGCAAAGATACCTTATGCATCCGCAGTAGAAAGCTTGATGTATGCCATGGTTGCTACACATCCAGATAGTGATTTTGCAATGGGAGCTGTTAGTAGGTATATGGCAAAAATCCTGGCAAGAAGCATTGGGAGGCAGTGAAAGGTATCATGAGATACTTGAATGGTACAAAGAACATGTGCATTTTCTTTAGGAGGAAGGACACATCTGTTGTTGGATATGCAAATGCTGATTTTGCAGGGAATGTAGACACTAGGAGGTCTACTACAGGATATATTTTCTCATTCACTAGAGGTGCAGTTTCATGGGTCTCTCATTTGCAGCCATGTATGGCTTTGTCTACCACTCAGGCAAAGTATGTTGTAGCCATTGAGGCATGCAAGGAAGCTATATGGCTTACTGGTCTAGTGGGAGACTTGAGCATTGCAAGAGAGGTTCCAGTTTTGCACTGTGATAGTCAAAGTGCCATCCAGTTGCCACAGAATCCTGTCTTCCATGCAAAGACAAAGCATTTTGATGTGAAGTATCACTTTATCAGAGAGGTGATTGAGGACAAGTGCATCCAACTTGTCAAGGTTTACACAGATGAGAACCCTGCAGATCTTCTTACAAAGTCTTTCCTCAGAGCGGTTTGCACATTTCAGAGTATTGATGGGTGTCAGATGACATTAGGATGCCCATCTTCTCCCTTTAAGGGGCATTGGCCTTTAAGTGGGAGGTTGTTGGGGTAAAGGCCAATGGCCTAGTATATAGCCTTTTGTAACATACATACATAATAAGAGCTTACCTTGATCTAGGTGAGTTAGCACCCACAATTTCGGTGTTCTCCCTTTCTTTGTTGCTCTCCGATAAGACCTCCTCTCCATCAGGATTCACCGATTTGTACAAACTTTTTTGTTAATGTAATTAGTCCTATTCCATTGTCTACCTTCCATCTTTTGTCATTTCACAATGCAAAGGGGTGTTGTCAAATCTTCCACACACACTTCCCATGTCTCATATATGCTTGCACTCATGACGTCTACACAAATTGCCCTTGTTCTTTCCCCCCAATCATTTAGACTAATTTTAATGATATTTCTAATGATAATGTTTTTAAACAATTATATATTTTATTTCCAGCCCTTACTTTTGTAACCTCATTGGAGGTGATTGAACTTTTTTATATTAAAGTCTTCTTTTAATTGGTTATTTTTTAAATAGTTGACTCTCTCTCTCTCTCTCTTTCTCTCTCTCTCTCTCTCTCTCTCTCTTTTCCTTTTTTTCCACACACACACTTACACATGGTTTTCCAAAGAGTAATGGTGAAGAAAATTTAGCTCTATTGGCCACCGTCGAAGGTTTTAATAAAGATTATCCCCCTCCATTTTTTTTTTTTGTGCCACTTCATCGAGGCCTTTAACCTTATGAGCACTATGTATCTTTAAAGTGCTTAATCCCCCCATTGTTCCTTAATCTTGATGGTTTAAGAAATCTAAATCTAATTTTATTTAGAGTTAATTTTATTCCCCACCTCTTGATATTACCCTCTTTTACCCAAACCAAATTTGACTAATTTAACTAATGCCTTTTGTCTTACTCTATAGCTAGGCAATTTTTCCTTTACTCCCACCCACCTTTTTAAGTATAAAACCCGTATCTTACCCCTCTTTCATTAACCTAACCAACTTACCAAACTTGGCTCTACCCTTACCTCTGGGGTCCCTTTTCTTTTCCCAATTAATTTATTTGGCCCTAATAACCACTTAGGGATGAGGATTAGCCCCCTTAACGTTTTTTTGATTTCTCAAAACTCTTTAGAATGTGAACACCTACTATTTTATTACATTCCTTTAAAGCTCCTTTTTATCTTAGAATTCTGAAAGGTGTGTTCATGTTCTTTGGTAAAGTGATAACAAGCTAGAGGATACATGCATTACCTATCTACCCAATTGATTGGTTTGGATGGTGGTGGCAGGTAAGTGGACCCTGACCTCGAAGCCTGGACTACCTGACTGATTCAACACTTTTGTACTAATTCCTTGCTTAAGTTTGCAATCTCAATATAAACAAAAATTCTCCTCTTGCTTTGCTTGCCAAATTTTTACATTGCAATATTTTCAATAGTTACTTCAATTTAGTTTTTATTTTAAAAATCAATCCATTTCTTTTTATAATTATCCAAATGATTGAACTAATTGTATGGTTCATTTATTGATGGGATTATTAAATCTAAACACACACACACACACTATTGTCTTTGTTTTACCCAAGTGTAGGTTCCGAGCACGTTGGTCACATACAATCGTGTCCTTGCTCATTTAGCATAGGTGTTCACAAGTGTAGCATAGGTCCTCGGGTCGTGTTCCGGTGAGAGGTGTAGGCTAAAGCATGGAAAGCAAATCTCATGCGCACGTGAATGAGAAAGAGGGCTTGATTATAATGATTGATGGAGGCTCTAGCCTCCACGGGAGTTCAAGGGTTTAGAAGGAGATTTTGGGGGTAGAAAGGGGGACACGGTTTAGAGAGTTAACTAGGAGTTCCAGGGTTTAGAGGAGGTTGCAGAGTTTAGGAGGAGTCCAAGGTTGAGGAGTGGAGAGCTAGTCTCCTTTTGAGGTGTAAGGGTTGAGGAGGAGGGACTGTTAAATTACACGGTGTAGTGGAATAGAAACTGAACAAAGAATAGAGAGTACACAGCAAACTGGAGAGGAACAAACTTTTCCTTCAATACTGATGTAGTACAGATGATGGATCCATCCACCCGTGCGCTCCCACAGTGGAGCTTAGATGGCGATCTAGATAGATACTAGGTGAAGAGCTACTAGCTGGAAGATCTGATCTAATCTGAACTGCGATCTAATACAATGGACTGGGCAGGTCACCTCTTTATAGCTATGAGGGCGGTAGTTGAACCAATGTAGTCGGTGGAGTTAAGTAGTCGACCTAGTCAATGGAGCTGTTCAGTCAACCTAGTCAGTGGAACTGACTAGTCGTCCATGGAATATTCAAGGAATATTCCCTATACCGTCGCTTGGAACCGACTAGTTGTCCATGGAATATTCAAAGAATATTCCCTATACCGTTGCTTCGGGGGCTCCTGCCCCCAAACTGCCACCAGGGGGGCCAGTGGCCCCCTGGGATCCCCTTGCTGGGGGCCAACTCGCCCCCAAGCCCCAGCAAGAATAAGGGGCTCCCACACAATCACCTTTCTATTATCAATAGTCTCATTGATAGACCTCATCTGACATGCAAGTTAGGATCCATCCAGTGTCCCAGGCTCACACATGGCTTCTCCTCATATGGGGGCCTTACAACTTGAGCACCTTGTACCACTGGTGGTTACCAGGAGGGTGGGGCATTGAGCATATCTAACAGGGATAAGGAAGGAGGAGGGACAAGGAAGGAGGAGGAAGAGAAGGGAGGAGGAGGGAGGAGGAGGAGGAGGAGAAGGGAGAAGGAGATGGGAGGAGGAGGAGTAGGGAGAAGGAGGAGATGGAGGAGAAGAGTGAGGGAGAAAGAGGAGGAGGAGGGAGGAGGAGGAGGAGAGGGAGGAGGAGGAGGAGAGAGAGGAGGAGGAGAAGGATGAGGGAGGAGGAGGAGGAGGGAGGAAGGAGAAGGAGGAGATGGAGGAAAAGGATGAGGGAGGAGGAGGAGGAGGAGGAGGAGGAGGGAGGAAGGAGGAGGAGGAGGGTGTACAAGGGTAGAGAGTGCAAGGGTAAGGGCATGCTAGAACATGATAGTGTAAGAGAGCATGGACACAATGGAGATCAATTGCACGAACACAATAGTGCACTAGCTTGAACAGTGAACCCTAAAGAGTGGGAGCTTCATTCCATTGAGAGATATTTGTAAATGTTGGTCTCTACACACTTTGTAGGTACCTCCGTGGTGGGACCTACTTTGTAGGAGACCTTTTGGACAAGAGTCTCTCCACTTTTGGGGGGGACCTTTTGGGTCTTTAGAACATGATAGTGTAAGAGAGCATGTATGCAATGGAGATCAATCGCATGAACACAATAGTGAGCTTGAACACTGAACCCCAAAGAGTGGGAGCTTCATTTAATTGAGAGATATTGATAAATTTTGGTCTGTACACAATCCGTAGGTATCTCCATGGTGGGACCTCTTTTGTAGGAGACCTTTTGGACAGGAGTCCCTTCACTTTTGGGGGGGAACTTTTGGGTCTCTACACAAAGTGGGGGAACCTTTTGGGTGTCAACACAAAGTGGAGGGACCTTTTGGGTCTCTATAGAAAGTGGAGGGACCTCCGAAAGTGCAGGCTTTTAGTCTTACTCTCTCTAGATTTAGTCTTTCTCTCTCTAGATCCTGATTTTGCAAGTATGATTGGATCTTTTCTAGAGAGGATTTTGGCAATCCTCATCCTTTAAGATTTATCATACCATCTTTCAAGCTCAAGATATTACAAGTGGAGTTTTGCCGCTACTCTATACACAACTCTACACACACAATGCTCTCATAGTTGTTGTCCTAGACTACACTTTTGGCCCTTGTTGCCACAGGGTTAACAACTCCTCTGGACCAATTTGATTGCCCGTCCTCAAGTTATGGTTGGGTCTGCAGATGATGTTGTGATGCGGTTATCTTTACCCAATGAATATGGTAAAGATGGCATTGGTGATAGATGGAGCGAGCTTCTTGTCGATCTTTTCCTTGTAATCCATGAACACCGTAGATTGCTTGCTTAGTTTTTAAGAAGCCAATGTCAACCATTTCTTCAAACAAACACACATAATGCCCTTGAAGAGATATGTCCCTTTAAAAGAGGCGACTTGTTATTTGAGCATCTATCTGTTGATTTGGATTAAAGCTGAGGTTGGGCAAATGGTCATCAATGGTGAGGGAAACCTTCGGGATGACGGCTTCACTGTATCTTGCACTTTCCTTGAGCGTTTTGTCATAAGTGCTTTGCATAATTGATGCATGTCTATCCAAGGCTCTAATGAGTGTTTCCTAGCTTGTCCATTTGATTTTAGAGTTCCTATTGATTAACGGCCAATTGGAAGGAGCATCTGCATTATCTGGATCATGATGATTGGCATCCCACTGGTAGCGATGGGGCACTGCATCAAATGTGGGATGCGTGCAAAAGGAAGATGAAGCCTGCAAGTATTGAAGGAGGTACTTTTCATTGAGCAGCTTTGGTCTACGCCAAGCAGGCTGTGGCTCCAATTTCATGCTAATGTCTAGAGTGATTTGTGCTTGGCAGATGCTCATTGAAATTTTGGAGATGTCCCATCCTCCTCTTGACTGCATGTTTGGGTATCACCAATGGGATTACCGGGCATGGGAATCGTATCTGTATCTTGCTGCAACTCCCTTGTGGGTGTGCAAATTGGATTATCCAATTCTTGAAGCTCATTAATGGAATCATTAATGGTGTCTTCCATTGAAAACTCAAGGGAGATTGGAGGAACATGTGGTCTTGGGGGAGAGGAAGCGGTTATAGGGGAAAAGCTTGAGGTTGAAGCAAGTAGTGAATTTGAGAAGGTAGAAGTAGGGATGTTGGTGGAAAGTGGAGGGAGAGCAGGGCAAATTAATTTAGCAACTTGATAATCCTCAAGGGATGGATTGTCAAGTGTTGGAAAAAAGTTAGGTGTGACTGGATGATAGGAGTTAGATTCTTGGATTAGGCGATAGTGTTGAGAGGCATGGGCAAAGAGGCATGGCAAGGAATATGGATTAGCATGGATTTTTGGAAAGGTATGGAGGATAGTACTGGAGTTAGGTAGGGATGTGAGTAGATTAGAATAGAGAGTGGCAAGATAGGGGAGATTAGATTGAAGGTAGACCACATATTCCTTTGGCAGATCTCTGTCTCTTCTGGTAGGCATTGACAGGTTTAATTTTGGATTCTTCTAGGAGTTGTATCCCATGGAAGTTGCTGGTGATTGTTGTAGTAAAGGTAGGAGTCCGGCTACTACCCGAAGAGATGGGCTTCCCATCAAGCATTCATATAGTAGTATTGCATTAGCCTTTAACCGTATGAGATTTGCATGCACTGAGAGATAGAACACATTCCTCTCGTCTTCATGCATATGCTGGCATATATCTCGAAGAGTCTTTGTGCTTACTGGTTTGGTCCAATCAAGACCAAATATTGCATGTAACATTTTGATTTGCAAGTGTTTCCAGAGTATGCGTATTCTTCCTTCAAGGTGATCCTCTTGCTGGAGGACTGCAACAAGCTCTTGGTATAATGTAGTGATGCCTTGTAGCAAAAGATCTTGTGCTAACCCCTTCGCATCATCATCAACTTGACCCAGTAGTTGAATTTCCAACTTGGAAATTATTGCTTTTTGATTGATTTTGCCACTCCATGCACTTATCTTTATACTTACCCAATGTGGAGGTGTATGCAAGCTTTAGACTATTGAATTGTTGAGCTACTTTTGGATGCCCTGGAAATTGATCTCATTAAGCACGTAGAGTTGGAGTATCTCTTGTTCTTGAGCATCTAGTTCTGCTTTGGTGTGCACAAGTATCTCTCTTGATGCCATGCATTCCTTCTCTAGTGCTTTAATTTGACATTCACCCTCTTTGAGGCTGTTCTATAACTCATTGTTTGTGTCTAATGTGGCATGGAGCCGATCCTCTTTAAGTAGTAATATTTCATTTAAGTGCACCATTTCCTTCTTGATACCATCACAAGTGGCTTGCATATGGGAATGGGATAACTCAACCTTTTCCTTTTCATTCAAGGCATCCGATAACTGTAAGTGTTTTTCTTGGAGAGAAACTGTGACATGTAGGAGGGCATCCTTTTTACTTTTTGCTAGAGCATTTTGTGCAAGGATCTATTACTACATTTGTTCTGCCATGCTTTCCTTGAGCTTCATAATTTCAGTCTCGGCACCTTGCAACTTGGATTGGAATGATGGGAGCATCTGTTTTTTCATTTCTCTTTCTTGCTCATCTGATGCCATGGTAGCAAATAATTGAGACCATTGTTGTAACTGATGGTTGTGATGTTGTATGATCTAGAATGTGCTATGGCCTTGCTTGTATTGGACATACAATTGACTCCCATGTGCCCATGTGGAATGTTGATCTATTTCTTCAACACCAATCAGTTGTATGGTAGCACTAGAGACATTTGGGGGTTGTGACTCTAGAGCCATGGAGTTGTCAACATTGGTGACTTGTGATTCCTAGAGATGCATGCTATTTGGCTCTCTTGCAAAGTCATTATGTGGAATGATATCCTCTTGGATTTCCATGCTCGAGTTCTTCTGTTGCGGGTGCAAGACTGAACTAAGTTGCAGCATTCTTTGGTAGAGTTCCACATTGTCATTCTCTGGAGTCTATTTGTATTGTTGCCCTTCCATGCTATTGTGATGCCAAAATTTGATATTTTTTATTTGGCATTGGTATTGTTTTCTTCTATGTTTGATAAGAGTTTGAGTATCAAGTGATAACCTAGTGCCTCACTTATTTCTATTTTCTAAGATATTGTATGGGATTGAGAGGATGAGTGGAATGGATCATTGTGAATACCATGTGTATGAATGATAAATACCTTGGTATGGGGTGAGAGTTATTTGTGTATGGGATATTATGGGGTTTTTAGAAAATAGGAAGAGTGAGTCATATAAAGAGGTGGGCTCCTATCCATGTGTTCCAATAATATAAGAGAAATCACATGCCAAGCGTGTGGAAGGCATCTGGAGTCAAGAGGAATCCTTCTAGAATTCCTATGTGGAATAAGGAGGATGTGGACATATGGAAAAGAGACCTCGGGTCCCTATGGGCTCCATGTGGGGAGACTCTTCACTTTCTCAATATTTTAAGAGTCTTGAGCATCTTTTGATAAGACACATGGTAAGAGTAGCCAAAAAGGACATGGATGGTGACATATAGCCTTATGTGATTGATGGGGAAAGGAATCTACAAGCAACAATTGTAAATGGGTGAAGGAGGGTGACAAAATCTCTATAAAAGGAGCCCTCCTCTCCCTTGTTCATCATCTCTTCTACCATTAGGCCTCATGTTGCTGTAGCCCTAGTCTCCTCAAGCCTCTTCCATATATTCTCTTATGTAGACTCTTGAGTCCATCTCTCGCTAGTTCATTCTCTCTCTATGAGTAGTCTTGGAGCTTTCGCTCCCTCTTGTACGTATGAGACCTCTTCTCCTCCCTTGTGTTTGTAGTATTTTGAGTTGTATTAGAGTGGAGTCTCACTCTATTGGTAATAAGGGTCACTTCAGGTTCTCTCTCTTGAGTGTCTCTTCCCTTTTTCCATCGTTTTCTCTTCCAAAGTGCTCAAAAGTGTTGTCTATTCGGCCGCTCATTGCGCATACACGCTTTATCTACTTTCCAAGTCATAAAGGAAGCTCTTCCTTCCCTCCTAGGTGACCTCCATGGGACTTAGATCGTCAATGAAGTCTAAGCATGGAGGTAGTATTCTCCCAAGTTGGCACTAGTAGCAAGAGTAGGTGTTTTTCATGACAGTTTGACCCTCTGTCAGTATTTTGCTCATAACTTTTCGTTCGGTGGTCCGATTTGGACGAAACTTATATCAGTGCAAAGCATTTCTTTTTTTATATAGTTTTTACCCCCGTCTAGTAAACTACCCATATCTTTTCGACCACTTCTTTGTTTCTTACAAAACTTATATCAGAGTGTAGCCCATTTCAAGTGCATCTCAATATGTATTGGAATATTTGATAACATGTCTTTGCTAGAAGTTATGGGTCTTTGTGTCTAATGACAGTTTGTAGAGTACTTTGAGCTAATTGTAAAGGTATCTATGGAGGAGGTGCAATGTTTCCCCGGAACCTACCCATCCGACCCAATCAGCCCCTTTAGACTCCTCGATATATATCAATTCATGTCATGTTGAGCCACAAGATCTTCTTTCAACAACGTATTGCTCTTCTCTTTGGTGCAGACTAGCTTGCTAAGATTATGGCCTCTACTAATCCTTTCCTTCTCCCTATGCTTGAGTACAACATCACTTGGGATGTTACCATCTTCATTTAATGTCCCTTTCCCAGTGATGAATATCTCTATCACTCAGTTTGAAAGCAGTAGGAAGTGGGAATGCACTTTTCTTGAAAATCATCCATATATCTAAATTAAGGATACACTAAAATCCAAGAAATGAAACTCAATTATAATGCAAAACACGACCCATCTGGAAAACAAGAGAAATATATATTTAATTTTGATGTCTATACAATATTTCTTGTATATTGCATCCAATAGATGCACTTTTTACAAAATATTTTCTTGCTTAGCTTTAGCTACTATTGCTGCTCTCCTCTGAGTTGACAAAACAGTGGGGTCACTAAAACATTCTACAAGTTGCCCAGCATCATAAACACTTGCCGACGCACCCATAGTAGCAACCGCCATGATTCTTCCTGCTAGTTTCTCTCCGAAAGTAGATAGTGCCAAGTCCCACCTCACCAAAATACACTTGCACGCAGAAGGGGGTAAAGGCACAAGGGAGACTAGCTTTGAAAGTGCCCTACACTTTATCATCTCTTCCTTCCCATAAGGGGAGAGCAAAGTATGGAAGGAAGCACACTAGGCTATGGTGCTCAAACATTCCCATGTAGTGTCCTAGTGCTAAATCCACACCGATGTTGTCACCTCAACCCCCTTTACGTGTCACAAACTTATCAACTTCGATGACGTCCTGAAAATCGAGATAACATTTAGTAATCTTCTCAATGCCATACTAAGAACATAAATTCATTCATATTGACAAAATATCGTGAACTTACAATGTGGGTAGCATCTTGTTCGTCCATTCCTGACCAAATTATATTGATGGAGCTTTTCCTCTCATCAATTGCTGGAGTGTTGAGATATCAAGCTCCACTCGCCATATGCCAGGATGACCATTGTGCATTTATGTCACCGACTTGTTAGCTGCAGATGCGGTTGGTACACCGCCCATGAATAATAGCTGGATGACAACTATCCTTATCTACTCTAGTTTGTGGCTCAGTTAGTATGCCACCTTAGTTAGTTGAGTTTGGTTTGAGACCCACATATAGGATTCTTCTATTTCTTTGTACTAGAGTTCTTTTGGCTTCCACAACTAAGAAGAGGAAAACTATTTCCAGCCTCCACCTTTGTGTGTATTCCCTCATTGTGCATGTGAGAAAGTCGCAAGTGAGACTTCTTCCCTATCTCCCACTATCTTCACATGGTATCAGAGCCTTGTTCGTGGTAAGGAGCTCAAGAAAACAAACCAAGTTCGTGGTGTCCTAGTAAGAGGACCAGTGTTGCTTTCCTATTTCGAGTTTGGGAGCAAATCTCTGCAGGTAGCACAGCCAGAAGTGCAAGAGTGCACTGTCTCAGATTGAGACGCCCTTCGCGGTGTGGCGAGAGCGCAGTATATGCTGAAGTTCGAGGCCATTTCGGGGCCCGTTTGGAAGGCAGAAGTTCTTCACAGGCACTCAGAAAAAGGCCCTATTTTTGATGTGCGACCACTGCTCGGCTAGTTAGTGAAAAGTTGCCACAGAAATTGCATCGTATGCCTATGTGCAGAGATATTGGGAGTTGCAGAATCATGCTTGTCACCTGTTGATGCAAGATCGTCACTAGGAAGTGATTGTGTGGTCAAATACCACTTTCGTCAATTTTGCAGATCTGCCCATGTGAGGCAAAAGCTGTGTTTTTTGCAGTGACAGAATATTTTGCGGTGTTCTGTAATGGCATCTGATTCTCTTTCACAGATTGTCATTGAAAAGCTTGACAAGAACAACTTCCAGGCATGGAAGTTTAGAATGACGAATTTCCTTATAGGAAAAGGCTATTGGGAGTTCATTACAGGAAATGAAGAAGAACATGTTCTTCCTAATGTTCCCAATCAACAGGAAATGCAGGCATTTAAAGGATGGCATGAGAGAGCCAGGAAAGTTATGTACTGGCTGTCTATCAGTATTTCAGACTCTATAATTGTGCATATTCAGGATGCAAGTACGCCAAAGGAGGCATGGGATACTTTGGCAAAAATGTACAGCACAAATACGCAAGCCAAGAAAATGCAGCTCAAACAAGAGTTGCACAATGTGCAGAGAGAAAATTTGAGCATAAATGACTACCACATGAAGGTGAAGAAAATTGCAGATGCACTTGCTTCCATTGGGTCGCCAGGGGAAGATGATGATCTAGTTTCTGTGACCTTGAATGGTCTAGGAAAGGATTATGCACAGTTCCGGACATCCATTGTCGTCCGTGAAAAATTTCCTGATTTTGAAGAGTTGTTTGCTCTTCTAATTTCTGAAGAGCAGAGAAATGGGGGTGCATCTTCTTCAGGAGGAACTTCAAAAGAAACTATCTTCTACTCAAATGCTGGAAGAGGTAGAGGCAGAGGTAGAGGAGGCCGATCTATAGGCCGTGGTAGAAATCAGAATATGCAGCAAACTCAAGAAAACCAGTCTTATGCAGGAGGACATGGTAACTCTAAAGGCAGGGGGAGCCAAAGAGGCCGTGGTGGATGGCAGAGAGGCCAAAATGCAAACAGCAATGTTGAATGCTACTATTGTGGTTAAATGGGTCATATGGCTAAGGACTGCTACAAAAAGCAAAATGACATTATGAATGGAAAATTGCAGCAAAGCAATTATGCATCTTCCAGTAGACAGGGTGATGACAGAAATGAGCATCTATTTATGGTGCAGCAGATGACCAATTCTGTGACAAGTGCAGAAGAACGAAATGATGTGTGGTATGTTGACTCAGGTGCTTCAAACCACATGACAGGTCATGCAGAATGGATGCAGGATGCAAGGAAAATGGAAAAACCAGGATTTGTGGAGACTGGTGATGATACTGCACATCCTATTGTGCAGATTGGTAAAATTCCTTTGTCTATGCAGGATGGAAAAAAGAAATACCTGTCCGATGTATTTCATGTCCCGAACATCACCAAGAACCTGGTTTCTGTTGGTCAAATGGTTGAGCAGGGCTTGCAGGTCAGATTTAATCCTCATGGATGCTTTGTTGAGGATATGAAAAATAACGGTCGCTTGATAGCAAAAGGAAAGAAGAAGGGCAGGATGTTTACGTTGGATGTGGACATGCCTGAATTGAGTGCAGCAATGTTTGCACATGGGACCGGTGTAGTTGTAGATATTGATATCTGGCACAAACGCATTGGTCATGTTAATATATAGCAACTTAAATCAATGCAAGCCCAAAATATTGTTGCAGGATTGCCTAAATTCAAGGTTGCAGAAATGCACAAGGTTTGTGAAGCCTGTCAATTTGGGAAGCAGGCAAGGAAACCTTTTCCTAGGCATTTTCAAGAGAGTAAAAAGCCATTGGAATTAATCCACTCTGATGTGTGGACTACTAAAGCTGCATCTATTGGAGGCTGTCACTATTTTGTCACATTTATTGATGACTTCAGCAGAAAACTTTGGGTGTATTTTATGAAAAAGAAAAGTGAAGTGTTTGGGCACTTCAAAGCTTTTAAAGCTATGGTTGAAAAAGAAACAGGCCTGCAAATAAAATGCCTAATGTCAGATGGAGGGGGAGAGTACCTTTCAAATGAGTTTGCAAGGTTCTTGCAGGAGCATGGTATAAAGCAGCAATATTCATGCAGTCATACCCCACAACAAAATGGAATTGCAGAAAGGAAAAATAGGCATATTGGAGAGGTATCTCGGGCCATGCTAAATGAAAAAGATCTACCAAATTATTATTGGGCTGAAGCAGTTGCTACAACAGTTTATATAATGAACAGGACTCCCACTGCAGGAATACATGGCATGACGCCAGAGGAGATGTATACTGGTAGGAAACCAAACATTTCTCATTTGAAAATTTTTGGTTGCATTGCCTATGTTCATGTGCTAGATGAGTTGAGGTCCAAGTTGGATCCAAAAGCTGAGAAGTGCATCTTTATTGGTTATTCTCTGCAGCAGAAAGGGTATAGATGCTATAACCATTCTACACGTAAGTTCACAGTGAGCAGAGATGTTGTTTTTGATGAGATGAGCAGCTGGTATAAACCAGTAAATGTAATGATTGATGTAGATGCACAAAATGGCAGAAAATGGCAATGCTACATAGAATTCACAGCAGTAATCACAAAATATTAGTGGACCTGGAGTGTCCTCTAGTAGTGGTTCACATACTTCGCCATGGACAGGCAGATTGAGAGAATCTCCTCAAAGCAATGCAGAGAGTGGTATGCAGGTATCACAAAAAGGAAAAGAGAAGGTAGATCAGCCCATGTTTGATGTGAATGCAGGTGACTCTTATGTGGATGGTGAATCCAGTGGCTCAGAACAGAGCATTGATGATGAGTTGGGTATTCCTTCTATTGTTACACCTGGAGTAAGGAAGACCAGGGATGTTTTGAGAGCACCTGGAAGTGAGCCTATTTTGCACAGGTCTACCAGGGTTAGGTATCCTGTGGATAGGCTGAAATATGATGGATTTACAGCCATTCACTATGCCTATATGGTCAAAGTGATATAGGAACCAGAACCCACTTCTTTTGAGCAAGCCATGGGAAATGAAAAATGGGAGAAAGCCATGGATGAAGAAATGGATGCCTTGGAAGCAAATGCTACATGGGAATTGGTGCCTTTACCTAAAGACAAGAATGCAATTGGCTGTAAGTGGGTTTATAAGATCAAGCACAATGCAAATGGTTCTGTGAATAGATACAAGGCAAGATTAGTTGTCAAGGGGTATGCACAGACATATGGCATTGATTATGAAGAAACTTTCAGTCCGGTTGCAAGGATGGCAACCGTAAGAGCAGCCATTGCTATGGCTGCATCAAAGGGACGGTCTTTACACCAGATGGATGTAAAGAATGCCTTCTTGCACGGTGATTTGCAAGAAGAGGTCTTTATGGAGCAGCTAGCAGGTTATGTTCATTCTATTCATCCTGAGTTTGTTTGCAGGTTGAAGAAAGCCTTGTATGGCTTGAAGTAAGCA
This sequence comes from Dipteris shenzhenensis, assembly GCF_047967505.1. NCBI lineage: Eukaryota > Viridiplantae > Streptophyta > Polypodiopsida > Gleicheniales > Dipteridaceae > Dipteris > Dipteris shenzhenensis. The sequence continues at coordinate 14,527,303 of NC_141597.1, forward strand.
CCTAGAGCATAAGGCAGATTTCTCACTCTATGTGAGAAAAACAGAGAAAGGGATTATGCTGCTTGTCATTTATGTTGATGATTTGATCATCATAGGTGATAGTGATGAAGATATCCTTCATGTGAAAATGCTATTGAGGCAGAAGTTTGAGATGAAGGATTTGGGAGAGCTGCGTTATTTCTTGGGCATTGAGGTGATTAGATCACCAAGTGGGATATAGCTCTTGCAGAGGCAGTATGGATTGGACATGCTATCCAAATATGGGATGACAGGTTGTAAGCCTATTTCAGTTCCTTTGGAGCAGAATGTGAAGTTGAGCACAGATGCAGGTGAGCTTTTGGAAGACCCTACTATGTACAGACGCATAGTAGGAAGTTTGATTTATATGACTATTACCAGGCCAGATCTAAGCTATGTTGTTGGATTGGTTAGTCAGTTTATGCAGGCTCCAAGGAAACCGCATTTGGATGTGGGTAGACGCATACTCAGGTATGTGAAGTCCACATTGCAGTATGGACTATTTTATGAGGCTGGGGTTCAGATACAGTTGCATGGATACACTGATGCTGATTGGGCTGGTAGTATTTCTGATAGACGATCTACCAAGTGATATGTGTTCTCTTTTGGGAGTGCTGCAGTCACTTGGAGCAGCAAGAAACAGCCTACAGTTGCCTTGTCGAGCACAGAGGCTGAGTACAGGGGTGCAGCAATGGCTGCATGTGAGGTAGCTTGGTTGCATAAGCTACTCTATGATATGCATCAGTCTACAGATGGGCCAGTTGTCATTTATTGTGACAACATGAATAGCATACACTTGGCAAATAACCCAGTCTATCATGCTAGAACAAAGCACATTGAGGTGCATTATCACTATGTGCAGGAGAAGGTTTTACTAGGTCTTATTGATCTAGTTTATGTCAGCACAGAGGATCAGGTAGCTGACATATTCACGAAAGCATTGGGCGCTCATTGGGCGCAGAGAAGCTGTGCAAGTTCAGAGACCTGCTTGGTGTACAGGAATTGGGATTGAGATCGAGGGGGAGTGTTGAGATATCGAGCTCCACTCGCCATATGCCAGGATGACCGTTGTGCATTTATGTCACCGACTTGTTAGCTGCAGATGCGGTTGGTACACCGCCCACGAATAATAGCTGGATGACAGCTATCCTTATCTACTCTAGTTTGTGGCTCAGTTAGTATGCCACCTTAGTTAGTTGAGTTTGGTTTGAGACCCACATATAGGATTCTTCTATTTCTTTGTACTAGAGTTCTTTTGGCTTCCACAACCAAGAAGAGGAAAACTGTTTTCAGCCTCCACCTTTGTGTGTATTCCCTCATTGTGCATGTGAGAAAGTCGCAAGTGAGAGTCCTTCCCTATCTCCCACTATCTTCACATGGAGGTGGTGCCGATAATGAGGTCTCTATAGTATTCTCAAGTCTCTGGCATTTCTGCACCCTCTCTGCCTCCAGTCTTTCTTAGACCTCACAAAACTCCATCTCTGTAATTGATGCATTAGTAGAGTCATGGATTTCCTCCCACACACTTAAGATCGGATGCTCCAAAGTGTTTGCAGGTGCCAAATCTGTGCACCTATCCAACCCCTCTTCTGGGTAACCTAAGTTACTACTACTCTCTCAAGCGAAGAGTGCCCCCAGTACTTCATCTTCTCTCAAATTTTTAATATATTGAATGTTAATCAATAATAAATATTCTCTATTTTCAATTAAAATATACGAAAGGGTTTGCATCAAAACCTCATCCGTCATACCTTCTTCCTCCTCTTTTTGCTCTCGTTCCGCCTCTTCCTCTTCTAACTTTCCTGTGGGGGATGATGTCCCGCTTGCTTTGGGAACCACAACCAATTCTATCATCTCCTCTATTTCTGATGTGTGCTTTCCCTTGTCCAAAGTTGCACTAGACCAATCTAGAGCAGCGGTAGCTTCCACAACCACATCAGGATTCTCCTCAATGTCCACATCTTGCCTGCTACTGTAGAAGAAGAGTTGGCTCTACATTGATGAATGGAGCTGCATCTATGTCCTCCATTTCCAAAAGAATTACACAATAGGCTATTTCCAGGGATACAAAATGAGTTCCTATAGGACCCGCTTGCAGATCCAACTCTTCATCCTTGGAAATCCTTCTAAAACTTTTTGGACTAAAATATTTGCAAATTCTTTGCAACCTAAACTTGAAAGTGCTATCAGTCCGGTGATAGTCAATGAGGAGATTCACAAGAATCGACTGTACTCTATCTATGTCTAGCCAGATCAAGTAAGGCTTGATTTTCTCTCTCATCTAATCTACCACATCTCTAAAGAGATCTAGATACTTGTGGATTGTGCCGATGACATCTATATGATGATCAATAATGTCATACAACTCTGCCTCTCTACTCGAATGATGAGTAGAAGTGACGAAGTCATGGTATACCGCGTGGGGTGTGGCCATTGGAGGTTTGTGGAAGATAACAAGAGTAGGCTGCTGTCTAGGAGGTGAGGACAATAAAGGCTATGTCATACCTAATGGCCCATTATATAGTTGACTTGAGTCTCTTTAAATACCTTAAAGGTCTGACTACAATTCAGGTAATAAAATATTGGACAATGTAATATATTGGCCTAAATAATTTGCCATCATATTCCACTCTTGCCTCCCCCGCCACCCAAAATAATGGATTTTTTTTTTAGAATTTAGGGGGCCCTATGTTAGTACAAATGACATCACACTTAACAAAAACTATTACATTTAGTCAAAAAATATTACAACACAGTTTCAAAACTTTTACATTTATTCAAGTGCTATTACAACACACTTCAAAAACTATATCATATTTTCAACACACATAAAAAACTACTAATTGCCATTACAAATCACATCACACTTCAAAAACCATTACATTTATTCAATACCAATATGAATGGACAAGTTACAAGGAGGCTTCCATTTCTCAAGCCGTTTGAGTCGCCTTCTTACTATCTTCCCATTTAGTGTAAAGAAAAAATCACTATCATCAAAGGTGACAACGATGTATTCTCGAACGTGCTTTAAGCTCCAACTATCTGTGACCTCAAGATATTGGATATCCCCATTGGGCATATGTACCTCTACCTTTGTGGTGTCCATTGCATCACAATCCATAGGTATCCATGTGCCATGATTATTTTTCCAACGTCTGTAAGTGTATCTCATGTAGCAAATACTACGAACTACTTGATATCTTATTACTATACTTTCTTTACTAAGTATATATTGAAAATGGTCTCCCTTTTGCAAACCCTCCCTAACATCCCACATTGGGTATAGAAGATTATCAAGAAATTCATTTTCTAGGACTTTGCATACCCACATGGTCTTTGTCTTGTGAATGAAGACTGATTTGAAAAAATAAATAAATGTAATGGAGGGCATGAACCAACTAACACCCACAAATAGCCGAAAGTAAACTTCATTGATGATTGAATATCTGATCTCATGTTCATCCTAAATGCCTCTATAGAGAATGGATCAAGAAGAGGCCATTCTAGACTATCAAAGTTAGGGAGAGGAATAGGATGTAGGCATTCATATGCACTTTTTCTTCGAGGAACTTGGTAACATGAATTATAGAAAAAAATACTAGACTTTGTTAAGGGGGTAGCACTCCATCGTGAGAACATTAACTTCAAGTCTTCATGGGACATGCTGGATACTATAGAAGATTCATACTGAGGTATGCCATGATTGCAAGGCCCCTATATAAGCTCCTAGTCAACTTCATCTGGACAGAGGAATGCGAACAAACATTCGGAACCCTCAAGTGGAGATTGATCACAGCCCCTATTCTACTGGCACGAAATTGGGACATAGACTTTCATGTACATACTGATGGTTCCAATTATGTAGTAGGGAGTGTGTTATGTCAACCTGACAAACACAACAAAGACTACCGAGTATACTTTGGAAGCAGATAGCTAAATGATGTCGAGGTGAATTACACCACAACAGAAGAGAAGCCTTGGCAATGATACACAGTGTGAAGAAATTTTGGCACTATCTATTGGCTACTAACTTTATCTTCTACACAAATCATCAAGCCTTATTATATCTTGTGGATCGGCCATGTACCACAAGACGGATCACTTGATGGCTTCTAATGCTATAAGAATTTGATTTCAAGATTGTGGTGAGAAAAGGAGCTCAACATTTCATTGTTGATCACATGTCATGATTAAGGACAGGAGAAGAACCGAAAGGAATAGAAGATGACCTACCAGATGCCACATTATTTCAAATAGACACTATGCCTGATTGGTGTGTAGATATCATTGGGTACTTAATGGTTAGAAGACCACCTCTTGAATTGAAACCAGTGGATGCTAGGAAACTAATTGTAAAAGCTGCACCCTATCAACTCATTGCAAGACAACTATACAAGATGGGGTAAGGACCAGGTTTTAAGGAGATGTGTGATGCCACATGAGATCATGATAATCCTCAATGAAGCACATGGAGGCATTGTAAGTGGACATTTCAAAGGGGAAGCAACAGCAAGAAAAGTCCTTCTCGTAGGATATTGATGGCCAACACTTTGGTCAGATGCCTATGAATATGTCAAAAGCTATGGTGTATGCCAACGAACTATGAAACCACAACACAAAGATTTCAATACCCTAATGACAGTCATTGCACAAAAACCCTTTGAAGAATGGGGGATTGATTTTGTGGGTCCCATCCATCCAATAGCAAAAGAAGCACAGGCACGCTACATCATTGTGGCCACTGATTACTTTACCAAGTGGGCTAAAGCTAAAGTTGTCAGAAAGGCAGATGCCAGAAGCACAGCAAGGTTCGTGTACGAGAATGTAATCAGCCGATTTGGATGTCCCATTGAAATTGTGTCAGATAGAGGCACACATTTTGTCAATGAGGTCATTCAAGAACTCTTGTTTGGCTTTATGGTGATCCATAGAAAGAGCACACCTTACTACCCCCAAGGGAATGGACAAGTCGAATCCACCAACAAAATTCTATGGATTGTTCACCAAGGTAGTAGAACCAAAGCGTTCTAATTGGGCAGAGAAACTAAATGCAACCTTATTGGCACATACAGAACCACACTCAAGGTCAGTACAATAAATGCACCTTTTCAATTGGTGTACAGGCTTGAAGCTATAGTCCCACTGGAATTTGTATTACCTAGTCTATGCATACCAGTACAAGAACATATGGGAGGTCATGCATCACTAAAAGTAAGACTCTACCAATTAGAGAAGCATACAGAGACCAGATTAGTTGCCTACCATGCCATGACAATAGAAAAGCAAAGAAGGAAGGCATGGTTTGATAGAAAGCTCAAAGACAAAGACATCAAGGAAGGTGACCTGGTTTTATTGTACAATACCAAAGTCCATAAGGGCAAGCTCAAATTTCTAGGTCAAGGACCTTATAGAGTCAAAAAAATGAATCCCATCGGAGCTATGCTACTAGAAACACTGGATGGAGTCTAGTTCACAACAACAATAAACGGGAGTTGACTGAAGCGCTACTACATCAACATGCAAGCCATCCCCAACAATAATGAAGATTTGGGGGCCCTAAGTCTTCCATAGTTAGGACTAGATTGTATCGCAAGCACTCACTAGCATATGTATGCCTTTGCACATATAGGTAGTTTCAATCGATTTCAACCTAGGGCTCAGAGGTGATGATTGAGTCCTAGCTACCCTATGATTCCCTTCACAAATTAAGCATATAGGAGGAATGCCCACCTCACTAGTCATGCATAGTGCACCCACACGTTTCGAGCACCACGAATAAATTGCACAAATAAAAGCCCCAAGAGATGCTTCTTTTGATCCACACACACGGCACCCTCATCACAAAAAGAGTAAAATGCATTAGCCACTCACAAAAGAAACATGCACTCCTAGCACATGGCACTATATTAGCACTATCAAATTGGAACCTGATTCATGTGTGCAATACCAAGGTGAAGACAGTCCAATAAGATGGGAAAAAGGCCTACAACACCATCGACAAAGCAACACCATGCCAAACGACCCAAGCCTCAACATCAATAGCCCTCCTCAAATCACCAACCTGAAGGACATGTTCTAGAATCACCAACCCAGAGGTCAGCACCAAAATGATCATGGCTAGTGGATCTGGATAATGATACAAATGAGCAAATAATTGCAACATGCCAAGAAGAAATGCCACAAAACCAAGGGATACTAGAGGCAAGAGAAATTGAGCCAAAGCAATTGACTATGCAGGATGTAGGTGCAGAATACCTTGAGGACTAGACCAACAATGAGCTAGCAACAAAGGGAACAATACAACTATATGGCCACGAGTCTCAACATTTGCCATGTCACCCAATGCTTACAACTACTTGCAGTCAAAAGGACTAGGTAGTCTTTTTGAGAAGCTGAAATCCTTCTTACCAACACCTGCTATGATAAATACATTTGTCAATTCATAACATCATATAAAAGCAGAGAGTTGGAGAAAGATAAGTATGGCATAGTAACATATAAAGAAAAGCCCTTACAAATCTACCTCATAGATCCACTATGTAGGAGGATTTCTCATTTCCAAAGGCACAAGAAGAATATCCAAAGAAACATTTGGATGCAAGATTCTCTGAAATTCAGGATTTATTTCGACCTAACACAAAGTAACAAAGCAGGGGAATATGCCATGATATGATTTTGGACCCCATATGCAAAGAAGCAGCTAAGTTTTTGGCTAACATTTTCAACCATACAGGAGTGAGAAAAAACTATATGTTAGTAAAAACTCTTACACTCCTTGGTAGAGAAAAACTACAAGATTGGGCTCAACAGTTATCCTTGCTGCTAACCAATTATGTATCCACTACCCATGATGGCCAAAGCTACATTGTCCATCTATTGGCCATAATAATTGGGTTTGCAATAGAGCAAGACGATGATCTATGCCCCTCTCAACACAAGATATAGAGGAATTTGAAACATTTATATCATCACCACAATGGGAATTAGAACCTCCACCTACTCTCAATGTGGATAGTGTGACATGAAGTTGGGGGTAATAAACTTCACGCACCTCTTCAGTTCCTACTGCTTTCGAACTGAGTGATAGAGATATTCATCATTGGGAAAGGGACATTAAAAGAAGCTTTTATACCAAGAGACCACACCATACTATCCTCCCTTATATGAGAATAAAGATGGTAACATCCCAAGTGATGTTGTACTCAAGCATAGGGAGAAGGAAAGGATCAGCAAATGCCATAATCTCAACAAGCCAGTCTACGCCAAAGAGAAGAGTGATACGTTGTTGAAAGAAGATCTTGTGGCTCAACACCAACATGAACTGATATATATCAAGGAGTCTAAAGGGGTTGATTGGGTCGGATCGATAGATTCTGGGGAAACATTGCACCTCCTTCATAGATACCTTTACAATTAGCTCAAAATACTCTGCAAACTATCATAAGACACAAAAACCTATAACTTTCAGTAGAGACATGATATCAAATATTCAAACACATATTGAGATGTGCCTTGAAATGGGCTTTGCTCTGATATAAGTTTCATAATAAATAGAGAAGCGGTCGGAAAGATATGGGTAGTTTATTGGATGAGGGTAAAAATTATTTTAAAAAAGAAATAGTCACACAAAGAGAGTCATAGGTTTTTAATTTGACATGTAATATAATAATTGAACACATAAGATGATGCTCCTTGAAGAGAGCTTTGCATTGATATAAGTTTCATCCAAATCGAACCACCAAGTCAAAATTTATGAGCAAAATATTGATAGAGGGTCAAACTGTCATGAAAAACACCTACTCCTACTGCTACCGACTTGGGAGAATACTACCTCCATGCTTAGACTTCATCGACAATCCAAGTCCCATAGAGGTTGCCTAGGAGGGAAGGAGGAGATCCCTTTGTGACTTGGGAGATAGATAAACCATGTATGCACAATGAGCAGCCAAATAGACAATACTTTTGAGCACTTTGGAAGAGAAAACAATGGAAAAAGGGAAGAGACACTCAAGAGAGAGAACCTAAAGTGACCTTCATTACCAATAGAGGGATACTCCATGCCAATGCAACTTAAAATACTACAAACACAAGGGAGGAGAAGACATTTCATACGTACAAGAGGCAAGAATACTCATAGAGAGAGAATGATGTAAGAAAATAATACGTCTATGCTCAACAGAGAACAGGATCTTGTACGCAAGAGAGAAAAAAAGATAGTATGGAGAATCAAAAATTTGATTATTGTAGAACTGATACAATAGATGGCGCTGCCTCCCAACCGTGTGCTCCTGTGAAAGAAGCTTCGATGGCATGCTGGAAATAGTAGAAGACAAAGGCTAGATGCTAAAGAATCAGGGTTGCTGTAGCCAATGATAAAATGGGCTTCACGGGCATGCTCTTATATAGCCACCAGTCGTAGTCAGTTAGGTTCAATTGGGTGACCGATCCAATCCACCCAAAACGATCGACTGGGGGTCGGTCCCGAAATAGGCGACCGACCACACGATAGAACCGGTGCGCAAAATAGAGCAACTAACCTACAGTCTCCATTCGGCCCACAGCCATTCGGGATCATCTGGGACTCCAAACAAGCCCCGCAACTTGAGAGTGGGCTACCCCGGGAAATGCTCCATCTACCCTCAATGCGGTCAGTCATGGCATGCCTTCCCGCAATTGCATGTAGCCTAGTTGGCACTGTGCCAACTCCGTCCAGCCATCAGGCCACACATGGCCCCCATCTGGTGTCCAAACCAGGACCTACCGGATAACTGAGATACTCAAATGCCTTCTCCTCATATGGGGGGCTTACAAGTAGAGTTAGTTGGTTCCTATGTAGTTACACGAGAGTGGAGCATTGATATCTAACACCCCCCCTCAATGTCCACCCGCAAGTGAACTTACTTTTTTGGCCCAATGCCAAGTCGATGAAGATGCCTCTCCAGCAAGTCTCTTTCAAGAGCCCTCGTGAAGATGTCCGTAGCATTCTCTATAGTCAGACAGTACACAAAGTCGACCTCTCCATCCATGAAGAGCTTGTGTACAAAGTGATATTGAATCTCAATGTGTTTTATGCGAGCATGGAACACAGGGTTCTTTGAAATCGCCATGCAACTCTGATTGTCACATGATAACTACGTAGGCGTGTTCTGCACTGCACCCATGTTCCCCAAAATCCTCCTCAACCACACTGCCTCGCAAGAAGCAAAGCATGCAAATTTGTACTCAGCCTTGGTAGAAGAAAGAGCAACTGTGGGTTGCTTCTTGTTGACCCATGACACAACTCCAGATCCAAGTGAGAAATAGTACCCCATCAATGATCTCCTACTGTCCACGTCTTCTACCCAATCTGAGTCACAGAATCCAGTTAAGATGTTGCCCTTGGTATAGGTGATGCCATAATCAAGTGTGCCTTTGATGTATTTCAGCACCCGCACCCCTGCCCTCCAATGGTTCTCCCAGGGCTTATTGGAAAACCTGCTTAGTACACCAGCCATAAAACTGATGTCCGACCGTGTGTTGCATAGGTAAATCAATCTGCCCACAAGCCTTCTGTACTTCACTTCATCCACCAGTGGTGATGAATCCTCGTCTTGATGCTGGTACCATGCTTGTGGGGCTTGTTTTAGCCCGTAAAGTGCCTTCTTTAGTTTGTAGACTTTACCTTCTGAACCGGGGATCTCAAAACCTAGTGGTTGTTCCACGTATACCTCCTCCTTGAGATCTCCATTCAAAAAGGTGGATTTCACATCCATCTGAAACATGGGCCAACTTCCCTAGGCAGCTAAAGCCAAAACACTGCGAATTGTGGTTAGTCGAGCTGTGGGAGCAAAAGTATCTTGATAATCAAAACCATGTACCTGTGCAAATCCTTTTACCATGAGTCGAGCCTTGTACTTATCCAACGTGCCGTCGGACTTGTACTATCTTGTACACCCACTTGATTCCGATTACCTTGCATTTTGGTGGTCGATCCACAAGGTCCCAAGTGTTGTTCTTCATTATGGAGCCATACTCCAACTGCATAGCCTCCATCCACCTATCATCGCCCTGTGCCTCTTCAAGACACTTGGGTTCATCACCATAGATCACTTCTATCATCAAAGCATAGTTGACCAAGTGTTCTTGTGCCCTTCTTTGCTCCTCTAATCTCTTGGACTGGCGGTGTTCGGATGGTTCCTCCTCAATGGCTGAAGGTTCTCTGCCATCCAAAAGCTGCTTTACCCACTTCGAGAATGGCCGTCACCGTTGTAGTTCTACAGGCTCTTCTTCATCTTCTTTGTCTTGAATCCTCCCAAGCACCGTTGGGGGAGTTTGGTCTGCTATTGGTGGTAGTACTGGATGGATATCCTGGTCCTGGTTGTCTAGGAAGGAAGCATCCTCCTCCAATTGATGTGGCTTTTCTAAGAAGACCACATCGCGACTTACAATTACCTTCTTGGTAACCCTTTGCCTCTTCACTGTAGCCCAAGAAAATACACTTCCAGCTTTTTGGTTCCCATTTGGTCCCGGTAGCATCACGGACATGCACAAAACAGTCACATCCAAAAACTCTGAAATGTGCAGCTGAAGGTTTTTTACCAGAAAAGGCTTGCAGTGGAGTCATCCCATTCACAGCCTTCATGTAGCTATGATTCAGGATGTAAACTGCAGTGTTACATGCTTCAGCCCAGAAAGTCTTTGGCAAATCTTTCCCTTTCATCATACTCTAGCCCATTTCGTAGATGACTTGCATCTTGCAATCTGCTACTCCATTTTGCTGTGATGTATGTGGCGGGGGTTTCTGCCTCTTGATTCCGTGACTTTTGCAGTAACCTTCAAATTTAGTTGAAGTGAACTCTCCACCTCTGTCTGATCTCAACTTCTTCACCTTCCTCCCCATTTCTTTCTCGACCATTACATGCTGTTCCTTGAACCTACTAAAAGCCTTGTCTTTAGTCATCAAGAAGTATATCCATATCCTTCTACTGTAGTCGGTCTGAAGTAGTAGGAACCACCCAAAGCTTCTGTCTCCATCTTTCTGTAGAGGTCCATGTGAACGAGCTCTAGAGGAGCCTTTGCCCTGCTGGCCTCTTTAGGAAAGGGATGCCGATGCTGCTTGCCCATCATGCAAGCTTCACATACATCGGGCAGATCTGAAATTTTTGGTAGGTCTGTAATCATTCCACTTTTATGCATCTCCTTCAAAGAACTAAGGTTTAGATGACCAAACCTCTCATGCCATAGCTTAGTGTTCTTCACATCCACTCGAGCACTGAAAGCTGAGAGTTTGTAAATGTTGTTGCACCGTGTATCTTTACCAATGACCTTCCCTTGAAGATCTAGAATTTGTGCACCATTCTTATCGAATTGAACTTTGAGGTCCCGATCCATGATCGCGAAAATAGACAACAAGTTCCTCTTGATATCTGGCACAAAAAAAAATTAGATAACTGTTTTACAACTCCATCTGACTTGAGAGCAATCATACCTTTTCCTTTTGCTGGACAGTTTGCATCATTACCGACTACTACCAGGATGTCATTCCCTACTGGCTGTAGAGAGGTATACCAATCCTTCCGACTGATCATGTGGTGCAATGCACCACTGTCAATGATCCACGGTTCATCCACAAGTGCATGAACTGCCTCCATGCAAATCTCCTCAATTGCAATGAACAACTCTACTGGTACTGCCTACACGCTGTTGCTGGACTCTTTCTTTACTCCCTTCTTCTCATCTGCAATCTTCTTTCGGCACTCATTCTGCTTGTGCCCTGCCTTGTTGCAAAAGATCTTCTTCTCTCTCTTTTTATCATCAGAAGAAGATGGGTTACCGGAGTCCTTACCCTTACATTTCTTTGATCCGGTCCCGAAAGCCAAATCTTCTCCAGTCCTTGTCTTTTGATGCATCTCCTCCTCCAAAAGCATCATGCTGAAATCCTCAAAGTTGAGGGGCAAATTTTTGTTTTGCGTATTCAGCACTGTAACAAGACCATCGTACTTTGGTGGGAGAATCCATATGCACCTTCATGGTAGATTCTCGCTGGTGATGGTGATGCCAATTGCAGTCATCTAATCACGTAGATTCTTCACCCTGGTGATGAACTTCTCTGTCGCTTCAGACTCAGACAACTTCTCATTCGTGAGTTGAGTCTCTAGATTCTGAATCTGTGTCTAATTCGTGGTCTTGTACTGATTTTTCAAGACTGTCCATGCCTCCTCTGTTATGGTGACATGTTGAATTAATGCCAATACGGAATCACTAACACTGCAGACAATAGAACACAACACATCTACATTTCTTCTTGTCCATGCGAGAATCTCATTCGCAGTTGGTACTATCTGTTGTCCTGCATTGGCTGGATCCAATCTTGCAACTGGCCTCACGTCCACCCCAGTAGTAGTATCCCAAAGCTCATATGCACTTAGGATGGTCTTCATCTTGAACTTCCATAGTGGATAGTTAGAGCCATCCAACTTTTTGCTTTTGCCGTACGGTGGGATTCGCAGTCTTGCGGGTTGGGCCATCTCTCACAATCTACTTGAAACAGAAAAACACTACCAAATCTTCTTGCTAGAGTCCAGGCTCTGATACCATGTAAGAAAATAATACGACGTCTGTGCTCAACAGATAATAGGATCTCGTACGCAAGAGAGAAAACAAGATAGTATGGATAATAAAAAATTTGATTACTATAGAACTGATACAATAGATGGCGCTGCCTCCCAACCGTGCGCTCCTCTGAAAGAAGCTTCGATGGCATGTTGGAAATAGTAGAAGACGGAGGCTGGATGCTAAGGAATCAGGGTTGCTATAGCTAGTGATAAAATGGGCTTCACGGGCTTGCTTTTATATAGCCACCAGTCGTAGTCGGTTAGGCTCAATTGGGTGACCGACCCATTCCGCCCAAAACGGTCAACTGGGGGTAAATAGGCCACCGACCACATGATAGAACCGGTGCGCAAAATAGAGCAACTATCCTACGGTCTTTGTTTGGCCCACAGCCATCTGGGATCATTTGGGACTCCAAACGGGCCCTGCAACCAAAGAGTGGGCTGCCCTGGGAAATGCTCCGTCTACCCTCAATGCGGTCAGTCATGGGATGCCTTCCCGCACTTGTAGTTGGCAGTGTGCCAACTCTGTCCAGCCATCAGGCCACACATGGCCCCCATCTGGTGTCCAAAACAGGACCTACTGGATAACCGAGCTACTCAAATGCCTTCTCCTCATATGGGGGGCTTAGAAGTAGAGTTAGTTGGTTCTCGCGTAGTTACACGAGAGTGGAGCATTGATATCTAACAAATGAACTAGAGAGAGATGGACTTGACAAGAGTCTACATAAGAGAATATCTACAAGAGGGAGAGAAGGCTCATGGAAGAGGCTTGAGGAGACTAGGGCTACAGCAACATGAGGCCTAGTGGTGGAAGAGATGATGAACAAGGGAGAGGAGGGCTCCTTTTATAGAGATTTTGTCACCCTCCTTCACCCATTTACAATTGCTACCTATAGATTCCTTTCCCCATCAATCACATAAGCCCGTATGTCACCATCCATGTCCTTTTTGGCTACTCTTGCCATGTGTCCCATCAAAAGATGTTCAAGACTCTTAAAATATTGAGAAAGTCAAGAGTCTCCCCACATGGAGCCCATAGGGACCCTCTCTTTTCCATATGTCCACATCCTCCTTATTCCACATAGGAATTCTAGAAGGATTCCTCTTGACTCCACACTCCTCCACATGCCTTCCACACGCTTGGCATGTGTCTCTCTTATATTATTGGAACACATGGACATGAGCCCACCTCTTTATATGACTCACTCTTCCTATTTTCTCGATAATATCCCATACACAAATAACTCTCACCCCATACCAAGGTATTCATCATTCATACACATGGTATTTTCAATGATCCATTCCACTCATCCTCTCAATCCCATACAATATCTTAGAAAATAGAAATAAGTGAGAGCCACTACGCTATCACTTGATACTCAAACTCTTATCAAACATAGAAGAAAACAATACCAATAATATCAATTTTTGGCGTCACATCTTTCCCCCCCCAGCAGACCCTCTCTATCATGAGGGTCTGCTAGCCCTCAAGGTGGTCGAGCATAGAAGAATTTAAGGTGATACTCATTGGTGCATCCGGGTATCACCATGCCATCAACATCCTCAAGTTGATATGTTCCATTGGTGACATTCATATACATCCTTATGGAGGTGTGGCCAAAAGTAGCCAATCTCTGCTTATGTTGTGGAGTTAACCCTCAAGGAAACATGCCTTCTTTCACATATTGCTGGACATCTTGCAATTCTTGCCATCCATTGTCTACCAAAGAAACCACCCCCCGGTCTTATACTACAATGGCTTGAGTAGCCAACTCATCTGCCCTTTGATTTTCTTTTCTGTTTATATGAACAAACTTGCAAAAATCAAACTAACTACATAGTGCCATAGCCTTTTGAGTAAGCTCCTTCAAATGAGGACTTCTTGTCTTGTAATTCCCTTGCATTTGCTTTATAATAATAAGCCTCAATCTCCTCTTACTTCCAATTCTTTAACTTGACTTTGAAGACAACCCTCCAAACTAAGAATCAAAGCATTATACTCATCTGCATTGTTAGTTGTGATACCTAGAAGCTCTTGTCCTCTTGCCCACACCTCTTGACCTTTAGAATTTATAAAGACTATCCCCCTGGCTCCTTATTGGCATGAAGGACTAAAAGCCCCATCAAAAAACAAGACAAAAGCTGTTGGTGGTGTCTCCCTTTCATCATTAATGTCCTCCTTATATCTCTTTTCTTCTCTTAGATCCTGCCATCCTGTGAGCAAATCTGCCATAGTGGACCTAGTGGCATTTTTAGTGACAAAAGAGAAAGAGGACTCTTGAAGCTTTGACAACCATTTTGCAAATCTCCCCCCAAGTTTAGGCTTGTGAACTAGATATGCTAATATGGATTGAGAGGTAAGGAAGAAAAATGGCTGAGGTAATAAATAGGAGCGAAACTTTTGACTGGAAACACCAAAGAGAGGGTTTGCTGCTCCATTTCTTCATACCTTTTTTCCACCTCTGTAAGCTTTCGGGCTGGCATAATAGATGGGTTGCATTCTACCTGCCTCTCCTTTTTGTAGCAGTACAACACCAAGTAAATGCAAAGATACACTTGGCTTTACATAAAAGTCTTGAGACCAATCAAGGGGCTTTAATATTGGGCCCTTACTCATGGCCTCCTTTATTTGCTGAAAAGACTCCTATTGCTCCACACCCCATTGGAAAGAAACTCCTTTTCTTGTCAACAAGTTCATGGGATGCACTATCTGTGTGAAATCATCACAAAAGCGTTGATAATACTTGCTCTTTCCTAGAATTTCGCAAATACCAGTGACACTCTCAGGACTTGGCAATGCCATGATTGCTTGAACCTTGTCCAGATCCATTTGCAAGCCTTCTTCAGACACAATATGCCCCAATAAGACTACTTTTGTTTGAGCCAAATGACACTTGCTAGGATTTAGACACCCTTTTGCTTCATCAATCCTAGCTAAGGCCATCTTTATCTTCTCCATGTGCTCTATGCGTCAAGAATAAATGTTAAAATCATCCAAAAACACCCTTATGAACTTTCCCAAGTAAGGCTCAAGGACTTGACTCATGAACCTTTGAAATGTAGCTGGTGCATTGGTCAACCCAAAAGGAATTACTCTATAAGCAAAAACTTTGCAATTGTGACAAATGATGTTTTCTTTTGATCTTCCTCTCGAATATGAATTTGAAAGTACCCATAATACATCTCATACCTTGCCACTTGGTCTAGTATTTCATCTTGGAATGCCAAAGGAAAATGATCCCTCTTAGTGCATGCATTAAAAGGACGAAAGTCCACACAAACCCACCACTTTATTCCTTTCTTTGGTGTGACAACTACAGGAATATCCATTCTGAATAATCAACAGGAAAGATGAATCCTGCCTCAAGTAGTTGTGTTACCTCTTTCTTTAGTGCCTCAACTTGGATCACCCCCAATCGCCTTAAGCCTTACACAACTGGCTTTCTTTCTGGCTTCAACTCAATCTTGTGCTCCACAAGAGAGATTGGTCAAACCTATGAACAGCTTATTGCAAAGAGACATGGAAAATCATCTAACATATCCAAGTATTGGAGCTTCTCACTCCCTAATACAAAATCACCAAGAAGCTCTTCATTGCATTGGCATCGTTTAGTGTGCTCCACATCCTCCACATGAAGTGTCTCTACAGGATCTTCTTGTACCACCACCTTGTTCCCTCCTGACTCATCTTGATCAACACTAAGACAAAGACCAAAGGCCACTCCTTCCACCTCACCCTCTAAGCTAGACTCCACAGAGCTACACCCTATCTCTTCTTCTTCATCGGTTAAGTCAGAGCTCGAACTCTTTGATGTTGAAGAGCTCGAACTCTTTGATGTTGAAGACTCCTCCTTGACAACTTCCTTTTTGTGACTTTTGATGTTGTAGCGCACCTTCTTATCATTTCCCTGCAACAAAAGGTCAAATTGGATGCACAATCTCAAACCCTTCCATATTTAGATTCATCTTGGGACTAGGAATGTTTTTCATCCCAAATCTAGGAGGAAAATAGAACAATAATATGGTGGCTAATTTAGTTATGTGCATGGTTAGTTGGAAGGATTTATGTAAATTGAGAGGATATATGCTCCATGATTGAGATGGCAAGATCTCACTTGGCAATAATCCACACGTATACTTGGTTGGCATTTGTGTATTATCAAATTTGGATAGAGAACAAGCATATGACTGACTCAATCCTAGCATAGGAGATTCGGTTTTGTGGCTAAGGGGTGCTACACACAATTGAAGATGTAGGCCCTTATGGTGTAAAATGTTGTAAAGTATGCTAGGAATGGCCAAAATTGCTTTAGAAGTGTGCCTTGATATTCTAAAGGCATTGGTGATGACTGCAATGAAGTTTGATACAAAATGGTTGCAATGGATTAAAATGATGTGAATAACATGACATATGAAACCATTATTCAAAGTGGGTCCCAACTTTGAATGCTAATGATCAAGATATGGGTTTATAAATTGGGACACATTTCAAGCATGAAGAAGCAAATTGATTTGGGCAAAAATTTTGCATCTTTGATCGGAAGGCAGCCATGACATAGGCACTTTTTTTTTGTTTTTACATGTTAGGACCATCGATGGAACAAAGCGATGGAAGGATTTTGCAAGCCATAAGATTTAACTTGATGAGTGGCATCACCCAATTGTCTGAGAAGGAAAAGGCTACCATATGAAAATGACATCTTAAATACCATCGTAACAAATAAAGTCAACACCTAGGGGAGGGTGCTAACATCCGTTATTAGATTTAGCTAACAGTGGATTGAGAATTCCCCCTACTGTAAGGGAAATATAACATAAGGAAATATGGTAAATTGGTGCCAAATGATAACCAGAAATCATGGGTTAGGAGATATCCAATATTAAGGGAATTTTATGGTCTTATCTAGCAAGATCACATTAGTCCATGAGGTGCCAAATGTGAAGAGAGTGGGAGAGAAGTAAGGAGTCTCACTTGCAGCTTTCTCACATACACAATGGGGGAATACACACAAAGGTGGAGGCTGAAAATAGTTTTCCTCTTCTTAGTTGTGCAAGTAAAAAGAACTCTCTCTTAGTACAAAAGGAATAGATGAACCCTATATGTGGGTCTCAAACCAAACTCAGCTAACCTAGGTGGCATACTAACTGAGCCACTAACTAGAGTACGTAAAGATAGTTCTCATCCAGCTATTATTCATGGGCGGTGTACCAACCGCATCTGCAGCTAACAAGTCGGTGATATAAATGCACAACAATCACCCTGGCATATTACGGGTGGATCTCGATATCTCAACACTCCCCATCGAGCTCAATCCCAATTCCTGCACACCAAGCAGGTCTCTAAACCTGCGCAGCTTCTCTGCACCCAATGCCTTTGTGAATATGTTAGCTACTTGATCCTCTGTGTTGACATAAACTAGATCAAGAAAACCTACTAGAACCTTCTCCTACACATAGTGATAATGCACCTCAATGTGCTTTGTTCTAGCATGATAGACTGGGTTATTTGCCAAGTGTATACTGCTCATGTTGTCACAATAAATGACTTGCTCCTTTTCCCATGGCTTGCTCAAAAGAAGTGGGTTCTGGTTCTTGTATCACTTTGACCATATAGGCATAGTGAATGGTTGTAAATCCATCATATTTCAGCCTATTCACAAGATACTTAACTCTCGTAGACCTGCACAAAATAGGCTCACTATTAGGTGCTCTCAAAACATCTCTTATCCTTCTTACTCCAAGTGTAACAATAGAATGAATACCCAACTCATCATCAAGGCTCTCTTTTGAGCCACTGGATTCGCCATCCACATAAGAGTGACCTGCATTCACATCAACCATGGGCTGATCTACTTTCTCTTTTCCCTTTCGTGATACTTGCATACCACTATCTACATTGCTTTGAGGAGATCCTCCTGGTCTCAATCTGCGTGTCGATGGTGAAGTATGTGAACCACTACTAGAGGACACTATAGGTCCACTTATATTTAATGATTGCTGCTGTGAATTCTGTGTAGCATTACCATTTTCTGCATCTACATCATCAATCACATTTACTGGTTTATACCAGCTGCTCATCTCATCAAAAACAACATCTCTGCTCACTGTAGACTTACGAGTAGAAGGGTTATAGCATCTATACCCTTTTTGCTAAAGAGAATAACCAATAAAGATGTACTTCTCAACTTTTGGATCCAACTTGGATCTCAAATCATTTGGCACATGAACATAGGCAATGCAACCAAAAACTTTCAAATGAGAAATATCTAGTTTCCTACTAGTATACCTCTCCTCTAGCGTCATGCCATGTATTGTTGTAGTGGGAGTCCTGTTCATTATGTAGACTATTGTTGCAACTGTTTCAGCCCAATAATAATCTAGCAGGTCTTTTTTGTTGAGCATGGCACAAGATAGCTCTCCAATATGCCTGTTTTTCCTTTCTACAAGTCCATTTTGGTGTGGGGTATGACTACATGAATATTGCTGCTTTATGCCATGCTCCCGTACGAACCTTGTAAACTCATTTGAGAGGTACTCTCCCCCTCCATCTGACCTTAGAGATTCTATTTGTAGGCCTATTTCTTTCTCAACCATAGCTTTAAAAGCTTTGAAATGCCCAAACACTTCACTTTTCTTTTTCATAAAATACACCCAAACTTTTCTGCTATAGTCATCAATAAAAGTGACAAAATAATGACAGCCTCCAATAGATGCAGCTTTAGTAGTCGACACATCAGAGTGGATTAATTCCAATGGCCTCTTACTCTCTTGAACGTGTCTTGGAAATGGTTTCCTTGCTTGTTTTCCAAATGGACACGCCTCACATACCTTATGCATTTCTACAACCTTGAACTTAGGCAATCCTGCAACAATATTTTGGGCCTGCATTAACTTAAGTCGCTATACATTAAAATGACCAATGTGTTTATGCCAGATATCAATATCTGCAACTACACCGGTCCCATGCGCAAACATTGCTGCACTCAATTTAGGCATGTCTACATCCAACATAAACATCCTGCCCGTCTTCTTCCCTTTTGCTATCAAGCGACCTTTATTTTTCATATCCTCAACAAAGCATCCATGAGGATTAAATCTGACCCGCAAACCCTGCTCAACCATTTGACCAACAGAAACTAGGTTCTTGGTGATATTTGGGACATGAAATACATCAGACAGGTATTTCTTTTTCCCATCCTACATAGACAAAGTAATTTTACCAATCTGCATGATAGGATGTGCAGTATCATCACCAGTCTCCACAAAGCCTCATATTTCCATTTTCCTTGCATCTTGCATCCATTCTGCGTGACTTGTCATGTGGTTTGATGCACTTGAGTCAACATACCACACATCATTGCTTTCTTCTGCACTTGTCAAAGAATTGGTCATGTGCTACACCATAAACAAATGCTCATTTCTGTCATCACCCTGTCTACTAGAGGATGCATAATTGTCTTGCTGCAATTTTCCATTCATAGTCTTTAGCCATATGACCCATTTTACCATAGTAGTAGCATTCAGCATTGCTGTTTGCATTTTGGCCTCTCTGCCATCCACCATGACCTCTTTCGCTCCCCTTGCCTCTAAGGTTACCATGTCCTCCTCCATAGGATTAGCTTTCTTGAATTTGCTATAGATTCTAATTTCTACCACGGCCTCCAGATCCCCGGCCTGCTCTACCTCTACTCTACCTCTTCTAGCATTTGAGTAGAAGACAGCTTCTTTTGAAGTTCCTCTTGAAGAAGATGCACCAGTATTTCTCTGCTCTTCAGAAATTAGAAGAGCAATCAACTCCCCAAAATCACAAAGATTCTCACGGATGGCAATGGATGTCCAGAACTGTGCATAATCCTTTCCTAGACCATTCAAGGTCACAGAAACTAAATCATCATCTCCCAATGGAAGCAAGTGCATCTGCAATCTTCTTCACCTTCATGTGGTAGTCATTGATGTTCATATTTTCTCTCTGCACATTATGCAACTCCTGCTTGAGCTACATTTTCCAAGCTGGCGTATTTGCGCTATACATTTTTTTCAAAGTATCCCATGCCTCCTTCGGCGTTATTGCATCCTGAATATGCACAATCATAGAATCTGAAATACTGATAGACAGCCAGTACATAACTTTCCTACCTCTCTCATGCCAACCTTTAAATGTATGCAACTCCTGTTGATTGGGAACATTAGGAATAACTGGTTCTTGTTTAGCTCTAGTAATGAACTCCCAATAGCCTTTTCCCTTAAGGAAATTCATCATTCTAAACTTCCATGCTGGGAAGTTGTTCTTGTGAAGCTTTTCAGTGACTATCTGTGAAAGAGCATCAGATGCCATTATAGAACATTGCAAAAATATTCTGTCACTACAATAAACACAACTTCTGCCTCACAAGGGCAAATCTATAAAACTAATGAAAGTGGTATTTGACCACACAGTCACTTCCTAGTGATGATTTTGCATCAATAGGCAATGAGAATGATTCTGTCACTCCCAATATCTCTACGCACAGGCATACGATGCAATTTTTGCGACAACTTTTCACAGACCTGTAGAACAGTGGTCATACAGCAAAAACAGAGCACTTTCCTGAGTGCCTGTGGAAAACTTCTGCCACCAAAACGGGCCTAAAAAGGCCTCAAAATGGGCCTCGAAACGGCCGCAGCATATACTACCATGAAGGGCATCCCAATCTGAGACAGTGCACTCTTGCACTTTCCGGCTATGCTACCGGCAAAGATTTGCTCCCAAATTTGAAAAAGGAAAGCAGCACTGATCCTCTTACCAAGACACTGTGAACTTGGTTTGCTTTCTTGAGCTCCTTACCACAAATCGAGCTCTAATACCATGTGAAGAGAGTGGGAGAGAAGTAAGGAGTCTCACTTGCAGCTTTCTCACATACACCATGGGGGAATACACACAAAGGTGGAGGCTAAAGATAGTTTTCCTCTTCTTAGTTGTGTAAACAAAAATAACTTTTTCTTAGTACAAAAGGAATAGATGAACCCTATATGTGGGTCTCAAAACAAACTCAGCTAACCTAGGTGGCATACTAACTGAGCCACTAACTAGAGTGCATAAAGATAGCTACCATCCAGCTATTATTCATGGGTGGTGTACCAACCGCATCTGCAGCTAACAAGTTGGTGACATAAATGCACAACGGTCACCGTGGCATATCACGAGTGGAGCTCGATATCTCAACACCAAAGGGGATGGGGGAAACAGAAATATAACCAACCTTTAGAGTCAACCTTATGGAGAGGCATGTTATTATACTTAAGCCAAGGTTAATGATGATGGAGTAAGAGAAAGAGGTATCTTAGACAATCATTTCCATAGAGACACCATGAGAGAATCTAACAAGGGAATAGGTGTGTGTGTGTGTGTACCTGCCCTAACCCGGGTCACACACCTGAAAAAATAAGAGAGTGAGCCCCTACCTTTCTAGATGTGGGACCCACTCTTGAAGAGTGAACAATAAAATGTAGTAGTAGTGGCAATCCACACAAGTTCATCACCAAATGGAGGTAATCTTATACCATTTCCCATTTAGGAGAGCCCTGGTATACGCACTTCTTTTTGTTTTTTTAAATGTATTTCTTGTTTGTGTGATGGATGTGTGTGTAAGTGATGGGGGGTGCATCCCCCAATATAAAAAAGTAAAAAATAGCCCCTGAGAGGCTGAGGTGCATGCAAGCGCAACTTTGGGCTAGGCGGGGACCCTGGCTCAAAGTTGCACCTGGGCCTCTTAGGGGCTATTTTTTATTTTTTTTAAATTAGGGGATGCATCCCCCATCACTTACACACACACCCATTACACACACAAGAAATACATTTAAAAAAACAAAAAAAAAGTGCCTATACCAAGAAATACACAAAAAAAAGTCCCCGAGAGGCCTTGGTGCACGTAGGCATGACTTTGGGCCAGATGGGGTCCCCATTTGGCCCAAAGTCTCACCCTACGTGCACCAGGGCCTCTCGAGGGCTTTTTTTGGTTTTTTTTTTTTTGCAGATACATCCCCAATCACACACCCATCACACACACAAGAAACAAATACACACCCTCGGGGGCTTTTTTTTGTTTTTGTTTTTTGGGGGGATGCATCCCCCATCACATAATCACATTCTACCATGATTATTGACTAATTACATTCTACCATGATTATTTGCCATCAACAATCAATTACATCATGTACATACACCAGATATGGAAGTAAATAATACACTACAAGATTCCACTTGAAAATGAAAGCTCAAAGTTGAAAATCTACAAGAAAATAGTTTTCAAAGGATTCTATTACAAAAAGTATTTACAACCATCTTTGCACAAAATTGCTTTTGACAACCAAAATTGGTGTCCATAGTGAATACAACAAAAAATTTGATCTATGGCCTAAGTTGTGGGTCTTCTTTGATCTGCCTTGCCAGCTACATGTCTTTTGCCATGATCGTAACCCTCTTGGCATGGATTGCCCACAAGTTTGTGTCCTCAAGAAGAGTTACGATCGCCACTTTTGCTACTTCTTGTATGATGGCCAGTGCGATTGATTGAATACGATAGTCATCCCTGTAGGACTGCATAATCTCTTTCATCAATCGTGCGAATAGAGCTCTTGGAATTAGAAGGTTCATGCTACTTTGATACCTTCTTATCTCTTGAAGCACCTTCCTTCCAGGCTTTCTACCGTGTCTTCTAGGGACTCCACCTCCTCCTCCACCTCCACCTCCACCTCCACCACCTCCACCTCCACCTCTACCTCCACCTCCACCTCCACCTCCACCTCCACCTCCACCTCCACCTTCACCTCTGCCTCCACCTCACCTACTGCGAGCTTTGCCTTTTCCTTTTGCTGTGTGATACAATTCTGGCAAAGATTTTCCACCCTGTCTAGAATGTGGAAAGTCTTGAGTACCATTGTGCAATGTGGATCGTCATTGTTGGCTCTCCATTTGTGCCCTTTGTTTGTTGAGCCGATTGAATCCGCATTTTCCTAGCATCTTCTTGTCCTTTGGGCCATTCTTCCAATTTGTGTCTTTTACGCTCCTGTTCTTCTAGTTTGCTTTCTAGCTCTTGAGGGCCTCGAGCTGACTCTGAGGATTGGATTGATCCCCATGATCTTCTTCATCGTCATCTGTTTGCTCATTGGTTTCTGTCCTCTTCTCCTCTTCCTCCTCTTGCCTCCTCTTTCTTCTCTCTTCGATCATTGCATTGTATACATCGGGAGGGATTGGGGGCTTTGTTTTGGAATCAACTGGTCTTCTAGTCTGCTTTGTTCTTGCCATGTCGGTGATGGTGGGGCTATGGGAAATGTGACGGTAGAAAGGAATGTACTAGTATGAGAGAGTACTGGTGATATTGAGAAAATGAAGGTATTTGCATATATATAGGGGTAAATGTATTTTGTGCATCATTATTAGTTAGCCCCCCCCCTCTTCCCCCTTTACCCCCCCTCAACCCCTCCTTCCCCCCTATTTGTCATCATCCCCTTGGGGGTTAACCTCACAAAATTTTAGTGTACCACGTGCATTGTAAAGAAGTGATATTTATCAAAAAAATTACTTAGTTCATTAAAACATTGGGTTTTTTCATTCAACTTTAGGAAAATTTTATGTAAAGAGAAGGGGTGTTTGTTTTGGGGGAAAAAACTTATTTAAGGGGTTTTTGAAATTTGCCTTGAACTCCCATGAGGTTGCTCCCCCAACCTTTTCTCATCGCCCGCCCTTGTTGGGTCCACAAGTACAAAATTTAATGCTTGTTTGAAAAAAAAGAGCCAATTAATCAAGTGTCCACAAGAAATATTGAAGTGCAATTTTAATTAACATCAAAGTACATTTGGTTTAGCGATCCAACGTTTTCCAACACGACTTTTGGTTGCTATCCAACTTCTATGTTTTTGGGAAGCTTGCGAAGATATCCATGAATGCCTTCTTTTACTCGTTTAAGTTCAACGAACTGCTTGGGCTAACTCCGTTTGCAAAGCTTTATTCCTTGCATAGGAGGACACGACTATACCATGATAGAACCAATCGAACATCTCATGAAGAGCATTACTTCCATTAATCTCCACTCCATGTTGCGTACTCTTGAAATAAGCACCTTGAGTTCTATAATGAGTCTTTTCCATCCCTTGGGCACCCCAAGCATTCAAGGAACCAAATTGGTAAAGAAACCATGGACCATGAGCATCAAGAATGTGCTGCATACATAGAAAAAACACTTGAGGTAAACAAGAATAAATTGATTGCAATTAAAATTTTGAAAATAGCAAAGACCAAACACACCATGTAGTTGAGTAATGTGTGATTCACCCCATCCATCTACCATGGCTTCAATGAACTCTTTCACAATGACTTTATATAGTTGCACATCATCATTGTCTATGGAAGGCTTCCTCAAGATTTTTACCAGATTATCCAATTCTTTCCAAACACGTATTCTCAAGGTTCTGACATGAAGATCAGCTTCCAAATCAGTCGTGCAATCACATAACTTTTTCCAATAATTCCAATGCAGATTTAATCGATGTTTTCCATGATTGGACAAAAACCTTCGTGCCTTAGAGCCTCCCATGGACAATTTATTTGGAAGATTTTCAGATTTTGCTGACAATTGTGTGTTTTTGATTAGCTTTACATTCCACCCATGTAGACCCATGCTCGAGAGTAAAGCTTCGACCCTTGCTATGCATGATGCTGCTCTCTCCTCCGGTTTCATGTTCCATACATATACAATGTGCAAGAAAGCAATTCATCAATGAGCCGCATCTCTGCATCTAACACACAGAAGTGCACTCTTTGTAATGGAATGTTTAAAATTGGATCCCAATTTTTATCGTTTTGATCTCTATTAGGTGCAACATCCTGATTGCAGTTCATTACTCCATTGCTCCAATACATCCGTCTGTTAGCCTTGTCATCTATGATGTCATTCATTACATCTTTAGCATTCCCAAAGTCTTTTCCTCTTTTTACTTGCTCTTTCCCTCTATGTATTACTATGTTACTACCTCGAGTTTGGTGTGAGTGCATACAATAAAGACAGATATGTCGCATTTGCACTCAATTCTGTTCCAAACATACACTTCAATGTCTTAAGATCTCCATCCATGTGCCATTCAACATTAAATGATTTGAACCCTTCAACTTGAAGCAACTCACCTTTCATTTGTGCATCTATGACACTTGGAATTAGAGATCTATCAAATACCCATTTCAAGAATGAGTGTCTCTTTAGGAAGTTCAAACGTGGCAAGCCACCAAATGTGCTTTTCTGATTGCACACTAAAATATTCCCTAATTTCCTTATCTTTGGCATGTCCAAGGACTTTATTCATCAAAGTAATACTAACCCTCTCCAACTTGTGGCCTTTTACAACCTCACACTCATCCACTTTGATAGCAAATACTCACTTTCCTTCATAATCTGAAAGATTAAAAGATATACATGATTAGAAAAGATTTCAATAAAAATTTGAGCTCTCTAAACAATATAATTTTAATATACCCCATGCTTTCATGTTGTAAAACTCCACCATTGCAGCTTGGACCCTACGTACATCCACAAAAACATTATTATGCTCTGTGTACTCAAAGGTTCTTGGTCCTTGATTTGCCCCTTTGGTAGCTGGTCCTCCTTTCTTTTTGCTATGTTGGACATTTGTCTTGTTTTTGCCTTCCAACATCATGCTTTCTGAGATGTGTATAAATCCACTTAACAAATCTTAAACATCATAATTTGTTTCTTTCCTTGCATTTTTAACGTATACTGGTCTTGGCAATAGAGGATTCTTAATGCCTTGACCTTGAAGTGCATTTACAAAGACATTATACATGTGGGGGTTAAAGGTCACTGTGCCTTTACCCCGGTTATGTACAATACTCAAACACATATATAAATGAATGAAAAAGAAGATTAGGGTGTTCTGCACCCACCAAAACTTGTGTGGCTCTCTGTTTCTCTCTCTCCCTCTTCCGTTCTTGATTCCGTTGAGAGCACTCTCAACTGGTATCAGAGCTCGGGTGATCTAGCTGAGCGTGTGTGAATACTTAGAAGCTCAGTAACTCTGTGGGAGGAAGGAGAAGCTCTGTGGGAAGCTTTGTGGGCCACTTTACTTGCATCCGAGTGTGCAGAGACCTTGGAGAAACCTTTGGAAAAATCACTTTGGCTTTGCGAAGTGGTTTTGAGAGTCTGTTAAGTGTTTTCAAAGAAAATGTCGTTTTTTGAGCTTTTCCCTGTTCCGTTCACTGACAGAGACTTCGTATTGACTTGAAGAGGCAACTATTGCTTGCTTTTGGTGTCCACTTCACTTCAAGAGCTTGGAAACACCTTCATTCTTGAATCTGGGATCATTTCATTGGATTTCTGACTCGCTATGTTAGTTTCTACGTTTTTCTGCCCGGGTGTTGGAACTCAAGTTTGGAGCAACCATTTGCAGATCTGTCAGTTTTGGTGGACTCAGGAGGTCCTAAAACTTCTATGTTGCTCATCATTCACACTCCGGTGGAGTTTCCAAAAACGTTTTTTAGTCCGTGTGTTGGACCCAGTGATTGAGACCACGGTTTCCAAAACTGTCTATCCCATTGCATTCCGGACGCCCAAAAACCCCTACCTTTCAATTCTTACGTGATTCGGTGGAGGATTTTCATAGTTATATATCTCTATGTATTCGATTTCGTCTCTCTGTTATGCATTTTTCATTCTAAGATTTTGAAACCTTAGATTTATGCCACATGGTAGTGGATAAGTGTTGACTCCCATTTCTCACTCATCGGTTGGGATTTTGGAGTTCCGGCAGAAGAGAGATATTTGCAAATTTTCTCGCTGAGTTCGATTATGCAATGGTGCCCATTTTTGAGGCATCTCAGGTTCTATTTTCAGTAGCGGTCATTACCGTGGGACCATGATTTCTTGAGCATACCTTATGCAGATCACTCTGGTTGCAGTTTGAGCAGTGTGCGCTCATTTGTGGTGTGCATTTGGTTGTAGTGGATGATTAATAGGCCATTTGGATGCATTGCGGTCCTTATTGGATGCGCTGATAGGCCCAAATTGCCTTGTGGGATGCTATTTTTATGGATGCTATTTTATGCTGAGGGACAGCTTTGACACATTGCAAGTGATGCATTGATAGTGCTATGCTCTCTTGGATGAGATATTATTGATGCATATGCCAGTGGACGGTGTTTATGCTTGAGTCATTTGGAACTTATTGGCATTTTGGATTGCCATTGCAGTTCGCATTTTTTTTCGGGCCAGATTGGCTCATATGCATGCATAGTATATGCACATGAGTCAGATGCATCTTTTGATGCTTTGAGCTTTGAGTTTTGGTGATATTTCACTCTATTGTGGCATACACATTTGGGTGCACTTGGTATTTGGTGTGATTCTCTCTTATAGGCACTAGCATTTGGGATTTTGCTTTATTTGCATCATGGCATCCTCTTCCATGTTTGAAAAGAAGTTTTTTCGCATTAAAAAGTTTGATGGGACAAACTTTTCTTTGTGGAAAGAACAAATAAGGGATGTGCTTATTCAAAAGAAGCAGATTAAACCCTTGGTAGGGATTGAAGCTAAGCCTGCAAATATGTCTGAGGATGATTGGAATGAGTTGGATGCATTAGCAAAATCTACTATTAGACTTCATCTTGCAGAGTCAGTTTATTTCACAGTAGTAAATGAGCATACTACGGAAGATTTGTGGAAGAAACTGTGTGCCACTTATGAAAAGGAAACTGCTCTAATAAAGTTTACCTCATGAAGAGGTTGTTTGAGCTGCAGATGAAGGAAGGGGTCTCCATTGCTTCTCACTTGAATGAATTCAATATTATTTTCAGCCAGCTTCAGGCTCAGAAGATGAATTTTGATGCGGATACTAAGGCAATATTTCTCTTATGTTCATTGCCATCCTCATGGGATACCTTCCGTACAGCTGTCAATAACTCTGCACCTGGTGGAGTACTGAAATTTGATGATGTTGTGGGTAGCTTGTTGGCAGGGGGAAGTCCCAAGAAAGAGGGAAGTCTCTTAGCAAATCTAGGGCACAGAACATTGAGTGTTACCACTGTGGCAAGAAGGGCCATATGAAAAAGGATTTCTACAAGCTGAAAAGAGAGTAAAAGGATAAGAAAAAGAATGCAAATTGGGGTGCAAATCAAAAGGAAGAGAGTCCAAGGGAGGACAAAGGAAAAGTGAAGATCGAGGAGATCAATGCAGTCACACGTGATAGTGACAATGACGTTCTCTTCATGTCTACTTTATCTGTAGAGTTGCTTACCACTTCATATGATGCATATTCCCAGGATTGGATTTTGGATTCTAGTGCTTCATTCCATGTTACTTCCCATAGGGAATGGTTCTCCACTTATGACAGTGGAAAGACAGGTTGTGTGCATCTTGGAAATGACTATGCATGTGACATAGTGGGAGTAGGTGACATAAAGTTTTCTTTTGCAAATGGGTCTGCATTTATTTTGAAACATGTGAGACATGTGCCTAAGTTGACCAAGAGTCTTATTTCAGTGGGTCAGCTGGATGATGCTAGTTTTCACACCACTTTTGGCTTTCAGAGTTGGAAAATTCAGAAGGGCTCTATGCTTTTGGCCAGGGGTGCCAAGTGTGGGACTTTGTATCCCTTACATGTATCAAGGGTATTTGATCATGTTGTTGCAATAACCGAGCAGCTAAGCACTTCTTTGTGGCATTGCAGGTTGGGGCACATGAGTCAGAATGGAATGAAACTCTTATGCCGTTTGGGTTATGTACCGCATTTGAGTTTCTCTGATTTTGAATTTTGTGAGCACTGTCTCTATGGGAAGTAGACTAAATCAGCCCATAAAAGAAGGGGAAAGAAAGAGTTTAAAAAGCTTGATTTGGTACATTCAGACGTATGTGGTCCAATGCCTACACGGTCATTAGGCAGGGCTGAATACTATGTGACATTCATTGATGATGCAACTAGGAAAGTGTGGGATTATGCTATAGCTCAGATGAGTGATGTGTTCCAAGTATTTCAGAAATGGCTAGCCTTGGTTGAGAATCAGTCAGGTAGAACGCTTAAACGCCTACGAACTGACAATGGTGGAGAGTATCTCTCTCATGACTTTCAGCATTTCTGTGATACACGTGGGATTAAGAGGGAGCTCAAATCCCCTCATACTCCAGAGCAAAATCCAGTTGCAAAAAAGATGAACCGTACCATTCAAGAAAGGTTGCAATGCATGCTTTCTAATGCAAGTCTTTCTGGTGGTTTTTGGGCTGAGGCAATGAAGACTGTAGTGCATGTGATCAATAGATCACCTAGTAAGAGTTTGGATGGTGGTATTCCTGAAGAGGCATGGAGTGGCAAGAAGCCCTCTTACTCCCATTTGCATATATTTGGGTGTGAGGCATATGCACATGTGCCAAAAGAGCTTTGAAAGAAGCTAGATCCTAAGTCTAGGAAATGCATCTTTCTGGGTTATGGTGAAATTGGAGAGATGGGCTATCGTCTCTGGGATCCAGAAGCAAAGAAGATCATATGCAGCCATGATGTAGTCTTGAATGAGAAGAAGATGCATAAGACACCCATGAGGGATGTGGAAATGAGGAGAATCACTTTCCAGGATGTGAATCCACCTGCATATGTTGATAGAGAGGAAGTTGTCAATGCACCAAATGTGCAAGAAATGGTACCACCAAGTACTCCCACATGTATACAATCAAGGGTAGATGATGGGACAACAAGCTAAAATGCCCTTGAGAAGATCATCTAGAGTGTCTAGACCACCTGATAGGTTTGTTCTTGGGGTAGACTATGTGATGCTTACTAATTGCGGGGAGCCTTCTTGCTACAGAGAGGCTATGATGCGCGAGGATCAACGCAAGTGGGAGTATGCTATGCAATCAGAGATGAGTTCACTTATGAAGAATAAGACTTGGGAAGAAAGCATTGCCATGTAAATGGGTCTACAAAATGAAGGTCACAGGTGATGATATGCCTAGGTACAAGGCCCGTTTGGTCGCTAAAGGGTTCAAGCAAGAGAAGGGTGTGGACTTTGATGAGATATTCTCTCTGGTTGTGAAGATGACCACACTTAGATGCATGCTTGGACTAGTGGCATCAGAGGATATGGAGCTTATGTAGATGGATGTAAAGACAACTTTCTTGCATGGGGATTTGCATGAGGAAATTTACATGGTGCAACCGGAAGGCTTTGAAGAAAAGGGCAAAGAGCATTTTGTTTGCAAGCTGAAGAAGAGTCTCTATGGTCTTAAGCAAGCGCCTAGAGAATGGTATCAGAAGTTTGATGCTTTCATTCGGTCCTAGGGTTTTAGAAGGAGTGAAATTGATCACTGCCTCTACACTAAAAGGGCTAAGGATAACAGCCTGATAATCCTGGCACTATATGTGGATGATATGCTATTGGCTAGCAAGAATACTTATGAGCTAGATGCATTAAAGGCCAAGTTGTATGAGGCCTTTGATATGAAGGATTTGGGACTTGCAGGTCATATTCTTGGTATGCGCATCACACGTGATAGGAGTAGGAAACTCCTTTGGCTTTCACAGAAGGAGTATGTTACAAAAGTATTGCAGCATTTCAATATGGAGGGGGGGAAGGCAGTGAGTACTCCATTGCCTCCATATGTGAAACTGAGTCATATAGATAGTCCCAAATCAGATGAGGAAAGGGCCATGATGGCCAAGGTTCCTTATGCATCAGTAGTTGTGAGTCTTATGTATGCTATGATAGCTACTAGACCAGACATTGCATTTGTAGTGGGAGTTGTTAACCGGTATATGGCTAATCCAGGAAAGAGGCATTGGGAGGCAGTTAAGTGCATCATGAGGTACATGAAGGGTACCAAGGAGATGTGCATCTGCTTTGGTAGAGGAGGAGACATGCGTGTACTTGGGTACACAGATTCAGACTATGTAGGGCATGTGGATAGTAGGAGATCCACATCTGGTTATGTGTTCACCTTTGCAGGTGGTACAATGTCATGGATGTCTCGTGCACAAAAGTGCATTGCTTTGTCTACCACAGAGGTTGAGTATGGTGCAGCCATAGAGGGTTGCAAGGAGGCTATATGGCTTGATCGGCTAGTGAGAGATTTGGGGATTCATATAGGTGTACCGACATTGCATAGTGATTCCATGAGTGCTATTCAGCTAGCACAGAATCCAGTCTTTCATGCAAACACCAAACACATTGAGGTCAGGTACCATTTCATCAGGGAGGTACTTGAGGACAAGCGCATAGAGCTTGTCAAGGTTCATACAAATGATAACCCTGCAGATATGTTGACGAAGAGTCTACCTAGTCAGCGGTTTGAGTATTGTCGTGTATTGATGGGCATTGGATAGTATGCTCATTGGTTGTTCTCCCTTAAAGGCACATTGTCCTTTAAGTGGGAGGTTGTGGGGGTTAAAGGTCACTGTGCCTTTACCCCGGTTATGTACAATACTCAAACACATATATAAATGAATGAAAAAGAAGATTAGGGTGTTTTGCACCCACCAAAACTTGTGTGGCTCTCTGTTTCTCTCTCTCCCTCTTTTGTTCTTGCTTTTGTCGAGAGCACTCTCAATACATAGCTAAGTACCCTTGCCGCAACTAATGCCAGCAACATCACATGCATGGACAACTTCCGATGGATCTACAAGATTCTCTAAATCCATTAAAACCTCTTGTAATATTGCATGTTGCACTGCACTCTGATGAGGGTCCCTAAGAATAGAAATGAATTCTTTCTTCTTAACTACACTCTTTACGGCACAAAGTCTGTCAGAGGAATTTCTTCCAATAACCTCCTCCATAAAATTTATGAAGAAATCATGATAACATTAGAAAAATAAATGACTCATTTGTAAGTAATGCTTCATAATTACAAAATAGTCCAAATATAAATGCCTTGTAGCTTTCACCCTGCGTTTCCTTGCCCCACCACCATATGACAAGCTCTCCATTGGTTGCACGGGCTTGATCCTATGCTTGTAACCTAGAGGGGTTCTTTTTATCCTTTCAAATCTCCTAGTCAATGTAGCAAGCTCTTGTTGTGGATACACCAAGCCTTTTTGAAGAGTTTGTTCTTCTCATCTATTAATCTTGTGATTGTCTCTTGTGACCTCTGTTTTGCAATTTCTGAGTCAACAAGTTTTTTTTGTTCTTGGGTTAGTTGTTCTTAGAGGTTATGCATGCTATCTCTAAGTATTTTTGTCTCTCCTTCCATTCTCAACAAGTGAACCTTCGCAAAGTGTGCTTCAGCATTGGAATGGCCGATGCATTTACAATATCCTAGTAAGCCTTGAAGACCATCTCCTATGTATTGAATCAAACTCGTCACATTTTCAAACAAGGGTGGAGCACCTGTCAAAGGATCCACTGGATAGAGTCCACCAACACTCCATAAGTCGACATGCTTTGTTCCTTGTTGTCATAATTGATCTAGTGTATCTTTGCCTAGCAACCTTGTGGCCATAACATTGACAAATTGTGGCATACTCTGGTGCAACTTCAATGTGCAAGGTGCTTTTTTGTGGCTTGTTGGTGCGATCTTCCAATGGAGCCGTACAAGGGATTTAGAAATAAGGCCTTGGATCAGTGCAAAGAATAGAATAGCATCAATGGAAACAAGTTTAGGACAATGGAAAGATATAATAGGGTCAATGGAAGCAAGTTTGTGACAAAATGATGAGAAGAAATTGGATTTGGATGTTGCAAAGTGCTTACGATAGGAGTATGAATGTGGGATTGGAAGATAATTACAGTGACAAAGAGTAGGATTTAGATGTTGAAAAGTGATTTGGGTGCTATTATCTAGAAAAGAAATCAAGGCATGAGGCTAGACGCTAGGCATGGCGATGCTTGAGGGCCATGCAGGAGAGTGAACATGAGGGGAGAAGCGTTAACATGGGTGGGAAAAAGGAATTAATGCAAGTGGGAATAAAGAGGGGGACTATGGCACAAGGGCAAAGTAAGAGGGGGAAGAGGAGCAAGTACATGATGGGAGGTGGACTGTAGAGATGGAGACATCAAGGCGAGAGAGAGTCACACCACTTCTATTATCTAGAAAAGAAACCAAGGCATGAGGCTAGACGCTACGCATGGTGACGCTCAAGGGCCATAGAGGAAAAGGAAATGTGAGGAGAGAAGCATTAACATGGGTGGGAAAAAGGGATTAAGAGGGGTGGGAATGAAGAGGGGGTTTACGGCACAAGGGGGAAGGGAGAGGGGGAAGAGGAGCATGTACATGATGGGAGGTGGAATGTAGAGATGGAGACATCAAGGGAAGAGAGTCATGCTTTATTTGAAAGGAAGGATGGGGGGAAATCAAACTACTAGCTAGGTGGCTTTACAAGAATGAGCGTGTCCCATCAAGGAATAGCCCCCTCCTTTTATAGCCAAGAGAGGGGGTCTCTCCCAATAAATGCATCCTCCCACATGCATGGTGTGTGTGGAGGAATCTCCCATGTGGGCTAGGTGGGTACGCACTCTCAATTGTATGCAACAACCCTTTGCCTCATTTTTCCACATAAATCAAACCCCATATCCCACGTCTAAGATACTCCCTTGGTCTCTCCCCAATTTTATAATACGTTCAAACATCTAGGAGGACAAGTGGAGGGTTGGCACAAGGATTCTTGCCACCTCATCCTACTTTTCCCATTATTTAACTTGCACTCTTGGACTATCTACACCCCCCCCACATAGGCCTATCCTACAGGGATGGAATAATCCCATATAATATCCATTTCCACCTATTTAATATTACTTCTCCCATGGTCCTTGGGCCATGTCTCACTAAATCCAGGCATGGGACTGCTTAGGTGGAGGGGTGGCACATGGAGGAACCATGCCATCTTAACATTTTATAATATTACTACCGTGGAATATGTACAACACACTTTATGGGTCCTCTTATGTGGAAGGGTGGCACATGCTCATGCCCTACCACCTCAACCCTGGGCCCTATGCACACCATATTGTATTATACTATTGCCACACATATAAGCACACACACATATATATGCCTTTTACCTTGGTCAAATTTATCCATAATAGTTTCCCCCCCCAGGCAAGGAATGCACAACATTTTCATGCTTGGGACCATCACGCACAAAGAAGGGTTTGAGATAATGCTTATTGATCACCTTTTTTCCATATGGCTCATGTAGCTCCTGAACTTGTACAGACCCATTGCTACATTCCTTGATGACTTTGTATGGACCGGTCCACAGTGGATGGAACTTTTCATCCATTTGGTGGTCCAATCTATTATCAAAGCATAGCACAACATCCCCCTCAACAAAGTGTCTTTCCCATCCCTTGCAAATCTTAGCATCCAAGTGGGCCTTTTGTCGGTCCTTTTGAATCTTTGTTTGATGTAGGGCAAGGTGTCAGGTTTCATCTAACTTCTCAAGTTGTACCAACGACCACTTTTGGGCTAAGGCTATCAATACTACGGTTTACATCCTTAATCGTAGCTATACAAAGGCACTCAAAGGTAAAACACCACATGAGGCTTATAGCGGTAAGAAGCCATCTGTCTCCCACTTTAGAACGTTTAGGTGTGAATGCTATGCGCATGTACTACAACCAAAAAGCACCAAATGTATCTTCTTAGGCTATTGTGATGAGAAGAAAGCCTATAAGTTGTATGACCAAGAGGAAAAGAAGATCATAGCGAGCCGCGATGTGGTGTTCAGGGAGAAGCCACATGCAGTGGAGGCAGAGAAGAGCTCTTCCACTTTATCATCAAGCGAAGAGGTAATTCACTATGGACCTGTCCCAAGAGCTATATAGGAGGAGGAAATATCAGATGATGAAGGTATAAGTCACCAACCTATTATTACACCACCGAAAAAGCCATTGCCACGATGGGTAAGGCAGCTCTACGACACGATAACCAGATGCTATGTCTATTGAGCAACATGCAGGTGGACCAAGGCAGTCTCAGAGAATCGAGGAGCAAAGGAGGGCTTCTGCTCACATAGTCAATATGGCCTTGATGACTAAGATAATTGCAAAAGTAAAGGAGCCTGCGAGTTTGAAGGAAGCACTTGCAGACCGAGATTGGAAAAATGCTATGCAAGTAGAATATGACAGCATCATGAAGAATGAAACTTGGGAGCTGGTAGATCGACCACCTAATAGAAAGGTTATTGGCACCAAGTGGGTTTGGAAGGTAAAGTACAAGGCCAATGGGACTTTGGAAAAGTACAAAGACAGATTGGTTGCACAAGGATTTTCGTAGGTTGAAGGGTTTGATTTTCAGGAATCTTTCGCTCTAACTACCAGAATGACCACGATTCACAGAGTACTATCAGTGGCTGCTCATAAAAAGTGGCTAGTTTATCAAATGGATGTTAAATCAGAATTCTTGAATGGTGACCTCAAGGAGGAGGTGTACGTGGCTCAACCACTTGGATTTGAGGCCCCCCATTCTGAGAACAAGTTATATAAGCTGAAGAAGGCTCTATACGGGCTGAAACAGGCCCCAAGAGCATGGTACCAATGGATAGACAAATTCTCTCATAAATTAAACTTCAAAAGATGTGCCTCAGATGCTAACTTGTATGTGTATAGGAAAGGTGGAAAAACTGCTATTATTGTTCTATATGTGGATGATCTCCTTATTATAGGTGACTATGAAGACATGATCTAGCAGACTAGAAAGGCATTGAACATGGAGTTTGAGATGACAGACTTAGGCTTGATGCACTAGTGTTTGAGGATTGAAGTCTGGCAAGAACCAGGCAAAATCTTCATCTCGCAACAAAAATATGCAAGGGAGATCTTGAAGGCATTTGGTATGTCCGAGTGCAAGGAGATAGCTACACCTATGGAGGTAAATGCAAGGTTGTCTATGGAGAATGCCTCACCACCAGCAGACACCGAGAAGTACATGAAGTTGGTCGGCAGTCTCATCTATCTGTGCAACACCAGACTGGACATCAGTTTTGCTATTGGTGTTTTGAGCAGGTTCTCCAATAAGCCCCAGGAGAATCATTGGAATGTAGGGATGCAGGTGCTCAGGTATGTGAAGGGCACTCTTGATTATGGCATCACCTATGGTACGGGCACTTCCTTGGTTGGTCATTGTGACTCAGATTGGGCTGGAGATGTTGATTCCAAGAAATCAATTTCGGGATATTGTTTCTCTTTAGGTTCAGGTATCTTCTCTTGGATCAGTAAGAAACAACCAACAGTGGCATTGTGTTCTACCAAGGCTGAGTACAAGGTAGCATGTGTTGCTGCATGTGAAGTAGTGTGGCTGAGGAGGATCTTATGGCACATGGGAGTGCAAGAGGATGAGGCAACTGTGCTGAGGTGCGACAATCAAAATTGCATGGCCATTGCTAAAAATCCAATGTTTCATGCGTGCACAAAACATATAGAGATTCAGTATCACTATGTGTGTGATTTGATCGAGGATAGGATAGTGGAATTGGTTTACTATCCAACACAACAAAATGGAGCAGATATCTTCACCAAGGCACTCGGGAAGGATCATCTGTAGAGACTCGGCATTGGGTTGAGAAAGTAGTTCACCTACAGGTGGACATTGAGGGGGGTTGTTAGATATGCTCAATGCCCCACCCTCCTAGTAACCACCAATGGTCCAAGGTGCTCAAGTTGTAAGGCCCCCATATGAGGAGAAGCCATGTGTGAGCCTGGGACACTGGATGGATCTTGACTTGCATGTCAGATGAGGTCTATCAATGAGACTGTTGATGGTAGAAAGGTGATTGTGTGGGAGCCCCTTATTCTTGCTAGGGCCTGGGGGCCAGTTGGCACCTAGCTAGGGGGTCCTAGGGGGGCCGCTAGCCCCCCTAAGGTGATGGTATAGGGAATATTCCTTGAATATTCCATGGATGACTAGTTGGTTCCACCAATTAGGTTGACTACTCGGCTCCACCGACTAGGTCGACTGGTCGACTCCACCAACTACGTTGATCCAACTACCGCACTCATAGCTATAAAGAGGCAACCTCCCCAGTCCATTGTATTAGATCATAGATCAGATCTTCCAGCTAGTAGCTCTTCACCTAGTATTTGTCTAGATCACCATCTAAGCTCCACTATGGGAGCGCATGGGTGGATGGAGCCATCATGTGTACTACATCAATATTGAAGGAAAAATTTGTTCCTCTCCAGTTTGCTGTGTACTCTCTATTCTTTGTTCAGTTTTTGTTTCGCTGTGCCATGTGATTTAACATTACTATTGTGCTGGAGGGTGATCTTGGGGTATTCAATGGCCATGCGTGCCTATAGGATTGCCAAGTCATTGTCAAAAACTTGGCCTTTCAAGGTTGCATTATTAGCTTCTGTTTCCAAATCCCAATCTATGTTGGCACCATAGCCTTCTATTATGGACTCTTCAGGGTCACTATCCCATTTGACCCTTGTCATGAAGACTGGCATTTCCACTACTTCTGATTGAGTCATCCCAGATTGGTGCTTCTAGTTATATCATTTGGGCATCCACATCTCGCAACATTAGATGTGTTGTTTTACAATTATCTATTGTAGCCAACGTCTGTATTTAATTATTGATGTCACTTTGTGTATCCATCTCTATGGGCTTTAGTGCATTGGTAGGTACAGGGGATGCATGAGTGGTGGATGTAGTGGAAGAAGTGTCTTCAACGTTTCTAGGAATAGTGGGTTTGATTTCCCCCATTCCCAGATTTATCTTGACAACGGTTTCTCTATTTTGGATAGTGATGTTGAGAATTCATGTTCAACATCATATGATCACGTGTGCATAGCACCATCATGTGATCATATGTGCATAGCACTAACCTTATAGAGTGCTATAAAGGAAAGGGTTAGATCCCCTATCCCTAACCCTAAATGGGTTTGTATATATTCTATTTTTTCAACTAAATCTAGTGTACAGTTAGTCATTTGTGGTGCGCTCTCTAGCTATGCCCTCTCTCCTCATATCCACTCATCCCCTCTCCCCTCTTCATATTTTGTCATGGTATCAGAGCTCCCATGCCTTCCGCTGAGGCATTGCGATTCTTGAGAGTGTGAGAGAGATTGTGAGATTGAGAGTTCTCGAGTGTTCTTGTGAGAGTTCAGTTCCATAGAGAATTTCCGTTCATTGAAAGTTCTTTTCTCCATCAGAGAAAGAGAGGTGTTCATTCCATTCTAGTTGAGTGAGAGAGAGAGATTTAGATTGAAAGAGATAGGGAGAGTCCTTCGAGTGCTCATTCCTTTGAGAGATTTCATTTGTGTGAGGAATAGAGGATTGTGAGAGTTTTTGAGAGAAAGAGAAACCTGCATTTTTCTTCTGAAAAATAGGGGAGAGCTAGTTCTCTGAGTGTTCTTCCATCCATTTTTTTGTGAGAAAGTGCCTTCCACAGTCATCTAGTAGCTCAACTGCTACATAGAGTGGCCCAAACAACTCAAGAAACAATTAGCAGCAATGACAGCCACACAACTAAGCAAGACCTCCTATCAACTACTCTACGGGCTCCTGGGTCTACCCTTTAGTGCTCAACTCCGAACTCTGCAGACTCCAAAGCGGCTGGCTTCCCATCGACTCCACTACAACAAAGCCTTAGCCTTTCCAACAAGAGCAACGCATAGCCCCACGACCTTAGTCTAGCAAGCAGTAGACGGTTGCCTCCTCCTCACCAATGTAGCTCCAAAGCTCCAAAGCTCTAAGGCTCCCTACAAACGTCCACAACAATCCACCAAATCTGAGATTGTGCACCGCTCACGATCTAAACAAGCAGCTCTACAAACTACCAACAATCTCTACATCAACGAATAGCCTCCACGAACAGGATGCCAATAGCTTGCAAAGCTTAATAGCAGCTTCTCCCTGCCAGCACAGCCCAAAGAGACTACTCGAATCACCTCCTTCAATGATGGACCATAGCACCCGGGCGGCTCCTACAAAAAGACTAGGCAACTCCAACAATGCAGCGCCTCCTATAGCATAGGGACTTCCAAGTGGCTCCAACTTCGTTTCATGGCTCTAGCCCATATGCGCAATGCCTCTACACCTCCTCTCTAGCAAGCCTAAATGGTCCTCTAAGATGGCTTCAATGCTCACGGCATCTTCAAGCTCCACAGTGACGACTCACTCTCGACGGGCGAAATCCGAAAAGGTGATGGAATCTTTTAAAGATTTTGTCAGTATCTATGTTGATACCATAAACTACAAGGCAACACATGGCCCATGTGCCACATCACCTTATCTAAAACATGGCAGTGACCACTCACTCTTGACGGGCGAAATTTGACAAGGTGATGGAATCTCTTAAAGATTCTGTTAGTATCTACGTTGATACCATAAATTACAAGGCGACACATGGCCCGTGTGCCACATCACCTTATCTGAAACATGGCAGATAAGGCTGTGCTCAACATACCACACAAAGGTTTGGTTCAATGTCTACCACATGGTAGACTTTATCAGCCATGCCATCAACTCATCATCAATCTACCACGTCACCCAGCTGACATGTGGCAATCGATTGCCATGTCAGCAACCTTATCTAACCACATCACTTGCCACATCATCAAGGACATGTCACCTACCACATCATCAAGGACACATCACCTACCACATCATTTGCCACATCAGCATTGCCATGTCATCTATTGACATCATCGTTTGTGCCACCTCAGTAGTCTTACCTCAATTGTCCAGTCAGCACTGACCCCTACAGGCATAGTTACCTCTTCACAGTCACTGCATGTGACCACTCCTACCACCTTAGCATAGGGCTCCACTGGCACACCTTCTGCTAGGCACAGTGCCACATCATCACTACATATGTGACCCATAGTGACATATCATCATTGAGCACAATTGCACTCCTTTTGCCCGTCCACCTAGATCAAGTCGTATCTCTTGATCCAGGAAGAATTTGAGGGTACTCCAGAAAGGAAAGTCTCTTGTTTTTTTTTGCTCTACATGCTTGTCACATCACATGCACATTTTGGTGCAAGTTACACTCACATTTTAGCCTCGCTCGACAAAACCACTTCCTTCATGCCCCAAGTTGCCAATCTAAGCCATGCCCGAAATGGTACACACTCTGATGGCCATTTGGGTGACCATGCAAGGATCCTCTCGAGCAGCCTCATCTAGGAGAGTTGCTTTTCTTAGAGATTAGAGAGACTCTCCCTTCTTTGCTGAGACTTCTATAGGGTTGAGTTCGCATTTTCAGCCTCAGCCTTGGTTTCTTTCTACCTCATTCTTTTGAGGTGTTTTTTATTACATGCTTAGCATGTAATATTTTGGCACAGAGATTGCTCTAGCGAGTTTCTTTCTTACTTAATAGAAGTCTCTTTTTTGCAAAAAAAAAGCCATGCCCAAAATTCCTGACTAGTACCTACTCGGAGTTAGTCCATATGCTCACATACGGTTTCACATAATTACATTACCTGAAACCTTACGTTCATCAATTCAATGAGCAGACTTCAGAGAGTATAGAGGCATTGCAGATTGTTTCAGTGGGCAGATAGCATTTGATTTCACACACACATGCCACCATTGTAAAGCCTATTCGGCTATCTCATGGCATTGCGCACATCATTTCAGCCTTGTAAAACCTCTTGGCTATTCCCGGCATCTTTGCCACAAGCCTTGTAATACATATCAGATTTTATATATTGCAGTTCTATCTTCACTGACAGTTCAGAGATTTCACTTGACACAGTCATTGTATTTGGAGTTGATTCATACATAGATTTTCACGACACTTTCGAGTACATTTCTTGCACCATGTTTACAACTAGCAACCTCAATCTTGAGGCATCTGCTAAGTTAGACAACTCCTATTATGATACATGGAAATATCGAGTGGAGACCATTCTTGTACTTTAGGACAAATGGGAGTATGTCAATGGGTCTACACCTAGACCATTGAATGATCCAGCCACCAATAGCCCTACTCCACCTGTTGTCACAGCACCAGCAACGAGATCTACAGCTACACAAATAGTTTT
Organism: Dipteris shenzhenensis; assembly: GCF_047967505.1. NCBI lineage: Eukaryota > Viridiplantae > Streptophyta > Polypodiopsida > Gleicheniales > Dipteridaceae > Dipteris > Dipteris shenzhenensis. Next base: position 14,568,877 of record NC_141597.1, read on the forward strand.
CACACTAGTAGTAGATCCTGCCATTGCCTGAGCTTAGGCAAAATGGGATAAGAAAGACAAGTATGCCTATCATTTGATCAAGCAGAATGTGCAAGACATCATGTTAGGATAGCTCAACATAGTCAAGACATCAAAAGAAGCATGGGATATGTTCGCAGCTCTCTATGAGTCCATGAACACATCCAAGATTCTCACCCTAAGAAACCAAATCAACCAGAGTTTTTGCAATAGCAATGAAACCGGTCATGCTTATGTACTCCGCATAAAAGAGTACAACAATCAACTTGCAATAGCAAGAGAGGCTATGAACCCCGCAAAAATGGTTCAAGTCATCCTGAATGGACTAGGAGAGGGATACGAGAATCTAGTCTAGAGTATTGCCATTCAATGGCAAATTCCGACACTGGAAGAACTTCATTCAGTCTTACTTGGTGAAGAATTTAGGACTCAATCCATCCAAGCACGCAAAGGTCATTCGAGGGTCATTCCAATGATTAGGCATTCACAGCTTTAGATAGAGGCAGAGCTAGAGATAGAGGTAGATCATATCAAAGAAGTGGTCATCATTAGCAACAACAAAATCAAGGTAAGCATCAACATCAGCATCAGCATCATCCTCAGTAGCATCAAAATCAGTAAAGAGGAAATCATTCCAATTGAGGAAGATTTCAAGGACGAGGGAATGCATCCACCAACGTGCTAAACATCTAGTGCAATTACTGTCACAAGTTTGGACACTATGAAAGAGATTGCTGCAAGAAGCAATACGATAAAGGTGGTCAATCCAGCAGTAATCGAGGGAATTTCCAAGGTAGAGAAAATCATCGTGGTGGACGTTCTAGTCATAGTCATTTTGCAAATGAACATGGTGTTGAGATATCGAGCTCCACTCGTGATATGCCAGGGTGACCGTTGTGCATTTATGTCATCGACTTGTTAGCTGCAAATGCGGTTGGTACACCGCCCATGAATAATAGCTGGATGATAGCTATCATTATGTACTCTAGTTCATGGCTCAATTAGTATGCCACCTTAGTTAGCTGAGTTTGGTTTGAGACCCACATATAGGGTTCTTCTATTTCTTTGTACTAGAGCTCTTTTGGCTTTCACAACTAAGAAGAGGAAAACTGTGTTCAGCCTCCACCTTTTTGTGTATTCCCCCATTGTGTATGTGAGAAAGCCACAAGTGAGACTCCTTCCTTCTCTCCCACTATCTTTACATGGTATCAGAGCCTGGTTTGTGGTAAGAAGCTCAAGCAAGCAAACCAAGTTCGCGGTGTCCTGGTAAGAGGACCAGTATTGCTTTCCTTTTTCAAGTTTGGGAGCAAATCTCTGCAAGTAGCACAGCCAGAAAGTGCAAGAGTGCATTGTCTCAGATTGAGAAGCCCTTCGCAGTGTGGCGAGAGGGCAATATATGCTGCGGGTGAGGGCAAATCCCACGATGACTTTATTTTTCTGATTCGAGGCCATTTTGGGGCCCGTTTTGGAGGTGGAAGTTCTCCACAAGCATTGAGAAAAAGGCCGTGTTTTTGCTGTGTGACCACTACTCTGCAGGTCAGTGAAAAGTTGCCGCAAAAATTGCATCGTATGCCTATGTGCAGAGATATTGGGAGTTACAAAATCATCCTTATTGCTTGTTGATGCAAAATCGTCACTAGGAAGTGACTGTGTGGTCAAATACCACTTTCGTCAGTTTTGCAGATTTGCCCTTGTGAGGCAGAAGCTGTGTTTTTTGCAGTGACAGAATATTTTGCAGTGTCCTGTAATGGCATCTAATTCTCTTTCACAGATTGTCACTGAAAAGCTTGACAAGAACAACTTCCAAGAATGGAAGTTTAAAATGACGAATCTCCTTATGGGAAAAGGCTATTGGGAGTTCATTACAGGAAATGAAGAAGAACCAGTTCTTCCTAATGTTCCCAATCAATAGGAAATGCTGGCATTTAAAGGATGGCATGAGAGAGCCAGAAAAGTTATGTACTGGCTATCTATCAGTATTTTAGATTCTATGATTGTGCATATTCAAGATGCAAGTATGACAAAGGAGGCATGGGATACTTTGGCAAAAAAGTACAGCACAAATATGCAAGCCAAGAAAATGCAGCTCAAATAGGAGTTGCACAATGCGCAAAGAGAAAATATGAGCATCAATGACTACCACATGAAGGTGAAGAAAATTGCAAATGCACTTGCTTCCATTGGGTCACTAGTGGAAGATGATGATTTAGTTTCTATGACCTTGAATGGTCTAGGAAAGGATTATGCACAGTTTTGGACATCCATTGCCATCCGTGAAAAATTTCCTGATTTTGAGGAGTTGTTTGCTCTTCTAATTTCTGAAGAGCAGAGAAACAATGGTGCATCTTATTTAGTAGGAACTTCAAAAGAAATTGTCTTCTACTCAAATGCTGGAAGAGGTAGAGTCAGAGGTAGAGGAGGCCGATCTGGAGGCCATGGTAGAAATTAGAATATGCAATAAACTCAAGAAAACTAGTCCTATGAAGGAGGATGTGGTAACTCTAGAGGTAGGGGGAGCCAAAGAGGTCGTGGTGGATGGCAGAGAGGCCAAATAGCAAACAGCAATGTTGATTGCTACTATTGTGGTAAAATGGGTCATATGGCTAAAGACTGCTATAAAAAGCAGAATGACATCATGAATGGAAAATTGCAGCAAGGGAATTATGCATCTTCTAGTAGATAGGGTGAAAGAAAGCACCCAAAAGTTGGTACATCAGAATTGACAAGTATTTTTCTAATCTGGGATAGATGAAATCCATTGCAGATCATACTCTCTACCACAAAGTTGAAGGGGAAGACATTACTATTGCACTTTTGTACGTAGATGATCTGATTGTGACAAGAAGCAAGGATAGCTTCATCAGCAAATTGAAAGAAGACTTATTTGCAGAGTTCGACATGAAAGATCTTGGACTAATGCACTATTTTCTTGGAATTCATTTCGGACCTAAGCCTCATCTGGCTATCATGAATTGTGCATGTTTCAAAACTAGAGAAAGAGTGAAGGAGCTGGGAATGAAGCCTAGTACATGAGGTAGGCTGGCGATACTACTCCAAAACAAGCCCGTGTCTCAAATTGATGGCATGAAAACAATGTATTTTCCTTGAACTCCATTGCATAAGCAATTGCGACTCATATGCCTAAGTTCTTTTGACTACAAGCACACACATACCTGAGTTCTTTTGAGTGGATGCCCGTGCTGAATGTCCAATCCTTGATCAATGTTTTTTAATGAAGCTAGCATAGTTGTGGATGTGATATTGAACGTTCGTGTGAAACCAAGAAAGGAATAGCCTGTAGTTGTTGAAGGAAGGAGGAGCCAAGAGTATGGGCCAGGAAGTAGAGGGCTTGTGAAGAGAGAGAGAGAGAGGTTTGGTAGTTGCATGGGAGTACTAAGGCTCTCATGAAGGTAAACTTAGAAGTTTGTGGTCAAGTACATCACGCCAATTAGAGCCATGTGCAACGCCCTCCCCTTTAGTCTTTACACACCAGTCCTTCTAGGATCTTAGAAGATCCTTTGCCAGCCATGGCCATTAAGGTCCAAACCGTGGTCTAAGGTCTTCAAAGCAAGCTTCCATCATGTGCCATTGATGGATCCAATTTGTAATGGATAATGTGGTCCCAAGACCACGTTTGAAATGGCCAAGGAAGGCTTACATTTCCCAAGTACTATATGTCCTTAGACATTATTAATGATCTATCCTTACACATAGGATTCTCTTCAAAAAAATCATGTATTCCTCATGAATTTAAAAGCTAGGAAATACCAACCCCATTGGTGAATTAGGAGGCATACTAAATAATCCCCTCATGTACAAGGTCTTATCACAATCTATAGTATTAGAGCCCATTCACAGGCCCTTGAAAAGATATGTAGTTTGTTAGGCAGTGTGTAGTCTTAAAGATAAGTGGCTTATTGGGTAATGTGTAGTCGTACATGTGTAGTCGTACAGCACTCCCCACCCCGCCATGGTGCTTATCCATATAAACAATCCATCCTCATCATATCGAGAAAAGGGTGATACACATCATTTATGAAGTAGGTATATGGTACTATTACTACCTGGGTGGTATCATCAACAATAATAAATTCTTATCAGCCATGTGTGGCATTCTTGACCATTGTGGCCTTATTCACCGTGGGTATCATGGTACTATTGTGGCCTTATTCACCATGGGTATCATGGTGCCAAAAGTCCTAATGAATCATCTTAACACACCAAGTCCTGAATAATGGTTACCTTCCCCATTGGATTATTCACCATCATTAAGTCTCTTCCCACTTATATCATGTGGCTTCCCATGTTAAATCATTGCCAAAAGCAAAATTCTACCATTGAATATAAATGCATCCAGTGTTCAGGGATACACATCATCACTCAACCATCAGCTGGAGGAGGCCATGATCTCCAAGGGGATGTGTGTGTGTGTGTGTGTGTATGTGTGTGTTAACCCTATGGCAACAAGTGCCAGTAGTGCAGTCTAGGACAACAACTATGAGAGCATTGTGCGTGTAGAGTAGCGGCAAATCTCCGCTTGTAATATCTTGAGCCTGAAAGATGGTATGAGAATCTTAAGGGATGAGAATTGCCAAAATACTCTCTAGAAAAGATCTAATCATACTTGCAAAATTAGGATCTAGAGAGAGAAAGACTAAATTTAGAGAGAGTAAGACTAAAAGCCTACACTTTCGGAGATCCCTCCACTTTGTGTAGAGACCCAAAAAGTCCCTCCACTTTGTGTAGAGACCCAAAAGGTCCCCCCACTTTGTGTAGAGACCCAAAAAGTCCCTCCACTTTGTGTAGAGACCAAAAAGGTCCCCCCACTTTGTGTAGAGCCAAAACGTCCCCCCAAAACTAGAGGGACTCTTGTCCAAAAGGTCTCCTATAAAAGAGGTCCCACCATGGAGGTACCTACAAATTGTGTAGAGACCAACATGTATAAATATCCTTTCAATGGAATGAAGCTCCCACTCTTTGGGGTTTAGTGTTCAAGCTCACTATTGTGTTCATGCGATTGATCTCCATTGCATTCATGCTCTCTTACACTATCGTGTTCTAGCATGCCCTTACCCTTGCACTCTCTACCCTATACTCCCTCCTCCTCCTCCTTTCTCCTCCTTCCTCCCTCCTTCCTCCTCCTCCCTCCTCCTTCCTCCCTCATCCTTCTCCTCCATCTCCTCCTCCTTCTTCCTCCTTCCTCCTCCTCCTCCCTCCTCCTCCTCCTCCTCTTCTCTCTCTTGCTTCTCCTCCCTCTCCTCCTCCTCCCCCCTCCTCCTCTTTCTCCCTCACCCTTCTCCTCCATCTTCTCCTCTTCCCTTCTCCTCCACCTCCCTCCTCCTCCTCCTCCATCTCCTTCTCCCTTCTCCTCCTCCCTCCTTCTCCTCCTACTCCCTTCTCCTCCTCCTCCCCCTCCCTTCTCTTCCTCCTCCTTCCTTGTCCCTGTGAAGAGAGTGGGAGAGAAGGAAGGAGTCTCACTTACAGCTTTCTCACATACACAATGGGGGAATATACACAAAGGTGGAGGCTAAAAACAATTTTCCTCTTCTTAGTTGTGCAAGCCAAAAGAAATCTCTTAGTACAAAAGGAATAGATGAACCCCATATGTGGGTCTCAAACTAAACTCAAATAACTAAGGTGGCATACTAACTGAGCCACTAACTAGAGTACATAAAGATAGCTGTCATCTAGCTATTATTCATGGCCAATGTACCAACCTCATTCGCAGCTAACAAGTTAGTGACATAAATGCGCAACGGTCACCCTGGCATCTCACGAGTGAAGCTTGATATCTCAACACTCCCCCTCGAGCTCAATCCCAATTCTTGCACATCGAGCAGGTCTCTGAACTTGGGCAGCTTCTCTACACCCAATGCCTTCATGAATATGTCAGCTACCTGATCCTCTGTGCTAACATAAACTAGATCAATAAAACCTACCAGAACCTTCTCCTGCACATAGTGATAATGCACCTCAATGTGCTTTGTTCTCACATGATAGACTGGGTTATTTGCCAAGTGTATACTGCTCATGTTGTCACAATAAATGACAATTGGCCCATCTGTAGACTGATGCATATCATAAAGTAGCTTATGCAACCAAGCTACCTCACATGCAACCATTGCTGCACCCCTGTACTCAGCCTCTATGCTCGACAAGGCAACTGTAGGCTATTTTTTGTTGCTCCAAGTGACTGTAGCACACCCAAAAGAGAACATATATCCACTTGTAGATCATCTATCAAAATACTACCAGCCCAATCAGCATCAATGTATCCATGCAACTGTATTTGAACCCCAGTCTCATAAAATAGTCCATACTGCAATGTGGACTTCACATACCTCAGTATGTGACTAGCCACATCCAAATGCGGTTTCCTTGGAGCCTGCATAAACTGACTTACCAACCCAACAGCATAGCTCAAATCTGGCCTGGTAATAGTCATATAAATCAAACTTCCAACTATGCGTTTGTACATAGTAGGGTCTTCCAGAAGCTCACCTGCATCTGCGCTCAACTTCACATTCTGCTCCAAAGGGATTGAAATAGGCTTACAGCCTGTCATCCCATATTTTGATAGCATGTCCAATCCATACGGCCTTTGCAAGAGCCATATCCCACTTGTGGATCTAATCACCTCAATGCCCAAGAAGTAACGCAGCTCTCACAAATCCTTCAATAGCATTTTCACGTGAAGGATATCTTCATCACTTTCACCTGTGATGATCAAATCATCAACATAAATGACAAGCAAAATAATGCCTTTCTCTATTTTCTCACATAAAGTGAGAAATTTGCCTTGGAAATCTGAAAGACAATAGTGACAAGATACTGTCCTATCTTGTCAGACCATGCTCTGGGTGCTTGCTTCAAGCCATACAAGGCTTTCTTCAACCTACAAACAAACTTAGGATGAACAGCATGAACATAACCTGGTGGCTGCTGCATATAGACCTCTTCTTGCAAACCACCATGCAAGAAAGCATTCTTTACATCCATTTGATGTAAAGACCATCCCTTTGATGCGACCATAGGAATGACTGCTCTTATGGTTGCCATCCTTGCAACCGGACTGAATGTTTCTTCATAATCAATGCCATATGTCTGTGCATACCCCTTGACAACTAATCTTGCCTTGTATCTGTTCACAAAACCATATGCATTGTGCTTCACCTTATAAACCCACTTGCAGCCAATTGCATTCTTCTCTTTAGGCATCCATTTCTTCATCCATGGCATTCTCCCATTTTTCTTTTCCCATGGCTTGCTCAAAAGAAGTGGGTTTTGGTTCATGTATCACTTTGACCATATAGCCATATTGAATGGCTGTAAATCCATCATATTTCAACCTATCCACAGGATACCTAGCTCTAGTAGACCTGCGCAAAATAGGCTCACTACAAAGTGCTCTCAAAACATCCCTTGTCTTCCTTACTCCAAGTGTCACAACATAAGGAATACCCGACTCATCATCAAGGCTCTGTTCTGAGCCATTGGATTCACCATCCACATAAGAGTGACCTGCATTCACATCAACCATGGGCTGATCTACTTCCTCTTTTCCTTTTTGTGATACTTGCATACAACTATCTGCATTGCTTTGAGGAGATCCTCCTGATCTCAATTTGCCTGTCCATGGCAAAGTATGTGGACCACTACTAGAGGACACTATAGGTCCACTAATATTTTGTGATTGCTGCTGTGAATTATGTGCAGCATTACCATTTTGTGCATCTACATCATCAATCACATTTATTGGTTTATACCAACTACTCATCTCATCAAAAACATCTCTACTCACTGTAAACTTATGAGTAGAAGGGTTATAGCATCTATACTCTTTCTGCTGCAAAGAATAACCAATAACGATGCACTTCTCAACTTTTGGATCCAACTTGGATCTCAACTCATCTAGTACATGAACATAGGCAATGCAACCAAAAACTTTCAAATGAGAAATATCTAGTTTCCTATTAGTATACCTCTCCTCTGGCATCATGCGATGTATTGCTACAGTGGGAATCCTGTTCATTATGTAGACTACTGTAGCAACTGCTTCAGCCTACTAATAATCTGGCAGGTCTTTTTTGTTGAGCATGGCATGAGATACCTCTCCAATATCCCTGTTTTTCCTTTCTGCAAGTCCATTTTGTTGTGGGGTATGACCATGAATATTGCTGCTTTATGCCATGCTCCTGTAGGAACCTTGCAAACTCATTTGAGAGGTACTCTTCTCCTCCATCTGACCTTAGGCATTTTATTTGCAGGCCTGTTTCTTTTTCAACCCTAGCTTTGAAAGCTTTGAAATGCCCAAACACTTCACTTTTCTTTTTCATAAAATACACCCAAACTTTTCTGCTATAGTCATCAATAAAAGTGACAAAATAATGATAGCCTGATGCAGCTTTAGTAGTCCACACATCAGAGTGGATTAATTCCAATGGCCTCTTACTCTCTTGAACATGTCTAGGAAATCGTTTCCTTGCCTGTTTTCCAAATTGACAGGCTTCACATACCTTATGCATTTCTGCAACCTTGAACTTAGGCAATCTTGCAACAATATTTTGGGCCTGCATTAATTTCAGTCGTTGTACATTAACATGACCAATGGGTAAAATAGAGACAACATTTGGCACCGCTACCAAGTAGGTTAGTGCTTGAAGTGAAAGCGGAGCACGTGCTTGCATGTGTGAAAAAGAACCCCGTTCGAAAAACCATTCAAGATACATCCCTCAAGGCAAAGGAGTGAAAAAATGCTTTCAAATGATGCAAAAGGATAATGTTGACTTACAAAATCACATTAATACACTAAACACCCAAAATTAACCCTTAATTCCCCCACATCCTATAAAAGAAACACCAAGCCCCCTCGTTTCTTTCCCCACACTTTTGCTAGGCACTTCCTTCTTTAAATTCCGTTAAGTGTTTATCTTTTTTGTCTATCTCTATTTTCTGTCCTCCAACTTCCATCCACCATTCCCACCACCACCAGTTTTTCCCATCAACCCCCCCCTCCACCACCACTTTTTCTATCTCCCCCCCTTCCATCTCCATCTCCACCTCCCATCATCTTCCTCCCCACCACCTCCACTTTTTCTGTCCATCCCCCACTCAAGGTAACCATCCTTTTCCCCTCCACCATCTCTCTACCTCTCTCTACACCCCATCTCTCCTTTTCCCCATTCACCTCCACGTCCCATCTCCTCCACCACCTCCCATCTCCATCACCCTCCACTCCACCATCTCTCTACCTCTCTCTATCCCCCACCCCCTCCACTCCACCATCTCTCTACCTCTCTCTATCTCCCACCTCCTCCACCCCCATCTCCATCACCCTCCACTCCACCATCTCTCTACCTCTCTCTACACCCCATCTCCCCTTTTTCTCCTCCACCCCTCATTTCCTTCCCCCCTCCACCCCCACTTCCACTCCCCATCTCTCTACCTCTCTCTACACCCCATCTCCCCTTTTCCTCCTCCACCCCCTCCATCTCCAACCCCCCCCACCCACCTTTCCCCCCTCCTCCACCTCCAACCCCCCCTTCTCCACCTATCCTCTCCACCCCCCCTTTCCCCCCCTCCCCCCCATCTCCACCCCCCACCCCCCCTCCACCGTCCCACTCTCCACACCCCCCCTTCACCCCCCCCTCCACCCCCCCTCTGTCTCTCTTCTTCCCTCCCCTCTCTCTCTCTCTCTCTCTCTCTCTCTCTCTCTCTCTCTATTCTTTCTCCTCTCCCCCCCTCTCTCTCTCTTCTCTCTCCTCTCCCCCCTCTCTCTCCCTCCCTCTCTCTCTCTCTCTCTCCCTCTCTTTCTCTCTCTTCCCTCTCCCCCCCCTCTCTCTCTTTTGCCCACCCCTCCCCCCCCCTCTCTCTCTCTCTCTCTCTCTCTCTCTCTCTCTCTCTCTCTCTCTCTCTTTCCTCTTCACCCCCAACTCTCTCTCTCCATTCTCTCCGCCCCCCTCTCCCTACTATCTAACTAAGCAAGTGCTTAAGCCCTTGCTAGCCTTCAGGCTGCAAGGCCACCCAATGCTCGTAGTGCCAAAAGTGATGATGTAGTCAGCCACTAGTGGCGGCACGCCAGCCCTCCCCCGTCCAACTTCTCCATCCTGTAGCCTCGCCCCACCCATGCCAGTGCCCACTTGCGACGAAAGTGACACCCGCCTGTGATGCTCGATGCCCACCAGTCGACTCCATGGACCAAGGGCCATAGGTCCTCTATAACCTCCTTCCCCTCCTGGCCTTTTGCAATCCCTCTCCTTGCATTTTCAATTCCCCCCCCACCACCCTCAGCTGCCTCCCATGCCCCCCCTTTCAAAAAAAAAAAAAACTAACCTTAACCATAGTTTAACCTAGGGTTAGGTCAGACAAACCTAAATTTGGTCAAGTATGCTAGGTTAGGTTAGACTAACCTATGTTAGGTTAGACCAACTTGGAAAACTTAGGTTTAGTTTAGTTTGATTCAAGTTAGGTTAGACTAATGGGATTCCAGTTAGTGGCCTAACTACAGTTAGTTAGGATAGTTACTCTAACTACACAGTTAGCTTAACTAGAAGTTAGCTTAACTTCCTTAGTTCAGTTAGTCCATCCCAGTTAGAGTTTAGGACCATTCACACCAAACTTAAGGCCACGGACCCCCCCCAAAAAAAGGACCATTTTTACCCCTAACTTTGAGGGTCCATAACTTGCTTATATGGGACCCAAATTGGACTTGGATTGAACCACAAATTCACACACGGAACCATTGAGCTAAGGGAACGTTTTCTAGCCAATCCCACATGATTTAGACATCCATAACACACATCAATTTGCACCCCCATGTGGACCTCTTTTTCGCACTATTTTGCTCATAAGATTCCACCATGACCTCCGATTGACAAACCGCTTGCACCGACACATTTTCCCACTCACGTGGAACAATCCTAGGCATGTTTTTAACACCATGGTCCCTACAACACTAACACATCTCTAATCCCCCTAACAATTTTCAACTCTTTTTACCATCGTTTTCAACCTTGGTAATCGCTATTACGTAGGCACTGATTTCGACTCGTCGATTGCATATTTTTTGCCTTTATCAGGCTACAAAGGTTGAAATAAAAGGATACACTTAAGCATTGTGTATGCACCTTAGATCTATATGAAGACAAGCCCCTGCATACTTTCACAAACTTTCTCCAACCCTCGAAGCTCTTCAAGAATTCAACCTCTCACCATCGACAAACAGCATGAAGAAAATAACAATTGAAGAAGCACTAAGTAGCAACGATCAAAATCCTTCATAACACCTTAAAAGAAAATGCAACTGCAACAACAACAATGGCAGATGACACTTTGGTAAATTGGAAATGCCAAAGTACAATGGACGAGGGGACCCCACTAGGTTTCTTCAACTCTTCGGCACAGCATGTACTGGAGGCGACCAATCAAATGAAACCAAAGCCGCGATGGCCCTAACTGATGAGGATTTGGAATGGTACCTCGACCTTCTCATAGAGGAGAGAGCCACATGAGCACTGCTATTTGACTACTTCAAAAGAAGATTCTAAACAGAAAGGCTGCAAGATGACCCTGCATTACAACTCGGCAATATAGATATGCACAAGAAAGAAAAGGTCAAAACATACCTAGTAAGAATGACAATATTAATAGCAAAATGTGATCCTCGTCCGAACGACAAGTACATCATAGCGTGGTTCTAATCTATGGCCTGAAAAATCCATTCACAAGGACATGAAAAATGTTAGCAGTAGCTATGCACATTTTAGCGACGCTCATGAAGCAGCAATTGACATTGAGGACAGCATGACCGATTCTAATAGCGACAAAGATGGCTATAGATCAAGTCAACGCAACAAGAAATTTTTAAAGAAGGGAAGCACTTCCCACAAAGGTCGCACCACCAAGGACAGAGTGGAAGCCATGGCCCTAAGAGTAAAAGATGAAATGATGTAGGCCATTGAGCAAAAGTTGTGTGTCTCTCAGCCACCACAGTACCCACGGAGAGAAATGTTTGGTGCCCACATTGTATGGCCAATCATACAGCCAATGAATGCCCAATCTTGAGGAACAGACTAAACTCACCAGAATTGGCTCAGCCCCCATGGTAATGGTGTCCCATTTGCAATGCTGTAGGGCATGATGTAAATACTTGTTTTTACAATATGAGGGTAGCACAACCCCGACCGCAACAATACCAGCAGCCGCTAATCCCAGTGTATAGACAATCGGCATTGGCACCTAATGCACAAGTGCCACGTCTCAACCCACTCCTAGTGAGAACACAAGTGCCTCAACAATATCCATGCTCCCAATCTTGCTCCAGTACTTTCGGTGCAACAACTCCAAACTGAAGAGCTGGAACCTCACTATGAGTATGAAACAGAATACCCTATGTACTACATGGATGGTGCCAAAGGACTAATCCCGGTGTATGCTAATCAAGTAAGGCCCACCACATATAGAACACCTTGGTTGTGGAGAAAACCACCACATAGCAGAATGCCCACACAAGGGTAACCCCATTACATTCCAATCTTTGTGTAGGGAATGTGGAGTTGGGCATGCTTGCATGGATTGCCCACTAAGAACAAAGCCTCAACCAACCACGAAAGTAAAACCTAATGTACCCTTGGGGATGATAAGTGTGGAAAACCATAGTGTGGCATCACAGCCAGTCTTGATCATAACAAGACAATAGAAAGAAACGGCATGACAAAAACTCCTTTTTGCTCAAAAAGCAAAGAGCCCTCTCGAAAAACAAGCCATGCCAATGCCACAACATAGTGAGAGCATGCCTAGCACATCCATGGAAAGTGCCACCCAATGAGCAAGGAAGCATACCCCAATGCTGAAACTGAAAAGACATGCTACCAAGCCTTGAAGCAATGGGTTCAAAAAGAACAAGAAAAAATTGAGGCAGACATGATGGCAACAGCAGAGATAAGAGCACCATCAGCACCCAGCATTGACATGGTGATTGATCCCAACAATTTCCAACAGGTAATAGAGCAACACGAAAAACATCCCCAATTAGATGGCACCGCACTAGCAAGCTTGATAAACTGCCCTGTCACAATGCCAATTGGTACCTTACTAAGAAATTGCCCTGCAATGTGGGAGAGTTTCAAGGGATGTATTGAATCTTCACAATACTCTCCCCCACCTGAAGAAGAGAAAAAGGTGATTTTAGTAAAATTCGGTGTTTAGGATGACATAAAAAATGTAACCATCCTACTGGAACATAAAGCCTTTGGTCAATATCCGGAAATAGTAGATAACAAGGCTAGAGTATTCGTTATTTTATCCTTTATCTTGAGTATACTGAGATTTCATTCGATACTGACTTATGAATAGTATGGAAATTTTCTGTTTAATTTCATTATATTCATTCCCATTTAGGATGTTCTTGACATATTTGATGTGTACATGCATTTAATAGTGATACTGATAAGTGGAAAGTGCCAACAGCAGATTGAAGAAAGGTATTAGTATATCGAGGCTATATTTGGATTTTTTTACCTTGGGAGTTCCCTTGGACTTGGTTGCAATACCCAAATTTATGGTTTACTTGAGATTCCCACTTATTACTTGGATTTCACTAACATTTTATATGCATTTCTTCATATCTTTAATTGCCCAGCTCTGATTACTATTGAATAGTAAAATGCCAAGATTTGATTATGCTAATCTAGATCGAGTGACACGGATCACAACTATGTGTCGGCATTGAAGCCTGTAGTCCCACAATTCATAGTGTGCATGTTCGAATGTGTTATGTTTGTGGATGGATGCAGGTGAGTCGGCATACCTCTCCATTAGATTTGCATTGAAAATTTTAAGGCATGAAGACGGTGTTGGCAACTTCGAAGCATACTCTACATTAGATTATCTCCAAGTACTAGTTAATAAGATTGAACATTCTATTGGTGACTAGCCATCAATATTGTTGTACTTTTTGCAATGTTCTGACATGAATGTGAGTATAAAAATTGATTTTCACTTTGTAACTTTGTCAGAAGGAATGATATGATATGAATTATTCTCACTTAGGTAGTATAAAGAGATTGGTTAACAATGGATTACTCTCATTAAGTGTTTGAAAAGGGCAAGAGCGGATGTTTGCAATTGATTTATTTTGACATTGGAAACTGGTCCCGTAGTGTAATAGGATAGTTGTTTGATACAAAAATCACAGACTAGTATGGCCATTGTAAGATAAGAAAAATTTTATGACTAATGGCTATACTTTGGTCAACTTGTTTTGATGGATTAACCAACATCAAATTATTGGATGCATCCATTGCCCTTGAGATGGAAAATCCAAGAGAATATGTAGTCCCTCTTCACATATATGATATTCACTATTAGTCTCCATACAGCAGAGATAATCTAGCTAAAAGCTCAAAGTGTTTATTCTCATAAGAAGATTTTTCTCTCGATACTTGGCATTGATACCCTCGACCAACTGGCCGAGCGTTTTGTACTTGATACACTCTACGAATGTCCTAGATCTTATTCCATAATGGACTATAGAGAGACATTACGGGAGCATAGCACAAAATGCAAGAGCATTTGGCCACTCTTTTAGATGCATCCATGGAGTTTAGCCTTCAATTTTGACGGTGGAAAATGTTGATCTAGAGACTATGTGCTTGTCTGCTCAAATCATACAGTGGAAAATGTGGATCCAGAGACTATGTGCTTGTCTACTCACCTTCTACATAGAATGTGTACTACATAGTTCTGATAATGGTCTAGGCAGCAAGAGAGAGAGTAGCACTTTGCATTACTCTTGGTTGGGTTTCAATACCCTGAGCTCTCAATTTGAACCCATATTTCTTTTTTACTATTACTGTCAATGAATCTCGGTTCTTGGACTACTTTCATAACACCAATTGTAGCATGCACATGAAAGACTTTGGAGACTTTGGCTCTGGCTTCACTAGCCCACAGGTCAACGTGGCCTACTATTGCATACATCAATGTTGCCTACTATTGCATATTTCTATACTAATCACACTATATTTTGTGGAGACTTGGCTTGTATGGAGAGTTATTTGACTAATGGACTAACAAGCCATCTCTTGGGATAGACTAAAGGTAATATAGCTCATGGAGGAGCGCGTGAGTAATTCATTACTAATATTTTTGCTAAGTTTTTCCATATTATGAGCTCAAGCGGAGATTTTAGGACATTTTCTTGCTTAGCATATGTAGCCTATATTCCTCAAATGCGTTGTCATACCAATAAACCTGAAGGTTACCCATATAAGATTGGGGGCTGTAGATGCTTGTGTGAAACTTATTTTCAACTTTTGGATACTTCCATATTGCATCATAAGTTGATCATGGACGAGTTGTGGTACTTATATTGCCATGGAAGAAACAAAGTAATAGTCCTAGACTAAGACCATCTAAGTTTGCAGCTCCCATATTCCCTTTGGGCATATGACTATTTTCTACATTTAGTCATAGATAGATTGACAAGATTTTCTACATCTAGCCTTGTGATACTTTAGCCAAAAAACCCTAAACAAGCTAGATGTACATTTTAATGGAGATTGACACTTGACATTGGAGATCAAACTCCGTGTCATGACCATATACTTTTGTTTGCTTTGGAAGCTTGGACTTATTGGTTAGAAAAACCACTTTCCATTAGCAGACTACTTTACAACCTTCTATTGTACCTTTGGATAGATACTTTACAACCTTCTATTGTACTGTAAATAAGCACGTGAGCTTAATTTGTAGGTTGTGGAGCTTAGGATGCAGTTTAAAGTTGTCCTTTACTTTGAAGTTTACTAGGACTTTACTCTATTATTCATGGAAAAAGAAAAGAAAATGAGAGAATCTCCATGAGAATAATTATTAAATTTCTTATTGAGTGTGGATTATTTTAAGAGGATTATAGGAAGCTTGTGACTTATAAAGGAGATTCTTATTGGAATCTAATTAAGTGTCTTATACTCGGAAGGATTTCTTTCATGACTTGGTATTTCAAGTAGAGTAGATACCAAATAAAGTCTAATGGCACAACAAAAGAAAATTTCATTGTTTGCATTTCGAGACCATAACTTGGCTCCATGGATTGAATTAAATTCATTTCATGGATGTATGTCAGAATATATTCATTTACATACCTGAGCAATGCCCAATGAATGGGGGAATGCCCTAATATAAGAGAGGGATTCACTTATAGATTGTTTTCACTTGGAAAGGATGATATATGACCATGATTGTGTAAATGGTAATTGCCGACATTGGATAGAGACATTGGCATTGAAATTCATGACCTTGTTTAGAACAAGGAAAGTACCCATGTACCACTATAGTATCACTCCTTTCCTCCCTAAAAAAAAGGTAACTCTTTAGTAGACTCATAATGATCATAGGGTACTATTGACCTTTCAAAGTAATGGACATGTCGTTATTTTATCCTTTATCTTGAGTATACTGAGATTTCATTGGATACTGACTTATGAATAATATGGAAAGTTTTTATTTAATTTCATTATATTCATTCACATTTAGGATGTTCTTGGCATATTTGATGTGTACATACATTCAATAGTGATACTGACAAGTGGAAAGTGCCAACAGGAGATCGAAGAAAGGTATTATAATGTATATCGAGGTTATATTTGGAATATTTTACCTAGGGAATTCCCTTGGACTAGATTGGAATACCCAAATTTATGGTTTACTTGAGATTTCCACTTATTACTTGGATTTCACTAACATTTTATATGCATTTCTTCATATCTTTAATTGCCCACATTTGATTATTATTGAATAGTAAAATGCCAAGATTTGATTATGCTAATCTAGATCGAGTGACACAGATAACAACTGTGTGCCGGCATTGAAGCCTGTAGTCCCACAATTCATGGTGTGCATGTTCTAACGTGCTATGTTTGTGGATGGATGGAGGTCAGTCAGCATACCTCTCCATCAGATTTGCATTGAAAATTCTAAGGCATGAAGACGGTGTTGGCAACTTCGAAGTGTACTCTACAACGGATCATCTCCAAGTACTAGTAAATAAGATTGAACATTCTATTGGTGACTAGCCATCAATATTGTTGTACTTTTTGCAATGTTCTGACATGAATGTGAGTATTAAAATTGACTTTCACTTTGTAACTTTGTCAGAAGGAACGATATGATATGAATTATTCTCACTTAGGTAGTATCAAGAGATTGGTTGACAATGGATTACTCTCATTAAGTGTGATAAGAAAAACACGCACACACACAAACACCCAAACACATTAAATTTTATTAAATAAATGTAGCTCACCCTCTGTCACTCACACACAGACACACACACACTTTCATTGTCCCATTAACTTGCTTCCCCAACCCCCTTCTTCCCCCCCCCCCCCACACACACACACTTATGAGCTCCACTCATTTCCCTTTTTTTAATGATGCTTTTAATTCACATATGTCTACATTTTCTACTTTTTATTTATTTGTTTCTATATTTTTTCACTCACTCTATTTTATGATATGTGAATAGTTCTACAACTAACTCTATAATTGTATGATAATAAGTGATGTAATGCCTTCTCTTTTCAATCCTTTATTTTTCTTTAATAATTATTATTAAGATTTAAAATTTAAATAGTAAAACATTTGTCCTTGAACTTGGTGATTGTAAATCCCCTTGATGGGATTGTTCTTGTTAACTTAGTCTTACAAAGGTATTTATGATTTTCTTCTGCTTTTCCTACTTTATTTTATTTTTTCTCCTCTCCTTTTAATTTAACATTAAATCTTAAATTTAAAAAAGTTTGTAGCACTTTTTAAAATAACTTATTAATATAATTATTGGCACTACGTCATAAAGTTTCAAATATTTAGCTTTAATCTTGGTATAGAGCTTTGGTTTTATTATCTTCTTTTAGCCAACCCCTAATCGATTCTAACTAATACTCTTACATTATTTCCCCTTTATAACTAATTCTCCTACCTAATGTACCCCCTTGTTTTTAGTCATGTCTTTAGGTATTTATGAATAATTTTTAACATTTTTCTAGTTGTAATAAAACCCTTTTGTGAAGCTAAGCTGAATAGGATTATTCCCTTGCCCTCAACCCTATTACCCCAACCACTTGCCAACCCAAGGCCCAAAACCCCCACTTATCATATACTCCCTTAACTATTTAAACCCTTAAATATTTTCCCATTAACCCTTACTTAAAAATCCCCATTTCTTACCCCTACCTAACCTACCATACCTTACCTAGCCACCCCTACCTAACCCACATGATTCTTCTACCACCCCTCTTTATTCATTATACACCTCTTACCTTGACACCATGAATGTTACAATGGTTCACACAAGACACTGCCCTTACCAACCCTTGTTTGCTTGTTCCTCCTCTTCGTATAACATGTTGCCACTCTTCTCACTGGTCTGCCACCTCATCATCTTGCTAGCTTCCCTCATAGCCTCTTATTTCACACACTCCCATGCCCGGCTATTACTAGTTTTCTGCCCTACTTTTGGCAAAGATTGCAAAAAGTCTGCCTCTTAGGTTGATACCACACTCTCCCTATGTCTTTTGGTTGGCTTCCCACTATACTATGAGGCTAGTCCTGTGCTAAGGACGTTTCTTTTTTCTTGGCTCACTTAACTTGCTGGCTCACAACGATCACAAAAGCTCAGACTATGTGATGCATTTCTCAGGTGGTTTGCAGAACCCCCTACAAGTTTTCATGCTACCCACAACCCCTTGCACTTCAGTCCTACCCTCACATATATACTCTTTCAACCTCCTGTGCTGTGTTCTTCTAGTGTTGCACTTTCGTAGCTAGCACCCCTTGGTCCCTAATCTTTGGCTCATAGGCAGCTAACAGCTGCGCTTAGCTTCTTTACCTTGTTGCCCTTACTTTGTTGCATTGGAAGCTATCATGGCACAGATCACCTGATTAGACCCTTTTTCACTACGTCGGCTTGCTCTCTTAACTCGTAGAAGCACTGCCGCTTCTCTGTTCTTCTCTGTTCATCTCGGGCTCCCTTGTTTCTTACTCCTTTTTTACCTTTGCTCAATCTTTTTTTTTCTTTTTTACCTTCATTTAAATATATATCTGTATTACTTCTTATATATATATATAGCTAGTTAAGGTATATATATCTTTACTGTTTAACGTTTAATGTTTTGCATTTCCTTTATTATATTTATATAATTAAATTACATATTTATATATTTATGTTTTTTTTTCCTTACTTTTTCCGCTATGGTAAACTTCTTTATTTTTTTCTCTTTAATTTCTTTATTGGCCCTTTGGTTTTTACTTATGTCCAAGTCTTTTTTTCAATAATTTTTGCACAAGTATCCTTTGTAGCACACACTTACTTAGGTTGTTATGTTTTTATTAATTTTCAATACTAAACTCTAATTTCTCTCTAACCATAATTCTTTTTGCTAAAATATTAATAAAAAAAACTTAAGCTTTAAAAAGTACCCTAGATTTTTCTTACATGCATAGTTTAATAGAGAAATTTGTTGTTGTTTCGTTAAATTATTGGGCCTAAATCACCTTCTCCCTTGGTCCTTAAGAAGTTTTGGTTTGAATTTTTTATTCTATTGCTTTTATTTTTTATTAAATCTTTTTCCTTGTCTAAACCAATCTTTTCGATTCCCCTAGTTAGTTGTTCTCCCCTAATTTTCCTTCAATAAAATGCCTTAAATTATTTGTTGCTTAAAACAATTAATTGCCACTAATACTTATAGAATTTATTAAGCAAATTGGTTTATTGTCCCTCTAAAATAATATTTGTCTAGATTGCCCTTGTTGTGCAATCATGGGTGAGGATTACCCCCCATATTTAATATTTAGTTTTTTCTAAAAATGGTGTAGAGTACTCCCTTTAATAACAAGGTTTAAATTTTTCTCATAAGTTCGTGCTTCTTCTCTTGGTCTATTGTTATTGATGTTTCTTCTTATGTGTGCAGACTAACCCCCTTTTTTTTTTCTTTTTTGTAATCACACATTATATGTGGAGTTTTTGCTTTAATTTTGATTTAGAACTATGTTTTAGGCTTGTGCCACTATATTTAATTTGGTTTTTGCTCTAGATATATATTTAGATATTTACTTTTGTTGACTATATATTCATTTGTATATGTATAGCATTTACATTTTGTCATTTTCATATCCCTTGTGCTGACATGCATACATATACAAACTATATGGTTATGTTCATATTTCTAAAAATGTTTTATATTTGTTTCCTTGTTGATAATGTTATATAAATATACCTATATATAGGCATATTTGTAACTATGTCTATGTCTTATACTTTGCATATGCTTGGTTCATAACACAATTTCCTTTATTGTACGACCATTTTTTTTGCATGAAGCACCTCCTTATTGCATTATTATACACATATATATATATATAGTTATCTCACATGTCATCTTTAATTTATGCTCTTCATTGTCATTTTGTTCTTTTCTGTATGTATTTTTCAAAGTCCTTACACTTATTTCTTTATGATTGCTTTATATATATATATCCTTTTTACCTTGTTGTTTATCTAGATTAATTTACATTTAGTTTAGGTCTTTTTAGGTGATGTTCACAACTAGTTGTAATTTACTTCCTAACCCCCCTAAGTTTTGCTAACCACAAAGCTTGAAACCAAAAAGGTAATCTTTTCAACTCACAAATTCACCACCTTAATCAATTGGAGAAGAAGAGCACAATCACACCACGAGAACGATAGTAGACTGGGTACAATCTCCCCCCCTAGATGAGTGGCTCATGCTTCCTCATCTAGAGTATTTATGATATTTCATAAAAGCACCAAGGAGCCAAAATTATCCCTCTCATCCAAAAATGAGGGATTTGCTTTACATAGCCATCTTAGGTCCCAAAATGAATTATGTCCTCAACAAAATATATTGCTCAAACTTGCAATAATAATACAAATACAAAATTGTCCCATGGTCATATATAATGCACTGTGCGACACCTCGATCGGTACCCTCGCACTAACTCCAATACTCGTTATGAGTTCCATCACATGTACTTAAGCCGCCAATTACATTAGTTATTAACAATCGATTGAACGAATCACTGAATCAACCGATCCCAACATAACCGTGCTCAAAGCACAATAATCAAGCACAACACCAATAACACTAGTGATATCAGTATTAACATGGAATCACTCACAATACCGACCATCTAGCATGGCAAAACACAAGCTAGTCAGGCGTCCCCAACTAACCACACAAAGTATCCACTAGGACCCCTGCCGCATCCGGTGCGCTCATATGTAGTACTTTGCCATAGTCACACTTGACTAAAATAATAAAATCCAAAGCAAGATGTATCAGAAAATATAATTTCCATAACTTCCTCTTGCTTGGATTGCAACTGACCTTAGTTGCGTGTTTAATTATATGAACTAATGAGGTTTGGAAAAATTCGAAAGAACCGCTCAGGCATCCACTGAGCATCATCTCTTGGATGATTCTTAAATTTGAGCAAGTATTTAATATAGACATTTCCTTTTCGGGTCGAGGTTTGTTGATGATCAATAATGCATTCAAGCTCTAGAATTTCTTCTTCATCAACAATCAATGGAGCCTCTTCATAGACAGGATGAATAGGTAAAGGTCCTTTGAAGGGCTTTAAAAGGCTGATATGGAAAGCATTATGTATTTTCCAATTATCAGGTAATTCAAGCCTATAAGCTAGATCATTGATTTTCTGAATCACCTTGAATGGTCCATAAAAACGTGAAGACATCTTGATTACTAGCCATTTCTCAACACTCTTCAATCTTCTTTTCTCAATCCGAAGAAGTACATAATCGCCTTCTTTAAAAAGCATGTGTTTCCGTTTCTTATTAGCTTGTTTTGTGTACTTCTCTTGAGCGATTGCAATGGCTTCTCGAACCTCTTTGAGAATATTTTGATAGTCATGGGTAAATGCATCTGCTGCTTCCACTCAATGGGTCAATCGTGTGATAGGAATAGGTTAAACCTTCCCATAGATAATCTCAAAGGGTGTCATATCTAGAATAGTACTGTTTGTAACCTTAGTTTGTCCATTCGATTCTGGATGAAAAGCTGATGAGAAGTCTAACTTAGTGCCTAGATTATGAAATAATGCAGTCTAGAAATTACTGCAAAACTTTGAATCTCGATCAGACACTATAATCTTTGGCAATCCATGATGAACAAATATATGCTTGATGAATAAATGTGCAGCTTGCTAAGCTGTTAAAGTCTTTTTTCATGGGATGAAATAAGCTTGCTTATTCAAGTGATTTATTATCGTCCAAATCATATCATTTTGGTTCGCTGTAGTAGGAAAACCTGTTATAAAATCCATGGATATTTGTTCCCAAGGCTGCGTAGGAATAGGCAAAGGCATTAGCAACCTGGGGTCTTGCCTTTGTAACTCTTGATCTTTTGACAAGTGATGCATTCAGCTACAAAATTAGCCACATGTTTTCTTATAGTAGGCCAATGAAATTCTCTTGCTATCACTTGTAAAGTGGCAGTCACTCCCCAATGTCCCATGTACGGTGGTTGGTGCATTTCCTCCATTACAATTTGTCTAAAGGGTCGAGTAAGGCATAATTTCTTTTGATAAAAGAGGTATCCATCATTGCATGAATAGTCCAACATAGGATTCCAATTGTTATTTTCTAATTTGTTCCATATATCAAAAAAGTTTTGGATCCCCTTGATAAGAATTCTTCATACCTTTAAAAGGCTGGGTCTCTACAGCAATGATGTGATTAATACTTGGCTTCCTACTAAGAGCATCAGCAACTACATTTTCCTTTCCAGGTTGATACTGAATCATGGGCTGAAAACTCTATATAAATGATGCCCACTTGATGTGCCTATCGGATATTAGTGGCTGAGTCAACAAATGCTTGATACTTTGCTGATCGGTTTTGATAAGAAACTCAGCTCCCATCAAATAATGTTTCCACATTCGTAAGGCATGCACAACAGCGGTTACTTATTTATCATATGTACTATAATTGCATTCTGCTGGTTTTAATTTCGGCTCTCATATGCTATTGGATGTCCACCTTGCATAAGTACAGCTCCAATTCCATATCCACTAGCATCGGTTACAACTACAAAGAATGGTCTAGAGAAATCGGGTAGTTGCAACACAGGAGCTTGTGTGAGAGCTTCCTTCAAAGCTGTAAAAGATTTATCTTGACGCTTAGTCCATAAGAAATGCTTAGCTTTCCTAAGAAGGTCTATCAATGGATGTGCAATATATGCGAAATTCTTGACAAACTTTCTATAAAAGCTACACAATCCCAAGAATGATCTTAATTCATGTATATCTCGGGGTTTAGGCCATGTGACTATGCACTCAATCTTCTTTGGTTCTACTCGAATCCCATCGACGGATACAATGTGACCCAAATACTCTATCTAATCTTGAAAGAAACTGCTCTTTTCAGGATTTATGTACAATTGATTTTCTTTCAAGAATAAAAAGACTAGCTTCAAATGTTCCTTATGCTCCTCAACGTCTCTGCTAAACACTAGAATATCATTGAAAAAATACTACTATACAATCTTGGTGTTTAAGAAAGATTTGGCTCATCATTCTACTAAAAGTAGCTGGAGCATTAGTTAGCCCAAAAGGCATAACTAGGAACTCATAATGTCCTGTTTGAGTTCTAAAAGCAGTCTTGTATATATCCTCTTCTACCATATGAACTTGATGATAGCCGGATTTGAGATCTATCTTACTGAATAACTTGGCCCCTTCAATTTGTCCAAAAGATCATCAATCCTAGGGATTGGATATATGTTCTTCACTGTGATTTTGTTTAATGCACGATAGTCTATGCACATTCGGTAGGTTCCATTTTTCTTTTTGACTAATAAGACAGGTGCTCCATAAGGAGAACTACTGGGTCTTATCAATCCTCTCTCTATCAGTTCCTCCACTTGCTTTTGAATCTCCTTTTGTTCTAGTTGATTGACTCTATAAGGAGCTTTGCAAGGTGGAGTATTGCCCGGTAGGATTTCTATCCTATGATCTTCAAGTCGAGAACATGGTAGTCCTGGTGGTAAATCCTCTAAGAAATAATTAGAAAATTGAGGAAGAAATTTTTGGTGCGTAGGTTTAGTGTTTGGCTAAGTAGCCATTACTGTATTCAACAAAATCAGATATGTCTTCTCACATTTTCTAATTGCTCTTTTGGCTTGTGTGTGGTTGAGTAAAGGACTGATCTCAGGTTTCATTGAGCTTTTTAGACATATTTCTTGTATGTCCTTCTCAATCCACATCTGATGTGAATCATAATCTATCTTAGGATTATATTGATGCCTCCATGGCATTCCTAAGATGATGTCCACTCCCTGTAGGGGTGCCACTAGAAAGTCTCATGTATCCTTGTAGGGTTTGATTGTGATTTCAAGATTCTTGACTTCTCTAGTACAATTGTACTTTGTTTTGGTGAAAGTAGCTTTGACCTTATAGTTAGATGGGAAAGACTCTAGGTCTCCTCTAGGTTTAGCTTTGCTAAGGTTCTTTCCGAAATGAAATCATGAGTACTACCATCATCATGTAGAATAATATCTCTTTGCCATTAATGAAACCTTTCATTTTTAGAAGAGCATGACAATTATACTTACCTCCCTCTTGCTTGGCTGCTTCGTCGTCAATCATGTGCACTTTCGCCGTCAGGGTCTTCTTTCTTTCAGAACACTCAGTGGCTATGTGTCCCAGCTTGTTGCATTTGAAACACCTTATTTCTTTCTTTGGAAAATTCCCACCATTCGGCTTCAAAGAAGAATCTGTCTTCTATGGTACAAAACCATTTTTAGATTTAAAGAAGGGCTTTTTATCAAATCTCTTTTTCTTATGGAAAGGTACATGCGCCGTTCTGAATCTTTTCCTTCTTTTGGGATTCCATTCTTCCTTTCACAATTCATTGTAAGGGAAATTGCATAGCTCAGTGAGCGAGGATGAAACATGTTAATCTCGACTCTCAGCTTAGACTTTAGACCAACGTAATTGGATCAACGTTTGCCCAAATCTATCAGTATATGTGATCGTTTCCTTATCGAACTACCTGAAAGTATCCCACTATTGTCTAGCTTTTGCTTTGAAGTGTGAGGGAAGAAAATCTCTCTTGATGAGCTTTTGAAAAGACTTCCAAGATTTTAGCCACCTTTTACTGTGCTTAGTGATGTTCCACCAAAGTGTAGCACTCTCTACCAAATGATTTGCAGTACATTTAATCTTATCTTTTTCAAAGAATTTATCCCCTAAAAAATAATAATCTAACTGACTGATCCAAGACAAGACAGTGCGTGCTTCTTTCTTTCCATTAAATTTTTGAAATGAGAAAGCTTTTATACTTATCTTACTCTTCTTCCTTGAATTTTGTGCTCTCGGTGTGGCTTTGACTATCTTGATAATAGTATCATCATCAGAATCATCGTCAGATGAATGTCTCTTCCTCTTCTTACCATTGATTTTCTTTTCCAATCTCTCCCTATGCTCACGCTCATTGACCAACTGTGCATGAAGTGCATCCAACTGCTCTTGGAGCATGGATGGTTGTGGCTGATGCGCCATGATAGTACGATAAGTACAAATAAAGCGAAACAAAGGAAAAATAAAGATATTAAGTGTATGAGAATTTAAATGGATGAAATAAGGATGTGATTCAAGTGTATGGTAAGAAATGGATGGCGAAAGATACTAAGTGTATGAAATATAAAGCAAAAGAAATCACTTATCTCGCTCTTTGATCAGAGGTGAAAAGGACTAGAGTGGGAGATATGTAACCAATGATGTCGCTCGAAGTCGCCTTTGCGCTCGACTGATCTCTGACTGATTGCTCGGTGATTCGTGGTTCCAATTCGCCTTCTTGATTTGAGCTTCTTCAGATTTTGCCTTGCTCTCTTTTCTTTTCTTTTTAATGCACCTTCGCTTTGTTTGAAGTCAAAGGATTTCCTTTGACTTAATTTGTCTCTTTTACAAAGCCTTGGGATCTCATGCGATGTGCTATGGCAGACGCAAAAACAAAAGAAGTGGCCGCCATGATGAGACTGTAGGGCTGCACTGCTCTCAAATTCAATGGGCTAGAGGCTTTGGAACCCAAGATGGCATGCTAACTGAGATACTGCTGATGACTGCACGTCCACTGACACGGTTGTGTAGTAGAAGAGAGACAAGGTCTCTAAAGAGTGCTGCTCGGCTCCTTCTCCCAAAACCAGCGCCGTTATCGAAGTCTACAGAGCTACAGGACTATGCATGGGTGAAGGACTAAGGGTCTGCCCTCGATTGCAGGTCTGTGTGCTGCAGAGGCAGTGCGCAATGGTTGTTGTAGGCATCTGCGAGGGTGGAGAAGTAGAGAACGGGCTCTGCGGGTTTTAATGCAAGGCTATGGCAATTCAACATTTTTGTGGCGGCTAAAGGTCTACAGACAGGCTTCTCTTTCCAAAGTAGACGAATCACTCATAGAGAAGCTCTTGTCACATAGTTCTTTCTTTTTTTTTAAAACAATTCTTTTGATAGTTCAAAGTACCACTGGATAAACCGTATAGCCCGTGGGCATTAAGCTCTTCAAATGAGCCTCGAGCCTCATTCAGATTTTAATGCAGAGCTTCCCCCTTCTCAAAAACCACACTTTCCTTTTGGGGCTTCCTTCTCCCAAGCTTTGGAGTATACCAGTGCTCTGATACCACTGAAACCAAAAAGGTAATCTTTTCAACTCACAAATTCACCACCTTAATCAATTGGAGAAGAAGAGCACAATCACACCATGAGAATGACATCAGACTGGGTACAATCTCCCCCCCTAGATGAGTGGCTCACGCTTCCTATCTAGAGTATTTATGATATTTCATAAAAGCACCAAGGAGCCAAAATTATCCCTCTCATCCAAAAATGAGGGATTTGCTTTACATAGCCATCTTAGGTCCCAAAATGAATTACGTCCTCAATAAAATATATTTCTCAAACTTGCAATAATAAAACAAATTCAAAATTGGCCCATGGCCATATATAATGCGTTGTGCGACACCTCGATCGGTACCCTCGCACTAACTCCAATCCTCGCTATGAGTTCCATCACCTGTACTCAAGCCGCCAATTACATTAGTTATTAACAATCGATTGAACGAATCACTAAATCAACCAATCCCAACAAAACCACGCTCAAAGCATAATAATCAAGCACAACACCAATAACACTAGTGATATCACTATTAACATGGAATCACCCACGGTAGCGACCATCTAACATGGCAAAACACAAGCTAGTCAGGCGCCCCCAACTAACCACACAAAGTATCCACTAGGACCCCCGCCGCGTCCGATGCGCTCCTATGTAGTACTTTGCCATAGTCACACTTGACTAAAATAATAAAATCCAAAGCAAGATATATCAGAAAATATAATTTCCATAACAAAGCTCCTACTTATCTCAAACTAGTTATTTATATAATTTAAAAATAATTGTTTCTCAATCTCTTTATTTGATTTAATGGCTTTACTTAAATTAAAGCTCACACTTTCTTTAAATTTATCGATTTGCCAATATGGGTGTGGAATACTCCCCATGGTGAAAACATGTTTTAATTATTGAGTGGATTACCTCCTGTAATTCTTTGTTAATTTTCCTATGTGCAAGTTATATTTTTGGTTAATCATTTATTTTTTCAAATTGTTTTGGCCTTTAATTGCCATTCATGGGTGTGGATTACCCCCCATCATCATCATCATCATCCATTTAAAATAAAGAGACATTTCGCTTTTCCACCAAAAGGGGTGGACTACCCCTCTTGTCTTTTTTCAATAAAGAGGTGGACCATCCATTGTCAATCCATTGCTTTCTATAATTATCCAAAAGGGTTACTTCAATTTAGTTTTCTTAAAATATTTCAATCCATTGCTTTTTATAATTATCCAAATGATTGAATCAATTGTATGGTTCATTTATTAATGGGATTATTAAATCTAAACACACACACACACTCCTACCCTTTCCCCCCTTTTGTTTAAACCCTGGCTCCCTTGTCTCTCCACCTTACAAACCCCCCCCCCCAAAATTATCCCCCCTCACTCCGTACTTAGCTCTCCTTTTTTAACTTTTTATATTTAAAAAGGGAATATATTGAAAAAAGGAAAACTAAAAAGAGGAACTAAAAAATTGAGCAGTAATATTTTCATAAGGGACAAGGAAAAATTATTTAGAAAAAGGAAAGTAAGGGGGGTTTAGGATAGCAAGAAATAAATAAATTGAAGAAGGGAAAAGGGAAAATTAAAGGAAAATGAGAGAGGACATATTAGAATTATATGGTCCAAGCTTCTCATGAAGTTTAGGCTCGTGCTTTTTTATATGATATCTAATATATGGGTGGGCAGTACTCACCACACAATCCCTCTGTCAAGCACCAAAACCCCTCGACAGTAGAGAGCTTAAAATGTTTGCTTCATGTGTTCCCCTTCTTCCTCTTAGACACATATAAATGAAGGTAATGTGACATGAAGTTGAGGCCATAATCTCAGCAAGCCGGTCTGTGCCAAAGAGAAGAGTGATACGTTGTTGAAAGAAGATCTTGCGGCTCAACATGACATGAACTAATATATATCGAGGAGTCTAAAGGGGCTGATTGGGTCGGATGGTAAGGTTCGAGGGAAACATTGCATGTCCTTCATAGATACCTTTACAATTAGCTCAAAATACTCTGCAAACTGTCATTAGACACAGAGACCCATAACTTTCAGCAGAGATATGATATCAAATATTCAAACACATATTGAGATGCGCCTTGAAATGGGCTTCTCTTTGATATAAGTTTGGAAGAAACAAAGAAGCGGTCGGAAAGATATGGGAAGTTTATTGGACTGGAGTAAAAACTGACTGAAAAAGAAATAGTCACACACAGAGAGTCATAGATTTTTGGTTTGACATCTAATACAATAAATGAAGACATAAGATGATGATCCTTGAAGAGAGCTTTGCATATAAGTTTCGTCCAAATCGGACCACCGAGCGAAAAGTTATGAGCAAAATACTGACAGGGGGTCAAACTATCATGAAAAACACCTACTCCTTCTACTGGTGCCGACTTGGGAGAATACTACCTCCATGCTTAGACTTCATCAACGATCCAAGTCCCATAGAGGTCACCTAGGAGGGAAGAAAGAGCTCCCTTTGTGTCTTGGGAAATAGATAAACCATGTATGCGCAATGAGCAGTTGAATAGATAACACTTTTGAGCACTTTGGAAGAGAAAACAATGGAAAAAGGAAAGAGACACACAAGAGAGAGAACCTAAAGTGACCTTCATTACCAATAGAGTGAGACTCCACTCCAATGCAACTCAAAATACTACAAACACAAGGGAAAAGAAGAGGTTTCATACGTACAAGAGGGAGCGGAATCTCCAAGACTACTCATAGAGAGAGAATGAACTAGAGAGAGATGGACTCAAGAGTCTACATAAGATAATATCTACAAGAGGGAGAGAAGGCTCATGGAAGAGGCTTGACGAGACTAAAGCTATAGCAACATGAGGCCTAATGGTGGAAGAGATGATGAACAAGGGAGAGGAGGGCTCCTTTTATAGAGATTTTGTCACCCTCCTTCACCCATTTATAATTGCTGCCTGTAGATTCCTTTCCCCATCAATCACATAAGCCCATATGTCACCATCCATGTACTTTTTGGCTACTCTTGCAATGTGTCCTATTAAAAGATGCTCAAGACTCTTAAAATATTGAGAAAGTCAAGAGTCTCCCCACATGGAGCCCATAAGGACCCTCTCTTTTCCATATGTCCACATCCTCCTTAATCCACATGGGAATTCTAGAAGGATTCCTCTGGACTCCACACTCCTCCACATGCCTTCCACACGCTTGGCATGTGGCCTCTCTTATATTATTGGAACACATGGACATGATCCCACCTCTTTATATGACTCACTCTTCCTATTTTCTAAAAATCCCATGATATCCCATACACAAATAACTCTCACCCCATACCAAGGTATTTATAATTCATACCTATGGTATTTACAATGATCCATTCCACTCATCATCTCAATCCCATACAATATCTTAGAAAATAGAAATAAGTGAGAGCTACTAGGCTATGACTTGATACTCAAACTCTTATCAAACATGAAAGAAAACAATACCAATGTCAAATAAAAAATGTTAATTTTTGGCGTAACATCTGTTCCCCTCCAACAGATCCTCTCTAGTGATAGAGAGGGTCTACTAGCCCTCAAGGTGGTTAAGCATAGAAGAATGTAAGGCCATACTTATTGGTGTGTTTGGGTATCACCATGCCGTCAACATCCTCAAGATGATAGGTTCCATTGGTGACATTCATATACATCCTTATGGAGGCATGGCCAAAAGTAACCATTCTCTGCTTCTGTTGTGGAGTTAACCCTTGAGAAAACATGCCTTCTTTCACATATTGTTAAGCATCTTGCAGTTCCGGCCATCCAGTGTCTACCAAAGAAACCACCCCTCAGTCTTGTACTACAATGGCTTGAGTATCCAACTCATCTGCCCTTTGATTTTCTTTTCTGTTTATATGAACAAACTTGCAAAAATCAAATTGACTACATAGTGCCATAGCCTTGTGATTAAGCTCCTTCAAATGAGGACTTCTTGTCTTGTAATGCCCTTGCATTTGCTTTATAAGCCTCAATCTCCTCTTACTTCCAATTCTTTAACTTGACTTTAAAGACAACCCTCCAAACCAAGAATCAAAGCATTATACTCAGTTGCATTGTTAGTTGTGATACCTGGAAGCTCTTGTCCTTTTGCCCACACCTCTTGACCTTCAGAATTCATCAAGACTATCCCCCCGGCTCCTTGTTGGTGTGAAGGACTAAAAGCCCTATCAAAATACAAGGCAAAAGCTATTGGTGGTGTCTCCCTTTCATCATTAATGTCCTCCTTATATTTCTTTTCTTCTCTTAGATCCTACCGTCCTGTGAGCAAATCTACCATAGTGGACCTGGTGGTATTTTTAGTGACAAAAGAGAAAAAGAACTCTTGAAGCTCTAACAACCATTTTGCAAATCTCCCCCCAGGATTAGGCTTGCAAACTAGATATGCTAATACAGACTGAGAGGTAAGGAAGAAAAATGGCCGAGGTGATAAATAGGAGCGAAACTTTCTGACTGAAAACACCAAAGAGAGGGCTTGCTACTCCATTTCTTCATACCTTGTTTCCATCTCTGTAAGTTGTCGGCTTGCATAATAGATGGGTTGCATTCTACCTCCCTCTCCTTTTTGTAGTAATACAGCACCAACTAAATGCAAAGATACACTTGGATTTACATAAAAGTCTTCAGGGGGCTGCAATATTGGGTCCTTACTCATGGCCTCCTTAAGTTGTTGAAAAGACTCTTGTTGCTCCACACCCCATTGGAAAGAAACTCCTTTTCTTGTCAACAAGTTCATGGGATGCACTATCTCTATGAAATCATCACAAAAGCGTTGATAATACTTGCTTTTTCCTCGAACACTAGTGACACTCTCAGGTCTTGGCAATGCCATGATTGCTTGAACCTTGTCAGGATCCATTTGCAGGCATTCTTCAGACGCAATATGCCCCAATAAGACTACTTTTGTTTGAGCCAAATGACACTTGCTAGGATTTAGACACCCTTTTGCTTCACCAATCCTAGCTAAGGCCATCTTTAACTTCTCCATGTGATCCATGCACCGAGAATAAAAAAATATCATCCAAAAACACCCTTATAAACTTTCCCAAGTAAGGCTCGAGCACTTGACTCATGAACCTTTGAAATGTAGAGCTGGTGCATTGGTCAATCCAAAAGGCATCACTCTATAAGCAAAAACTCCCCAAGGTGTGACAAATGATGTTTTGTTTTGATCTTCCTCCCGAATACGAATTTGAAAGTACCTTAAACGTTGCACAACTGGCTTGCTTTCTGGCTGAGTTAATCTTTGATAAGCATCTAGCCAAATTTGAGGCTATGTCAAAAGTTGTTACTATCTTGTAGGTGGTTAATGTCAATAGTGGTTATTATCTATCAGGTGACCTTGAATTATGTTACGTTTTAGCAAAGTTTGAGGATCTAATCAGGGAAAATCTTCTTGATCTAGTGTAACCTAGTGTGAGAGTGCCTCCCAAATTGCTGGCCTAGGGTAGTTCACCCATGTCTTTGGCCATATTTTTATGCTTTTGGGTCTTTTCCCAGGGCTCTGACCTTCCTTTTAATAAAAATTTGTTGAGTGGATTGGGGGGCTTCACAAAGGATAAACTAAGGGTGACTTGATAGGCATAGAAATGGGGGAGAGGTTGCATTGAGGGGTGTGTGATATTTTATTGTTGGTTAACAAAACTAGGTATATAAAGGTAGGCAGTCCTCAAAACACAAATTGCAATCGTAGGGGATATTTGTACCCAAAAGGACCTCATGTATGAATGGATTAAGGACTAACTATGCCTATAGAGGGTCAACCTATAAACCAATTTTATATACTCCAACTAATTGTTTTATCACCCCCTAATACACAATTCTGTTAAACATGCTCACAAGATCCCTGCTATGGTGTAAATTCCAAATGTGGAAAATTAATAAGGAATTAGCCATCTATAAATGAGCCACAAAAAGATGGCACGTGTGGATTAGTTAAGAAAAGGTGGAAAGTAGTAAGAGCAGTATGTATATATTTAAATAACTAAGAAAATGCATACTAATGTGATCTAATTACTGAGTCCCTTCAAGAGATGATGACAAACAAGTTGTTGAACACCATCATCATTCCATAGACTCCTAAGAAGAGCTATATTTCTTTGAAATCCCTCCTAATCTTTTCCTCACCACTATCATGATGTAACTAAAGCCCTGATACTTATGTATGTGGTTCTAAACATAATTACATAGGCCCTTTAAGAAAGGTCACACTATAGGTGAAAAGAAAGTTGGACCTTCCTTTTCAACTTGGTGGCCTTCTTGATCATTGATAGTATTGTCATAAGAAGGTGTTGGATACGCCTGATAGGGGTTCTCGATCAATGGATTGACAATAGTGAGGGGTGTTGGTGTGAGCACCGGGGTAGGACCTCCATTGAGACAAGGTTGTTCTCCTAGGAGAACTGAACAACCTAGGAGAACTCCGATTGTGAGGTTGTAATGAATTTGCTTAGCAATTGCGCCATGGTTGGAGAGGAGTCAGACTTTTGAACAAAAAAATTGCACAAAATGCAAGCTCTTTGAGTGTTACTTTTCAAATTGTGCATGGAATGCTTTTTTGAGGTTGATGGGCGTCGGGCGACATCTGAGGCCGCGGCTTTCTACATGATTGGAAGATCGAATCAAAAGTCGTGAACACGACGAGATGACCGCATCAATCGTCCACAATTTATTCAAACTTTGCGAATGCATTTGAATTTTGCAGCACGAACCGACAGTTTGACGCCACACATCGGTGCTTATCATCTCAAGGCATGACTGACCAGCCGCCAAAAGGTTCCCTGTCAACTCACGTGAAGACTGTGCCTGTTCCCTCCTCCTTTTATCTCGCGAATGAGGGCGTTGTGCTCGTCCCTGCTCTCTTCGTCAATCAGTCCTCGGTGCGCTACCCCAATCACAGATCTCATAGAGCTTCTTCTGGAACCCACTAAATGGCACCAACAACTGGACAAGTGATCACTTGCAAAGGTTTCGCTGAACCGCACTCTTTTGTTCGTTTACTGTTTCCTTGCTCACTGAGTCACTATATACGTGAAACCTCTCTCTCTCACACACGTACACACACGCGTACACATGCTCGTTTACATGAATATGGATGGCATAGCGTTCTGGCGAACATATAATTAGCTGAAACCACGTGTAGATTTGCGAACGCACAAATTATCATGGGCTAATTAGTACTATGGCGTCCTAAGATTTGCAACTAGGAGTTTTGATAAGATAGGTACGAAATCTTACTGTCTTTTTTTTCAAGTAAGTTGAAACTGGTATATCCATATTTTCATCTTATGCACATAGGACTCGCTTTTCAAGGGGCATGGCTAAGTTCTGGCAGGGTTCTCGCTTGCACAGTGAGTGACGGATCATGTACTTTTATCTCTACGACCTTTGACTAGTGGACAAAATGGTGTCCTCAATTTGTCCAAAGATTGTTTTATTGGCAATTCTTGCAGGAGAAGTGCTGCAGTGACGAGCTTTTGAAGCTCACATTTTGGTTTTAAAAAAATTGCTATTGCTTATTGTTTCTTCCTCTCTTAGTTATTAATTTTAGAATGATCTTTACGATCATTTGCGTTTATGTATTGTTCTAGATTTGCGAAGGGATTCGTCAAGTCAATATATCCTTCTTTGTTTCATCGCAATCTGTGCCTCATTTGTTTTGCAACCTTGAGGTTTAGTACTTTCATCGTACGGGATCTACCAAAGAGAACTCACCTTACCTTTAGTTGAGCAAAGACCTATGAAAATTCAAAGGCAATGACCTTCAAACATGGAAGCGGTGGTCAAGAGATGTTAACTATGATGACGCACCGTAACGCATTCAGAAAATGAACTATGAACACTCGCTTGTACAAATGCTGCATACCAAAGTTAAACCTACAAGTCCTTCAAATTTTCCAATAATTGGACCACCATGGACGATTGGATGATAGAGAGCATCGTCCCTAAACTCAAACAAATATATATAAGAGCAAGTTCCCATATACATTAGTCTATCGTGTAAACAAACTCAGTCAGCAATACAAATTTCTCCGCATTTTTCATATCCTTAAGGTTCCAAGATTACACATATGACGTTTGTGTTTCATCCCCAACGTGGCTTCAATCAAAGCTATAATTGTACTCAACCCTCAAAATAGTTCACCCTAATAAAATGAGGGTCAATCTTTGTAGCACGTCACGTTTTGTGATTTCATTGAGTCGCTTGGCAAACTTAAAGTACAGACTTAAATGCAGTGGCAAAAGGTGAGGATAGTTTGCAAATATGAGTATTGTTTATGAATGTATGGCTTGAATTTGGAGGAAAACCGACTAGAGAAGACTCCTGAAGGAGATAGCATGGAAGTACGGAATTCACTTATGCAAGATTGCCTTAGGTCTGTAACTGATAGGCCTCAAAGGTAGTGACTAAAATCATTTGATCCTCTATCAAAGGCAATGCATGTGACTTTTTACCTCTTGTTAATAATGTAAGTATTGAGCAAAAGTGCTCATCATCGCTTGTGGAGTTAGTCCTATGGAACTCCCATGTGTTCATGAGCCCAGGCTATAGGGAGCTCTTGACCTAGGATAAGAAAGGGATTTGAGGTCTGAGAATCAGGGTTCTCTAAAGTGTGGGGCAATGGTATGTTGAGGTGGCATTTTGCATTTACTATGCCTAGGTCCATAGGTGGTTTGATTTGAAAAATATGGTTTCAATTTGAAAAAGGGGGAGGAATACCATGTATTGCAAGAAAAGGCTGTTATGAGGGATCTGCATAAAGTGGTTGGGAGGAGTTTGACAACAGGAAGAGGCTGTGATGGGGTGAGGCAAGAAGCAAATCGAGGGGGGTGTGGCTGCACTAATGTACAAGAGATCCCACTTCTTTTCTATCTACTTGCTTTAGATAGAGGCCATATACCATAGATGGAAAGAGCTCAAGGGGATATATAAGTCCAGTTTCCCTCTGTGGTTTCCCAATAGATGATGAGCCATTTGGAGGCATGATTCATGAAAATTGTGCTGCTTGTGGCCTTGACGGCCTTACCTGGGAAGAAGTGCCCAAGAAAGGACAGACTCTCCTCTACCAGTTTTGGGATATGGTATTCGAGGATAGGGGGAGCGAGAGTAGAAGAGATGATTAACTGTACAGTATGTTGTATTACGACAAAATTGAACTATGTATGTTCACCCCTTAGCGTTACGCTTAGGGTTTGTTTACACCATTCTCAACACCCCCTCTTAAATTGCATTGGATAGAAAGAGGGTGCTTGTACAAGATCCTTTTGGATTTTCTAGAGCATATGATAGCAGCCAAAACTGGAAAAGAAAAAGTATGTGCAAGTGTGAGTACAGTAACTATGCAGCGGAAGTCTATACAATGAGTACAATTTAGATCTTGTACATTGATGATCATGTCCCCTCTTAAGCTGTAGATTATCCTTCGCCTTTGGAAACAAAACCCAAAAGGTATAGTGAAGGGAAGAGGGAAATATGCATAAATGTAAGAAGTCCTCTTGCATAAAACAATAGTTGATTAGTCAACGACTGCATGCTACTAATGGCTAATCCAAAGCTGAACATGTTATAAGTCGGTGTGGACCATGAAGCTGATGTGTAGAAGAAGTGGGATGTGAAGCTGATCAGTGTAACTGAGAAGAATGTCACCAAACCAATAAAGATGGCACGCACTGCATACTTATGCTGAAATAGAATAAGATCTCTTGAATAATGGCATATGACAGAAAACTACATGATCATTCTTGGGTCGAGGGGCGGCATAATATGAAGGATTGGAGGAGCAAGTATGGTACTTTCAGGTAAGAGACTCTGCTATGTAGGAATGTCCCCATGGGGATGGCCCGATAGCCTGAATGACCTGGATGGTGTGAATGATTTGAATGCTCAAGTAATGTGAGCTGAAGGTAATCTGTAAAACGGGAGTGTTTGAACATCTATCACAATCACAAGCTTGTCAAGGAGTTAATCGTAAGAAGTCCGAGTGTTTGAACATCTATCACCATCCGATGCAAATGTATCTATCACAAGCTCATCAAAGGGCTAGTCATAAGAAGGCCTAATAGCCATGATAGCAAAAGGGAATTTATGAGAT
Source organism: Dipteris shenzhenensis (assembly GCF_047967505.1). Taxonomy (NCBI): domain Eukaryota; kingdom Viridiplantae; phylum Streptophyta; class Polypodiopsida; order Gleicheniales; family Dipteridaceae; genus Dipteris; species Dipteris shenzhenensis. The sequence goes on from NC_141597.1 coordinate 14,605,709, forward strand.
GTTCCAGAAGCATGTGAGCTGCTGAATACTGATATGACATAAGATAATGTTGTTTGGACAAACTGATAGTCTTGGATAACACTAGAAAATTGCATCAAGTATGGACTGTGCAAAACAGTCATAAGTGCATGCTAGAACACTGTCTTCCACAATTCGCTCTATGGCAAAGACCAATAATGTCATTTGCACTATGGCAAGACTGAACTGACGTTGAAGTGTCCTTAGGACTGATCTACTGGTCTGAAATGGTGATGGAAACTCAACATATAAACAATGCATTGTGGCATAAATCTCTTGAATCTAGTGGAGATGACAGGGCCTCATGCTGAGGGCTTATTTGCATATCTGCATGATCAAATATATGTTTTAGATTTTGTTCCATGCAATCATGTGATGGTTGTACATCGTCCTCCCGTGCTGATTTTGTTGAAGAGCCTCATGCTGAAGGCCTACTTACAAATCTACATGATCAGAAAGTGGAGTTTGATCCATGCAAGCAATGTGACTTTACAAGGGTGGCATGTCTACTGCAAATAAGTGCTAAGTGTCCTAAATCCAAAGGAAAGATATTATGTGAGTGAATAACTGTCCTGAATCCAAAAGAAAGATTATTCTGCAAGTGAATCACTGATGTGATGATGTGTCTGCTACCATGTGTATCGTACCTTGAAGGACCTATGTGCCGCTGGCCTCTGTATGGAGGAGAGCTGAGGCTGGGAATGGAGAAGAGGAGGCAACAATGAAATTGGAGGAGCATCATCCTCTAAAATTATCTGCCGAATGCTTCAGATGGAGCTCTGGGGGTCCAGAAGCTTGAGCTCTTTATATATGCATGGTTGTTTGTCTTTCTATATCTTTGTTCAGGAAATGAACACTCTGATCTGAAACTTACTCAATGGGACACCCAAATCTAGTCGTGATATTTTGATAGCTAGCCACACTGTTTGCATCTCTGAGTGCCCCACTGCTTCTACCCATTTTGTATAGTAGTCTATTGCCACCAGAATATACCCATTATTAGCGTGCTTAGCAGGAGGCTTGATTGGCCCTATAAATTTCAGTCTCCATTTCTGACATGTCTCCAAAGAGAGCACAGGTTGATGTGGCATTATATCTAACTCAGTTGGACTACCCTTTTTTTGGCACTGCAAACATTGTTTGGCATGCTTGTAGGTATCCTTAAGCTCTGTAGGCCACCACAAGCCTGCTTGCATGGTTTTTTTGTCAGCTATTTCTCCCGGAAAATGTTCTACTGAAATTTCCTGATGTGCCTTGCCACCATTGGATCCCTCTCAAAATCAGGGACATACCTCTGGATAACCTGGTCAATACCTCTTTTGTATAAAACATCTGTAATTACAAAAAGGACTTGGGACACATATTTCAGGAAACAGACCATCAGTCAAGGGCAAAAACAACTGATCATACCAATCATCAGTATTAAGGTGATGAACATGAAGAATCCATGGAGAGGGCCTTATTTGATTGAAATTCCGATGACGGTCCATCACACATGTTGTTTAATACTTGCGAACCACATCTTGCATTGGGTTGGTATGAAAGGTGTAGTTGAGATAGGCAGTAGCCACATTCGATCCCTAAGGATGACCATACAACCCAAGACAAAATGCCTTTTGAACTGTAGAAGATGGTGGACGGGATTTTAAACTAACCTCCACAAGGGATGGCATTATGCCAACCAAACTCGGTCTTCATTCTGAGCAGGAAAATAGTACCAAAACAATTCACTGTGGAGTGGTGGTTTTGGTGAGCGTAACAATTATGAATGTGGTGTTACATGGTACCACTGGGACCTTGGAAAGAACAAGAGTCCCAACTTGATCTAGTAATGCATCAAGTGACATTGTTAACCTGATCGCATGTCCACAGATACACTATTGACATCTATTGTGGAATAAATGTCCTGGTGTGTTTAATAACAGCTTGTGATTTCAAAGAGTTAATATGTGACCGTATTTATGCATGCATAGAGAGAGAGAGAGAGAGAGAGAGAGAGAGAGAGAGAGAGAGAGAGCGCCGTGGGGTGGGGGCTTCAAGTGGGGGATCGTTTCTTTCTGTTATGATTTAGAAAAAAACAGAAGTAGCTGACATTACATCATTTCGTAATGAACTTAGCTGCTGTTTGCTGGGCACCAAAGGAGCCTCTTGTCCTGGAAGATGTACAAGTTGATCCCCCACAGGCTGGTGAAGTCCGTATCAAAGTCTTATTCACATCAGTTTGCCACTCTGACGTGACATTTTGGGAGGACAAGGTTAGTAAATTGAAGGAGACTTCTATTCAAAACATTTGATGGTATATTTTTCATGTCAGAAAATCTTTAAGAAGACTGTTGGCACCACAGTACTCCAACAATTCAGAAACTTCATTACAGAAGTGCAATCTTTGTGGAAAAAAAAAAGAATACAGAAAAATTAATTCCCAGGATAATTACAGTATCTAGTGTTCAACTGTCAAAAAGAGGGGCTCTTGAAATAAACAGTAGGTACTTAAATGTTGGCAGTGATTCTCTAAACTGTTGTCGCAGCCAAAGTTGGGCATGTTCCCACGTGTTTTCGGGCATGAAGCTGCCGGGTACAGCTCTCTCTCTCTCTCTCTCTCTCTCTCTCTCTCTCTCTCTGTGCGCGTGCGTGCGCGCGTGCGCAGCACACTGCTTAGAAGAGAGGTCCTTTGTATTAAACATGCATCAAAATGTAAACATCTAGAAGAATTGATTGTCTGATTGAATGCATGCCAGTTGTCCATTATTTGTAAACCTCAACTAACTCACTACTGAAAAACCATGCAGCGTTGTTGAGAGCGTTGGCGACGGTGTGACAGAGTTGCAAGAAGGGGATCATGTTCTTCCTGTATTTCTTGGAGAGTGTAAGGAATGTATTCATTGCAGATCTGTCAAGAGCAACCTCTGTGAAAAATTTAGGCTCGACAGAAGAAGAGGTGTTATGCTCAGTGACAACAAGAGCCGATTTTCTATCAAAGGGAAGCCAATCTATTTTTTTTTGGGATCAACGTTTAGTGAATACACAGTAGTGGAGCATGGTAATGTTGTCAAAGTTAATCCTGCTGCTCCACTCGAAAAGATCTGCATTCTTAGTTGTGGCGTTACTACAGGTACTTTACATTCTCCCGCTCAACTTACTTTTATCAGTCTAATTAGAAATGTGCCATAAATAAACCCATAGTGCTTGCGGGTGCTCTTGTAATGGTAGACAGGGATCATGTTGAGTGGCCTTTCTCTACTCATTCTTGATAGGCATAGACTTATCCTTGATAGCTGCCCTTGGTCTGAGGTGTCATGCCAAGAAATGTCAGTGTGTGGCAAGGGTATCTACAAGACGAGTCTCGAATCTACAGAGATAACCAACTTAAACGTACTCCAAGGTGCAGAAAAGAAAGTAGATGTTGATGAACTTGCCAAATCAAGTACAAAAAATGTGCTATCTACATGGATTGTATGTGGCTTCAAATCATTGAGTGATGGGCCACAAACTGTTGAAGTGAGCATCCAATGGATTGGGGAGGAGTCAGCAATAGCTCGAACATGCTTAAAAATGAGCTCAAGGTCACAAAAGTAGCTCGGAGGTTCTTGAAAGAAGGCACGATTTCAATACAAGGATGGCAATGGAACACTGTCTATTGTTGTTGTGCCATTGTCAAGTGGGATTCTTGTCATTTTTGTTACAGCGGGTTAAATGCTGCCTGCATGCTACCAACTAGGGATGCCTTGGTAAGCAGCCAAGAAGACCAGCAGCATGGGCTCCACGAGCTGTGACAAGCCATCAGTAACAAGTTTTTGGGCAAAGCAAGGTCGGCCAATGTGGTTGTTTTTCCAAGTTTACAAAGATGACAAAGATAAGTTAACCAAGGTCTTGCGTGGATTCCGGTTGGATATCCAGTGGTTGGTTCGAAGTTTCAGACTGCATGGCTAGAACATGACATAGAAGCTTGCCCGAAATTTTGAGCTTGTTCATAAGGGTCATGGTTTCTAGAAAATTCCTAGGGGACTTGAAGCATGACACTTTGTAGCACCTCAGATAAGTGGCAACCAGCAGCTTAAGAAGTCCGGAGAGGCTTAAGCAAGTGGATGCTATGGTGGTCTCTTCAATTCTGACGAAAAAACAGAGGCAGGACCAAGAACATTTCTGTTACGACTAGCATAATCATGGCCATGTCAATTGTAGCCTCTCCCTGTGTAATCTTATCAGTGATGTGTCGCTTTAACGAGTATATAAAATTTGGACTTAAAATAAATCTTGAAAAACATAAAAGTTTCTAATGCATAGTGGAATTTGCAGTACAGACCTCGAAAATTCAATTAGAAGCTGAGCGCTTGTGATGCTTTATGTAGGGCTGATGGGGGACCCTATTGACTCACTCTCAACCATTCACCATAATTTTCACAAGAAAACATTTGTAAGTTAGAAACATTCTTGGGTATGGGTCACCATGGGGGCCCCTATTGGCCAATCTGACTCGTTCTTATTCTTCGATCTTCTGGAATCTACTCCAGGCAATAATTCCTCCAAACTGCCTGTCATCGATGGACGTCAGTAGCTGCTCTAGGGAAGTCTCCTCCTAACCCTTGATTGACACTGAGAACCTCTTCTAATGCATACAGCCACTTCTATGATCTCCAATAGATGGCTGGTCTGCATCTTGGAGTAGGCTGGTCTGTCCAAAGACTGATCTCTGTGAGTCTGCTGCTGATCTTCCTGCTGATCCTCCTGTCCACCAAAATATGGTAGATGTGCCTCTTTGTGTGCACCTGGATAGTCCATTAAGCTCCTGCATAAATGGGCCTTTAGGGCACTAGGCCCCTTGGACTGGCTGACCAGACTGACAGACTGGTCGACCACTCAGTCAGATCCCCTAGACTGGGACGACTTAGTCTGGCCCCTTTCCATATTAGCCGACCCTTGGACCTGGCCCTGCCCTAAACATATGCTGTTTCTGCCGACTTACAGTAGCCTCTGCTACAAGTGTCTTGTCTGCTGAACTCCTCTGCAGTTGTACAGACATCTCCAAGCCGCTGCACTTGCTCTAGTACCTGCTGTACCACGTGTCCATGATGTGCTTGCTACTGCTGCTTCTGTACCACCTTCAGTACCTGCTGTTGTACTAGCCCAAGTATCTTCACAACCTTGGCTAAACAGAAAGTCAATGTGCTGTCCATGTGGCAGCCAATCTACTGCCAACATGGAAAGCCCTAATCTGAACTCTCTATCCCACCCTATACAGTGAGTTATCCTCCCCCATGTCTTCCTGGGGCTCACAAGTGGGTAGGTGACCCTCATATTCCAACACCTACAATGGGTCCACATTCACATGTTGATGCCCATGCTCCATCAGCTCCCTCAAAAAGCTCTTTAGAACAAGTAGAGGATGTCAGCAATATCTAATCCATGCACCCACATCTCCAGGGCCTGATCTGCAACATCCATGAGCAGTCGAATCTAGTCTGGAACATTGGTACTCTCTAGTCCAAGTCGCTAATGGTCGGAAGGCTTCAGCATCCCAAGGTACCAACAGAACCATTCAGTCATCCCCTCAAAAGATAGGGACCGACCAAAACTTGCAAGGTACCAAAGAATTGGCACCATCAGCGTCCTGGTCATTAATTCCCTGTATAGGGAGATTCTTGTAGATGGTCCACGTTGGTCCCCATTGGTATGAATCCCTCCAGCCAACTTTGGAGTGATTCTATCACCCATTGATCTTCTACTAGCATGGTCATCTTTGACCTTCAAGTGTTGAAATATAGGCCTAAGTGTGGTCCCCCTAGGTACCAAGTGGAGAAAAAATTGGAAATGGAGGCCAAAGGGCCTCATGCCCTCGCGCCTTGACACATGGCAGTGGGCTTGGGAGAAATCCAATATGCACATGGGATTATTGAGTGGCCTAAGGTATATGGGCTGAGTGAACCTCCTCATATCCCTCTCCGGGTTTTTGGGGAGTGAGGAGGACTATGCACAGCTATCTCACTCAGCGCACTCCATGAAGAAACATGGCACGATCTACACACTTCTAACATTGTATCACCCGTGGAACCTTTGTGGTGTGACGTGTGGCGACTACGCAGCGACTCTGATCTCTAATCTCTGCATGAACTACAGTGGACTGCAGCCTTATAGTGGGCTGGTTGGGGCCCCTGCTATTAAATTGCGACTCCGCACTGTGTGCTGGACTACATGTGCATGCGACTCTGGGTGGCGGCTACAGCTTCATGATGACACTTGGCACGCATGCGTGGGATGCGGCAGCCTGCATGTGCATTGTCAAACTGACTTGACGGCGGCACCTGATTTGGTGGCTCTGAGTGACTGTCGTGTTGATCTGATGAGCACCTGTGTGATTGGTCAGTTCTTGAAATATAGGCCTAAATGTGGTGGCCAAAGGGCCCCTAACATCTCCCTAGGTACCTTAGACTAAATGGAGAAATAATAGAAAATGGAGGCCAAAGGGCCTCATGCCCTTGTGTTTTGACACGTGGCAGTGGGCTTGGGAGAAATCCCATAAGCACATGGGATTACTGAGTGGTCTAAGATATATGGACTGAGTGAACCTCCTCCTCATATCCCATCCTTTGGGGAGTGAGGAGGACTATGCGCGGCTATGAGGCTGGGTCCCCCACACCCCGTGCAATCCATGAAGACACGTGGCACCATCTGCGCACTTCTAACATCAAGTTCCCTGGTCTCTACCATGAAGGCTTTGATAGGATCATCATCCGATCTTTTCAGCAGAATGCGGTGGGGCTTGCCTAGAGAAGCCTTGATCACCACTTTTGATCCGAAACTTGAACTTGTCAAAGTCTCCGTCGCTAATCTCAAAGGTAACCTTGTAGCACACGTCGAAATCCTCTGCAATGAGAGATCCCCCCTCTGTTTGCACAGAAGGATTTCACCCTCTACCTTGGAAGGCATCAACCAGAGGGACCAGCAGTGGGTTCAGCATAACATCCAGCATAGCATCCAACAGGGGGTCCAGCAGAGGGTCCAGCATAGCATCCAGCAAAGGGTCCAACCTCTGTTGCTGGTCTCTCGTCTACCTCTGCCAGACCACGTGCTGGTTATCTGCTGACAAGGAATAGTAATCCCATATCAATGCTGAGGAGCTGTGTGTGTGTTGATGGAAGCACAGTCCTTTTGAATAGCCTACTGCTACTGGAGTTCTTAGATGCTCACAGAGATGCTCTTTGCCGCTCTTGTTTCTCCCCTTGGGGGCTGGTTTTCTTATGTAATTAAGGCTGTGTAAAGACTGATCTTTTGATCTCATATAATACAAATACTTCTTTTTGCCCGATGACGACGACGATGAAAGGCTTTTATTGTCAAGAGCAAGAGTGGCAAATGGAGGTCACAGAAAAAGAAAGATGCCGAGAATGATGACGGGGATGCTTTTGATGATGAAAACAAAAGGAGGAACCAGAAGAAGTGCTTCTATTGTGACATGCCTGGAAACTTTGCTAAAGATTGCAGAAAGAAGAAGGCTGACCAATTGTGTGTGTGTGTGTAAAGAAGGGGGACCAATCAGACACAGCATCTGGTAACCAATGAAAACTTATTTGTGATGACACCATGTCCCATTGAAGCAAAGTATGCAGACGTAAAGGTGATATTGTAGCAGATGTCGGGATGATGGGATCTGAGGACCAGCCCAGTACCACCTGCAGAAATTGAAGAGCACACCTAGAGATGAAACTTGATGAGCAAGAGATCACTAGGGGGAGCACAACTACAGGGTTGCACATTTTTTTCGTGTCATCATCCTTCCTGTCGTACAGCTTCATCTGGGCTTCCTCTTGAAGCAACGGTAGACCCAGCTCCTCGAATGTGAGTGGCCTCATCCGTTCTCAAGCGGTGAGAGTCATCACGAACCCTCGGTAGTGTCTCAGAAGGGCTAACTGGTTATTGTCTACCTTGTGACCAATTGCTCGGAGTCATCACCAACCCTCGGTAGCTCTTGGAAGCTATTGACCAGGAGCATGGCTTTGGTTAATGTCTACCTTGTGACCAACTGCTCTGAGTTGATCCCTAAGAATCTTCTCCTTCACTAGGAAACTGAATAGTTGATTTTGAATCTTTCCTATGCTCTTGGTCTCATAGAGATCTTGTAAGGTCTTCCATGCCTCTTGTGCTATATCCGCCAACTAAATGTGAGGTATCAACAAAATCTGCAGGAGTCCCGATGACCATGGAAAGAGCTACTGCACTTCTCAAGTTCCACACCTTCACTGGTCCAACACATCGACAGATTTTAGCTCCATGCCTTCCATCATATCCCAGATCTCCCTGGTCACTAGATGGCTACAAACCTTCACTTTCCAGATTTCCGTCCAGCTTCCCAAACTTTCCGAGGTTCAGAAATAGTTGGGTCCATCCAGCTTCCTAGACTTCCAGAGTATGCAAACAAATAAAAGGGGAATATGGCAAGATAAAATAGCATTCAAGGGCCAGCATGCACAGTAAGAAGAGGCCAAATTTATGCTTTAGCATCTAGTAGAGCTGTTCGATAAGGAGCTTGTGGATGCCTCTAAGATCCTTGATGTGACTCATGAGGAGACAATATGCCCAACATGCAGGGCGCTTTCAGGGTCTTTTCAGAGTTAGAGAGAGCTTTTTGATGTGAGGTGGCACAACACCAAACGGTGCCCTTGCACATGAGACCCCTGCGATCAAGGATTCAAAGAGGGTAGCGCTTCACATCATGTCACTTGAACAACAATAGCTCTATGCCATTGATGCATGGAATGACACTAAGTGTTAGTACTCTTGTGGACAATGCAGAACACTAGTGCAATATACAGTCAGAGCTCTTGCTAAATGCATTGATGGGCGATCAGGACACCCGTAAAATTAAACCCATATGATAATTGCATCTAATCCCCCCTCAACATCATTGTCATTATGACCTTGTTTCTCAGATTCTTTTCAGTTGCAATCGCTAAAGTTTGGGCACACACTTTGACAAAGAAGTATCTTGGGCTCTACTGAGTTTGCATTTGTTCAATATAAAAAAGCCCGAAAATTGGAAGGCAAAGGCAAGTTCCAAGTTTAAGGAGAATGCAGAGTTTCAAGGCAAAAAGCAATTGCTTTCTTCATGGCAAGAGGACGTGATGCAGGAGGGCAGGAGGCAGAGACATCTTTTTTAGGAAACTAAAGATGATGGTGAGCCATGCTTTACAATGATTGCAGTTATCCATCCCTGACTATCAGTGTACGTTCTTGATGGGTGCTCATGCATTGCCATGAGCTGATGGTCTTTGTCAGTCCAGAGGAGAGCATGAAACTTGTGCTGTCATTTTTGGCATGGCTATTTAAATGATGAGAGATTATCTATAAATTAATGCTCTTATATCCCACATCCAAAAGTGCTTTTGATAATAGTGAAGGGGAATTCTCATAGCCACTCCTTGCCAAGACTGTCAAAAACTGGTGAAGTGCTGTGTTAGCGATAAAAGGGGTTTTCATGGACACTCCCTGTGGAGCATGATGAAAAACCTGTATTAGAACAGCAATAACTAGGCATCTAAAACATTACAAGGCAGCAGAATTTCCAATAGTAGCCTGGCAAGCATTCATAGGGTCCAGGCAGGACTGCCACTGCAAAAAGTCAGGAGTAATCCAGCCTTGAGAGCCCTGCCATTGGTTTTAGATTCAGTAATTACTGCAGCTCCACCTTATTTGATGACTCTGTGGTTTCTCTCTCATGTTTGAAATGCAGCTTGTTTGCAGATGTCGCACGTGTATTTTTTCTAATAAATAATAGCATGAGCACTGAGATTCAATTATTCTTCATGTTTATGTGACAGGACTAGGATCTGTGTGGAAGACAGCCAAAGTGGAAAAGGGCTCAACTGTAGCCATCTTTGGATTGGGGACAATAGGTCTTGGTGTAAGCCATTTAATTCGACACTCTTGGACTCTCACTAGAAGTGATATATATTGTATAAAAATGCATCCTCATTTCTTTGGAGAAGTTTTGCCCAAACATGATAAGGTTTTTTGGATAATTACACGTGCAGGTTTCTGAGGGAGCAAGACTAGCTGGCGCCTCTCGCATTATAGGGGTGGATATCAATCCGACAAAATTTGAAAAAGGTCAGAAAGAAACATCGTTGTAGGCGCTAAGTTGTTAAGAATGTACCAATAGCAAAACTCTTCTTAGTACTTCCGTGCTGTTGAAGAAATAAACAGAGGCACCATTTTAATGCCAACTATTACCTGAGTATTTCAGCACGAACTTTGGGTGTAACTGAATTTATAAATCCCAAGGATCATGAACAACCCGTGGCACAGGTAAGCATACCTCATCTACATTTCCCTGTCCACAGCCTTCAGCCCTCCAAATGCCATTCCAGTGGATGTTGCATGCTGAATGCAGCTGTCACCATAGCTAAATCTTGATATGGCAGGTTATTCAAAATCTGACGGGTGGTGGCGTAGATTACAGCTTTGAGTGTGTAGGGAGCGCAAAAGTAATGGAGGCAGCACTTCTCAGCTGCCATGATGTGAGTACTTTTGATGCCCAGTGCGATTGATGCAATAGTGACTGCTCAATATGTGATCTCATGAAAGATAACATTTTGCAAAGCAGATAGAACAACGAAGGATATGTGTGCAGCTATGTTTGCTGTTGGAAGAACACAATCTTGGGGTAGTATGAAGCAGCACAAATGTGGTGAATAACTGTGTGTCATTATTTCCAGGGATGGGGAACAGCGGTTATCTGTGGAGTGGAGGGCGAGAGCAACACAATTAATGCACATCCTAACCTTTTCTTGTATGGGAGAACATTGACGGGGGCATTCTTTGGTGGAATGAAACCAAGGTCAGAGCTTCCCAATATTGTGGAGATGTACATGAAGAAGGTCTCTCTCTCTCTCTCTCTCTCTCTCTCTCCGCGCCTCCCCACCCCCTCAAAACAACACACACACACCCGCCCACAACTCCACACGAGTGCCCCATCTCTCTCTCTCTCTCTCTCCCTCTCTCTCTCTGCTTCCCCTCCCATCCCCCCCCAACCGCCTCCCACCCCCCCCACTCCACTCCACTCACACATACCCGCCCACAACTACACACGAGTGCCCCCACACACAATTCAGGCACCTTAGACGCATATCTTCATTCATTTAAGGGCGTACAGTTGGCAGAGCACGAGAGATTAAAAGAGATCTACAATGTGTGTGTGTGCATTCCATGCATTTACATGTCTTCATATGTGTTGAGAGCCATTCTATTTGGTTTAGCATGGAACTCTCTTGTCACCATCTCCATCAAGTAAGACTTTATTTTGTTCCTCTGAAAATGTGCAAACCCCTGTTGCGCAGGAGCTACAACTTGACGAATTCATCACACACAAGCTTCCATTTTCTCATATCAACGAGGCTTTCACACTCATGATTGAAGGGAAAAGCTTGAGGACAGTGATGAAAATGTGACATTCGGTTCCCATCTAGTATCATTCTTCCTGTGGAATCTACAACCTTCTAGACGTTTATGATACAAATCATTTTGAAATTAACACTCCTTAAAAATTCTCATGGAATTAAGACATTTGTAGCATGAATATCAAATAATAGTTTATAACACTAATCCTTGAACTCTATATATGGCTTCATTGCATTTTTCTTGTGATTAATTGAACGACGACGGAGATTTATGTTTGCTTGCTCTACCTATGGGGATGTTTTTCTTTCCTTTTGGGGGGGCGTGTTTAGGAAAAGTGTTTTTTTTAAAGAATTCCATGTGCAGTGCTATGTTTGTGTACTTTGACATCTTTCTTTACGAATTTGTCCTATGTATATGTACTCGAAGTCTTTCTGTTGCGTTAGTCTCCACCAAATAGACTGATAGTGCACTACCTATCCAATTCATCTTGTACCTCCTTGTGCACACTTAAGAATGGATGGAAATCAAAGACACAATTGATGGATTTATTCATTATATTCATGGGCAGTGTCGCCCATAACCTTCTTACAAACAAGCCATGTCTTCATGGTGTGAATCAATAGGCATGTGCATGTAAGAGAATCATTGACTCTAAAAAAATTAAATTTTGAATAGTTGAGAGCTTCTGAACATTTATACTCTAGTAGGACTTAACTCTATACCTATATCCCATTGAATAGTATTTTGGATGCACACCTTTGTCTTTATACTTCTAGCTTTGGACTTCAAAATTACCCTTAGATTAAAAAAGTACCGATATTCAAGGTTCCTCCATGGGGACTGAAATCAAATTTGGTTGGACAAGGTGGCCACTTTCATGAGCATATGTGCATGTGACCTCCAAGCATGCAAGTTCCCTTCCCCAACCCCCTTCTTACCACCCTTTGCCTACCCACCTGTCCTCTTTCTCCTCTTTTGCATGCTAGTAGAAGCTCTTTGTGAGTTAAATATCTTAATTAGTACCTCTACATGTGGAGAAAGTTGTGATTTTAAAGATGGAAATCTTAGCATGCATGCACGCACGCACGTACGTGGGCGCGCACACACACACACACACACACACAAATTGGCATCCCAACCTTACAGAAAGAAAGAAAAAATGATACTTGTCATCTCCAAAATATGCTTTATAAAATTAGAACCGATTTGCAATTTACAAAAATTAAGCAATATTTATAACCAAGCGTGTTTTTGCATGCAAAATTTAGTTACATAATAATCTCTCTTATTCTTACAAGAGATACATGTATCTATAGTATTCATCCATACATACTAATTATAGAGTAGATTTTTTTGCGTTGAGATATAGTTATTTGCAAGTCGTTAGAGTTCAATGTTGTTTCTACAAATTATACAACTAAAAGTATTGTAACTTTGATAAGATAATTGTATTAGAATAGGTTATGCATTTTTCTTGTTCTAAGAGAAGTTCATCTTATATCCAAAGAATTATTAGAGAATGAAAGGTAGATAGTGAAAGCATTTAAAGTTAAGCACATAAAGTGATAACAAGTTAGTGAGAAGATTAAACAATGAGATCATAAATTGGGTGTAATTATTGGAAATTTATTCATTTAGGAACAAAAGCCAATCAATAAATTTTTTAGAAACAATTAGACCTTCATTCTAAAAGTAGAGTTACAATGTGTAAGAGAATTGAATGCTATGTCTTAGAAGCAAAAAATGATATCATAATTAGTTACATGTACTCTTTTTTGTAGCCAACCGATGAAAGCCAATAGAACAATTAGTTTCAAAGTCTATTAGCCCTTGGGTTAGGCTAACATGGAGCTGCAACCAAGTGTGGAGACCGAGTGATGGCCTCAGAAGCAAGTGATGGAGTCTCAACCGAGCACCAGTTTTGTAGAGAGGGTGCAAAAAGTTGCAGTGTCACCACCAATCAGTAGATGCATGTTGGCGCACTAAATGCGTATCTATTTAGAAGGCAGATATGGTTAACAGGAAGAGAAGAGAAGAGGAGAACAGTGTGTCGAGTTCTCTTCATTTGTCTTGAGCTTACTAGGATAGGGAGTGTTCAGTGTAGGCCGAGGTGGCTTGGTTGTAACCAAGATAGCTTGATTCAATACAAGTTAATGTTGATTGTCTTTAAACACGACATTGTCTTGCACTCTACATTCTTTTGAGTATTCTTAAGTTGTGCGCAACTTAGTATTCTCCTGTCATCACACAGTTCTCCTACGTAGCTAACCCTGACCTCCGAGTGTTTATGGTTTTGGAGAAGAGTGAAGGCTCAAAACACAAGGCAAAGAAGAAAGATGCTGATAGTGATACCAAGGAGAGGAGATTCCAACTAAGAAAGACAAACTCAAAACCGAGCTAAAGAAGGCCTTAAAAGAATTGAAAATTCGAGGTAAGCCCAGTAACAATAAGAAATGTTGTAACAAGTGTTCCAGCCGTGGACATGTAGAAGAGGAATTCAAGACTAAATATTATAACACCTCCACAATGTAGGGGCATGATGACTCAAATTGTTGGTTCAATGGTAAAAATCACCTAGTGTCAGCAAACCAAGTGGCAACTAATGCTCGACCATCAAGCTATATCCCACCGCATCCCAAGCAGAAGGACAAAGGTAAGAAGTGTAAGGAGAAAACCGATCCATCTAAGATCAAGTGCTTCTATTGTGGAGAGAATAATCTCCCTTCTAACTATCTAATATGGGCGGAACATTTGAATTTCCTCAAGAATAACATGGAAAGAAAAGAGTGGATCCAAAATGCCGAGCAGTTGTAGCTGAGCTGCTACATGCAGTTGATGCGCAAGTGTTCACTTAGTCAAAAGGATAAGTGTTAACCCCACTAAAGACAAATATGCTTTGAGTAAATACATCAATTGGAAGGCTTAAAAGGAGTTGGTAGTCAAAATTGCAAGGGATTTGAAGAGAAAATCTCCAACAGTAGAAATGCCCAAGCATACTTAACAGTCTGTCACCGAGAGAGGAGAATCCTCAAAATCTAGGGTAAAGGGGCTAGTAAAGAGGTAGGTGCCTTGAAAATGTCAACATCCCCCCTTTTTCCTCCATGCAAAGACCCAATAAAGAGGCATTAAAAAGGGAAAATATGCTTAGGTGTCAAGATCTTACGAAAAGTTAAGTTCGTCTACATGTGGCATAGTAGTGGCCAACCAATGCCTTTAGTATTGGGTTTTTAAGTTTTCCACCAAGTTCAATTTTTTTTCTCATTTAAAAAAAAAAAATATATATATATATATATATATATATCCTCTCTCTATTGCGATGCCCTTGCAATTTGGAAAAGATTGCCAGCCCTTTCATTATGAAAAACATAGGGATGCACAAGATTGGCTCCTTTACCTTAAGGCAACTGAAATAAATCGAGTGCTTAACAAGAATCTAGTGCAAAACTATCCGGAGCATGGGAAACATTTAAGAATATGGAAGTCAGATTGAAATTTGCCAAGTTAATGCGAATAGGTCCATACTGTCGTGATTTATTTGCTCAGCAGATCAAGGAATCATCTGTGCAACCAAAAGAGGTGCAATGCTTAGCCACTATACCTATGATTTATACTCCGATAGTTGATAAGGAAGTTCCCATGATCACCATCAAGGTTAAGAAACAAACCATAAAGAGAGTAATAGTGGATGGGGGTTCAGGACTAAACATCATCTTTGAGGAGATTGCTTAGAGACTAAAGTTCAAGTCATATAAGCCATCACCTTTTTGAGCAAGCATGGCAGATCAACGACTAGCTGGCCCCAAAGGTACGTTGCAGGATGTGGTCATTCTATAGGCGGCATCTATTATACAGGTAGCTTCATTGTGATCACTGATGGATCAGCATGCCTATCCAATCCTATTGGGAAGGCCTTAGCTGAAGAGTGCAAAAGTACTCCATGACTAGGGTTCAAAAGACATGATCATCAAAATAGAGAGTCAAGATGTGTGTATACCGATCGACCCTCGAAAGGTTCCAATTTTTTGCCGACCAAAGAGTCTAGAGATCATAGATCCATTTCCTTTAGGATGTCGAGTCATGATTGATGGAGTTACATATCCTACCTGTAGATGAGATAGACATTTTTCAAGTTGTTGAAGACATCAAATAGAAGTTGAGGGATGAGCAAAAAAATTACTGAGGATATTGAAGGGGAATGAGAGATTTCTAAAATACCAGTGACTATCATTCGACTTGGTACTAAGCAGTTGGTTCTAGAGCCAACATAAGAACTAAACCTTAGAACATAAGATCACCCTGCTATGGTAGTGGTAAGTGCTAATCTTTCTTCCAAGCAACTCGGGATGCTAAGAGATTTGTTTGTTTGATACAAGGATGTGTTTGCATGGAGTTATACAGACTTACGAGGAGTTCCTCCTGAGTTGTATCAACATAAGATACCTTTTGTACCAAATGCTAAGCTGATTCGACAACAGAGGTACAGAAAGAACCCTAACTATGTCAAACATGTAAAATCCAAGTTGGATCAATTCCTATGAGCTAGGTTTATCTATACCATTGATCATAGTGATTGGCTCTTCCCTATTGTGGTTGTGCCTAAAATGGCAAACTCTGAGTCTGTGTGGCCTACACGAAGTTGAATGCCCAACCTCCGAGCAACAACAATAGAACAACCAAGAGGGGAACCTCCAAGGAACCACAAGAGGGAAGTACGGAGGGGAACAGTGTGAAGGGCCTCTGAGGATATGAAGAAGGAAACTACCAAGGGGGAAGAAGGCAATGGGATACCCAAGCAGGAAGAGGAGGTCATTGCCTAGGAGCATAGGGAAGTCAGAACAGATTGGGGCAATGATGTGCCCTCGTGAAAGACTAGGCATTGGCAACCCCCCATTGTTACTCTTCCTCCAACCCACTTGCCTCTATAGAACTTGCCCCATCTAGATCCATTCTCCTTAGACCACCTATTAACACATAATAATCATCAGGACCAGGCTACCACCGAGAGCTACTGGTAGGTGTTAAGGGAGAACATGGTGCATGTAGCATATGCATTTGAATTTTTGGCCAACCACTGGATCCCTCCCTAGGTACTCAAGGAAAACTTATTCCTATAGATGCGGTAGTGGGAGGATATGTTCCAGGTTCCTTGAAGAACAAACAAGAAGTTTGATTTGTCTACAAAATGCAAGTCACTCCAGGAGCAGCTAGATGGAAGAAACATGGTCTACAAAGAGATGCTCTAGAATTATTTGCAACTGTAGCAGGCCCACACCAAGTTAAAGACAGATCATGGCAACTTTTAGTGTGAGGTGGATAGGCTCAAGGCACTATCAACCAAGACCAAGGATAAGGTGATGATCCTCGTAGGGAAAACATGCAGCTATAGCATGACCTACAATACTTGTTGAAATAGAAGACCTCTGAAGCTTGGCAGTAGCAAGGGATTTGGACCCAAATCAAGGTCTTAGAAAAAAAATACATGCCTAAGATAGGTTGCTATAGATAACCAAGACCTGGAGGAGGAGAATGCACAGTTACAATCATAGCTAGACAGGCATAGCCAATTCCAACAGTTAGTCTACCTCCTCCAGGTTCCTGATGAGAATCTTAACAACCTGCCTCACCGCTGACAACCACCGGACCATGACGGCTCAGATGGCTAGGATGGTGTGTGGCAGTTGTCACTACCGAGTGGGCAAGTGGGACATCTCAAGGTAGAAATCCACTAACAAGGGAGTTTCTTCACAAGCTAAGGTAGTAGAGAGTATCTTAGCCCAGGCCCTACCCATGCTCCATTCATTAGGCTGAGTGGATGTAAAGAGATGGCTACACAAACGTGCTGCAATTTTGGGGATGTTGCTACATATCAGGATGTTGTAGTATAGGTGTAAATTTTGGCAAACACAACTGAGGTGGGTGTGCAAACAGAGCAAGGATGCAGAGCCCATTTTGCCAACTCAGGGTCTCCTTGTGTAGTCCCAACTACGAAAGTTATGCACCAAGTTTCAAGTTGAGAGGAGATGCCCATTGGTTACTAGGTTTATCAGTAGACAACGGAGATGGAAATTTTTTCTCCCCCACACTCAATGCACCAAGGTGTTTTAGAGCCAGTATAGCTATTAGTCTTGGTGTATGACTGAGAAATAAAGGCATTTAACCATTAACCATTTTGTTGAGGGGTGTGCTCAACATCAACACAACATTTTCAAGATCAACAAATGAAGGTTGATCATCACCAAATACGCCAATTGCCAAAGCCGTCCATGCACGAGCTTCCTACATACTATGGTAACCTTTTGTGGGAGCTCCAAAAGCTCATAAGTAGTCATGTGACAGAGGCTAAGTCCATGCAAGATAACTTACATGATCTATGTAAAGATCCCAATACTAACTTATTGGCAGGAGCGGGTCAGCTACGTCTAGTGCTACACGACCAATTTTGCAATGGTACTAGACATCAAAGAACCATATGAAGATCCAGTAGTCAAAGCCTGGACAATAGAGGCTTACGAACCCCGAGTGGCCTCCAATGGACATCACTGAGATTTATACGTGACCATCCAAGGGGCATTGTTTTGAGGCCAAACAACTGTGCTCTCCCCCCCGAGCTTCTACCATGGTCCTTATCGTTGACAGCCAGTTTTCCCCCAACCTCCACTCCATTGAAGGCATTGAAATCGATGACCTTTCAACTTCAACCCTGGAGCCACTGCATTTGGCCAACGGCTAGTCCCTGCTAGTCTGTGAAGGACATAGCTAAGGGTAGTCGAGGTGAAATGTTAGCCCTTGGGTTAGGCATGGCATGGAGCCACAACCAAGTGTGGACACCAAGTTTTGAACTTTGGATGTAAATGGTGGAGTCTCAACCAAGCACCAATTTTGTCAGCAAAGGTGCAAAAGATTGCAGTGTCACCACCAATCAATAGATGCAAGTTGGCGCACCAAGCGCATATCTATTTAGAAGGCGGTTTTGTTAGGTATCTTGATATGGTTGTTATTGGCAAAGAAGAGAAGCGTCTTAGTTGTTACCAAGATAGTTTGATTCAACACAAGTTGATGTTGATTGTCTATAAACACAACTTTATTTTTGTCTTGCACTCTGCATTCTTTTAAGTATTCTTAAGTTGGTATTCTCCCATCATCACACGATTCTCCTACAATACCTAACACCAACCTCAAAGTGCTTATGTTCACATCTATTCTGCACCTGAGCACACTAGCCTTAGGATTGCAAGAGAAGGCATCTTCATCATGCACAACACCCAGTTAGCTTAACACAGAGTACCTTTTCTGAGTTAGTCTGGGGTGAGGGAACCAAAGCATCAACAAAGTCCTATGCTTTGGTGTACTTTGTTTAAGATTGAACATTTTACATATGCCACTAGAGTTTTAAACAATGGTTATGAGCAATATATAAATCATTCACCAAAACTTAATAGTTTTAAAACATATACTTTGTGCTTTGGTGTATTCTCTTCCTTTGTGATTGGTTATAGAATAGATTGCCACTCATTCAGTTCATTCATATGGGTTATTCAATGTTCATAAAAAACTTCACATCTTTTAATACTTGTTAAACTTTGTTCTCAATTTTCTTTTGTTGAATAATAAAACCATCAAGGAGATCTATAGGCTTGAAATTAAGAACCAAGATTTTTTGCTATTATTATTGATGAGTAGGGTTAATTGTAGTTTGAGATATTTCTTTAAAAGTAACCTACCTATGGAAATTCATAGCTTGATGAAAACTTGCCAAACAAATGAAAAATTAAGTCAACTCTAAAGCATTAAAGGACACCCCCATATAACTAGAATTTGCTAGCATGATGCAAGCCATTTAGGCCTAGTTGGTAAATACCTCCCCCATGCACAAGAAATGGTTAAGTAGCATTTTGAATAGGAAACACACTCTCTTGGAGGTCCATTATAAGATGAGAAAGAACTTATTTATTGATGAGCTTGCTTGGCATACTAGACTTCCACATGGAACAAGAAATTAATGGGTTTATGTTGATCCATTTCCTATCCTTCCTATGTCATATTATGTGGCCATGCTAATGTTTAATAGACATCTCCTAGAGCACAATCTGCCAAATTTTTGGGGTTTTCGGATCACCTCACAATTCCATTCAGATCAAAAGTTATGGCTCCCAGAAGAATGGCCAAACTTTGATCCCTACACAGCGATCAAAATGATGAGGTGGCATGCAGTGATGTGGCATTGTTGTTGATTACAAAAGGTGTGATTACGTGGCACTCAGTGCTTAGGTGCCACTGTGATGACATGGCTTATTGCATGGCTGGCATGCTAACTAGATAGATTAGGTGGCTGGATGATGATATGTGTCCATTGATGTGGTAGTCTTGATGATGTGGCAATGCCACGTTGGCAGATGACATACAACCTATGGATGAGGTTGCCATGTGGCTAAACCTTTGTAGTAGAGGTTGATGCCTTAGTTGTTCCTTGGTGTAACCCTAAGAAGCTTTCACGATTGTCCATAAAAAATAAGTGAAACCCCAATTTAGTAAAGGAGAATGTGCAAGAAGATCTCCAATATAGAGAAATTTAAAGGACAATCTTGTATACTCTCTCTCCCAAGACAGCGGGTGGTGGTGGCAATGGACGATTTGGACCCTAGGTGGCCCTTAATTGGCCAAGGAGGCTCCTTGTACAACTAGTTGACCCTAAAGAGGTACACGTGATAGGTGGTGACCCTTAATATATGTAAGCACTAATTATGAATAAACAATACTAATTACTTGATGTAACACTGTTTTATTCAGACACTCAACTCAAAAAGCTGGGATGATCAAATATTGGTCAAACCATCCACCCGTATAGAATGGTTCATACCACTCATCAAAGAAGATAGAGCTTTCACAAACAAAATTTTCTTAAAAATGTGAAATGGAACCTCCACGATGCCCATAGAAGCCCCATTGGGAGGTTGCAAGACAGCACTAGTTCCCAACAATGCATTTTGTGATTGGTTCTTTGAGGAGAATAGTTTTCTTCCTCATAGGGATATGTGATCAATGAGGCCTATGACATGGAGATGTGCCCCTACTTTAGGTCCCTATCCAAATACATGCGCCCCTAAAGAAATGCGTACGGTATATTCTATGTGCTTATGTTGCCAAGGCCTTGTCTTGAAGATAAAGTGTGAATTAACTAATGTGGCATGTTTTAGAAGAATTTCAATTGATTGACCACTACAAACTCGGCCACACCTCTATGTAATGTGGCATTGGTTGGTCACAAGAGAGGTACCATGGCCAAGAGTGATGTGGTTGAAAATCCTAGAGTCCAATTCCACCATTGATGGGGTCTCCCTCTCTAGCAAATCAACTGAGAACCTTCAGCTTGGGCCCTAATGGAGACCTTACCAATTTTTTAAGAGGCACACATTATTGAGTCTCTTTCTGTACCCATGCCTAATAAACCCCAAACTCATTAAATTAGTTTCAAATCAAAATCTTTGCAAAAAGTCTAAGCAGTCATCTACTAAATATCCATGAGAGACACTGCCTACCAACAATTCTCCCTCCAATGATCATTCTACCACCCACCAATGATCCCCCTATTTATAATCATCCTATCAATGAGTCATACTAAACTATGCCTCCTATTAATAATTACCTTGTTAAGGAATCTTAGTAAACTTTCCCCTACTACAGATCCTCATCGGTCCCCTTCCTATCTCCAATCTCTTGCCCCCTCCTTCCATTCTTCTCTCCTTCTATCTTCCTCCTTCTCTCCCTCCTCACATTCTCGTCCCCCCTCCTCTTACAACTACTGTTCCCCCCTTGCCTTCCTTGCCCTCCTCCCTCTTCCACTTCCATCCTTGCCCTCTCCCTCCTCCACCCCGCCTTGTCTCTACCTCCCCCTCTGAAGCTCTTCCTCACCCTTCCATTTTTCTTCTTCCTCCCTATAGTCGGAGCATTTGTGCTTGTTAAGGCGAAAGAAAAACCTTGGTGATGACCCTTGGTCTGGCCAAAGGGGCTCTATGGCAGCACCCTCGAATCCCACATCCGTTAAGGTTTTCTTCTTTCCCCAGCTAACAAGCAGCAGGTACAACAGGTAGTTCAGTCCCTCCAAGACAAGGCGCTCGTGGGAAAAATTGTGGGCCTCATGTGTACAAGGAGACATGTGCGAGAGTGGATCCAGGTGAGCTTGGCATTAGAGGGTGACCACATCCACGAGGTCACCATCTATGGAAGAGGCACATTCCTCATTCAGCTGAGCTCTCCCAACACTTCCTTGACACTCGTGGAGCAGAGCCCCATTCTCCTTGGCCCGCATCTAGTTTACCTCTTTCCTTGGTATCATGGCTTTACAATGGAGGACATGGACATGACACACCATGTTCCCCATTTTTCGGTTATTCTCAGCTTCCCAAGTCTCCCCAAGGAGTATCGAGCCATCCTCCCCTCCATTGGTCGGGCATTTGGCACTGTGCTTGAGTCCTCACCAGAGTCGGCCACCTCAATTGTAGCCAATGATGGGGTCCTCAGGATCAGACTAGTGGTTGAGAGCCTAGAGTCCCTTGATCCTCCTAGAGACCCTTGAAGGGGGCAAACTTTGCCAATGAGAGTAGAGGTTTCTGGGTTACCAGGCCAATGTCTTTAGTGCAGACAGATGGGCCACCTAGCCAAAGATTTCCCTTGTGAGACCATGGCCGAGTGCCTCCCCCCACAACCCCTGTCGTAGGGTAGGCAGAGCCAGCAAACCAGAGTCCCACACCCCCCCCAAAGAGGAGCAGCAGGAGTCTTAGGCCCCCTGGGTGTCCCCCTTAGAAGGGGACTAAAACCCAGGTTAAAAAGAAAAAGAAACCAAGCAAACAGGCTCACAAGCACCACAGGCAGAGGGAGGTAGAGGGCCAAACACACAGAAAGAGAGAGAGAGAAAAGGTTGTTTGTGAGCCACCTGAGGTGGAGCAGCAGTAGCAGTAAGAACCCTTACGTGGGGATCCACCTCCCTTAGTAGAAGGGCCCACTACCTAGCTAGATGATCCTCACGTGAGTTCACAACGAGCCCCAGGAGTTCCTGATGAGGTGATGGCAGACGGTACCCAGATAGTGACTAGGGAGGAGCGGATCCAAATCCCCAGCGAGCCTGATCAACAAGGGAACCTATGATCACCTATTCCCCCCCCTCCCCCTCCCCCTCCCCCTCCAGATCCCTCCCCCCTTTTCCCTCCACTCCCCCCCCACCTGTGGGTTCCCCCCGCCCCCACCTCCCCCCCCGCTCCTCATCACTTTCACCACCCACTCCCTTCCCTCCACCTTTGATGCTATCATGGGAGATCAGATTTCACGCATGATGGACAAGTGGATGGGAGCACGAGGACTGGATCTTTGGTACGCCCATGCTGTGAAGGTCAATTTTTAGCTGAGCTTCAAGCGAGAGGAACCAACATGTGGTTTGGTGGTAGGAGTTATCAGATTGCCGCTTAAGGCAGCGGTGGATAAGGCATACTACTGGCCCCTCCAAAAGTGTGCAGAGTAGTTCGAGGTGGAAGTCTCCTTCATGATGAAGTGGGCATGAAAGATCTGCATTGAGTTGGTATCCACTCTAGTACATCGTCACATAGACATGAACTATTCGCCCTCCAAACCCCTGGCAAAGTCACATAAGGCAGTCTTTCTAGAACAGGCACCCACTCATAGGAGGGCCTTGTTCTCTGCACCCCCATCCTCATGAGCTGGACCATAGTGAGTTGAAATGTGCACGGGCTCCACGACCATGCTCATAGTCAACCGTAGTACCTGATACTCTAGCAGGAGTTGCAAAGGGTAGTGCTAGGGCAGACAATGGACATCCTTTTGATCTAGGAGCATATGTTCTCAGTAGTAGACATTAGACGGTGTCACCTCCTTCTCCCAGGGAGAGGTTTGGAGGAGTAGTCCCCTGTAGTAGGATGGAGTGGAGGGGTTTGCATCTCGTTCTCATAGACTTTGGCTCCTCTTTGGCTCTAGAGGTCTACGATCAAGGCGAGCTCAAGCAGTTCGGATGCAAGTTAGGATGGGAGAGTCCACGATTGAGATCCTGAATGTGTATGCCCTAGTGTGTAGACAGCACTGCCCAGCCTTTTGGAGGAGGTTGTCAGACTTTTCAGATGTAGACTCCTCGATTGTTGGAGGGGACTTCAACAACTTGGAGTTTGGGGAAGACAAGCAGGGCGGCGCCTCCTTTAGTGAGATGCCAATAGTAGGGAGAACAAAGTATGGAAGCACACTAGGCTATGGCACTCGCACATTCCCATGTAGTGTCCTAGTGCTGAATCCACACTAATGTCACCTTGACCCCCTTTATGTGTCACAAACTTATCAACTCCGATGACATATTGAAAATTGAGATAACATCAGTAATCTTCTCAATGCCAAACTAAGAACATAAATTCATTCATATTGACAAAATATCATGAACCTACAATGTGGGCAGCATCTTGTTTGTCCATTCCCGACCGAGTTATATCGATGGAGTGTTTGCTCTCATCAATTGCTGGAGGTGGTGTCGATGATGAGGCCTCTGCAGTATTCTCAAGTCTCTAGCATTTTTGTGCCCTCTCTGCCTCCAATCTTTCCTGGACCTCACGGAACTCCATCTTCGTAACTTATGCATTAGTAGAGTCATGCATTTCCTCCCACACAGTTAAGATCGGATGCTCCAAAGTGTTTGCAGGTGCCAAATCTTTGGACCTATCTAACCCCTCTTTTGGGTAACCTAAGTTACTACTACTCTCCCAAGCGAAGAGTGCCCCCAGTACTTCATCTTCTCTCAAATTTTTAATATATTGAATGTCAATCAATAATAAATATTCTCTATTTTCAATCAAAATATACGGAAGGGTTTGCATCAAAACCTCATCCGTCATACCCATCTCCTTTTTTTGCTCTCCTTCCTCCTCTTCCTCTTCTGGCTATCCTGTGGGGGATGATGTCCCACCTACTTCCGGAACCACAACCAACTCTGTCGTCTTCTTTATTTCTGCTATGTGCTTTCCCTTGTCCAAAGTTGCACTAGATCAATCTAGAGTAACGGCGGCTTCCGTAACCACATCAGAATTATCCTCAATGTCCACATCTTGCCCTACTGCTAGAAGAAGAGTTGACTTTACATTGATGAATGGAGGTGTGTCTGTGTCCTCCATTTCCAAAAGAATTACACAATAGGCTATTTCTAGGGATACAAAACGAGTTCCTATAGGACCCCCTTGCAGATCCAACTCTTCATCCTTGGAAATCCTTCTAAAACTTTTTGGACAAAGGGATTTGCAAATTCTTTGCAACCTAAACTTGAAAGTGCTATCAACTCGGTGACAGTCAACGAGGAGATTCACATGAACTCACTGTACTCTATCTATGTCTAGCCGGATCAATAAGGCTTGATTTTCTCTCCACATCTCTAAAGAGATCTAGATGCTTGTAGATTGTGCTAATGACATCTATCTAATGATCAAAAATGTCATACAACTCTGCCTCTCTACTCGAATGACAAGTAGAAGCGACAAAGTCATGGTATGTGTCGTGGGGTGTGGCCATTGGAGGTTTGTGGAAGATGGCAAGAGCAAGCTGTCTAGGAGGTGAGGACAATAAAGGCTATGTCATGCCTAATGGCCCTTTATATAGTTGACTTTAGTCTCTTTAAATACCTTAAAAGTCTGACTACAATTTAGGTAATAAAATATTGGACAATGTAATATATTGGCCTCAATAATTTGCCATCATATTCCACTCTCGCCTCCCGTGCCACCCAAAATAATGGATTTTTTTTTGGGAATTTAGGGGGCCCTATGTTAGTACAAATGACATCACACTTAACAAAAACTATTACATTTAGTCAAAAACTATTACAACACAGTTTCAAAACTTTTACATTTATTCAAGTTCTATTACAACACACTTCAAAAACTATTACAACACACATCAAAAACTACTAATTTTATTAAGTATACTCATTGCCAGTACAAATGACAGCACACTTCAAAAACTATTACATTTATTCAATACCAGTATGAATGGACAAGTCACAAAGAGGCTTCCATTTCTCAAGCATTGATGTTCCTTCGAGTCGCCTTCTTAATATCTTCCCATTTAGTGTAAAGAAAAAATCACTATCATCAAAGGTGACAGTGATGTATTCGCGAACATGCTTCAAGCTCCAATTACCTGTGACTTGAAGATATTGGATATCACCATTGGGCATATGTACCTCTACCTCTGTGGTGTCCACTACATCACAATCCATACGTATCCATGTGCCATGATTATTTTTCCAATGTCTGTAAGCATATCTCATGTAGCAAATACTCCACACTACTTGATATCTTATTACTATACTTTCTTTAATAAGTATACATCGAAAATGGTCTCCCTTCTGCAAACCCTCCCTAACTGTGGGGGTTAAAGGTCACTGTGCCTTTACCCCGGTTATGTACAATACTCAAACACATATATAAATGAATGAAAAAGAAGATTAGGGTGGTTCTGCACCCACCAAAACTTGTGGCTCTCTATCTCTCCCTCTCCTTCTTCTGTTCTTGCTTCCGTTGAGAGCACTCTCAACTGGTATCAGAGCCCGGGTGATCTAGCTGAGCGTGCGTGAATGCTTGAAGCTCAGCGGCTTTGTGGGAGGAAGGAGAAGCTCTGTGGGAAGCTTTGTGGGTGACTTTACTTGCATACGAGTGTGCAGAGACCTTGGAGGAACCTTTGGAAAAGCCACTTTGGTTTTGCGAAGTGGTTTTAAGAGCCTATTAAGAGTTTTCAAAGAAAAAGTCGTTTTTTGAGCTTTTCCCTGTTCCGTTCGATGACAGAGACTCCGTATTGACTTGTAGAGGCAACTATTGCTTGCTTTTGGTATCCACTTCACTTCAGGAGCTTGGAAACACCTTTATTCTTGAATCCGGGATCATTTCATTGGATTTCTGACTCACTGTGTCAGTTTTTGCATTTTTTTCCCGGGTGTTGGAACTCAAGTTTGGAGCAACCATTTGCAGATCTGTCAGTTCCGGTGGACTCAAGAGGTCCTAAAACTTCTATGTTGCTCATCATTTGTACTCCGGTGGAGTTTACAAACAACTCTGTTTCCAAAAACGTTTTTAAGTCTGTGTGTTGGACCCAGTGATTGAGACCACGGTTTCCAAAACCGTTTATCCCATTGCATTCCGGACACCCAAAAACCCCTACCTGTCAGTTCTTGCGTGATTCGGTGGAGGATTTTCAGAGTTATAGATCTCTGTGTATTCGATTTCGTCTCTCTGTTATGCATTTTTCATTCTAAAGTTTTGAAACCTTAGATTTATGCCACATGGCAGTGGATAAGTGTTGACTCCCATTTCTCACTCATCGGTTGGGATTTTGGAGTTCTGGTAGAAGAGAGATATTTGCAGATTTTCTTGCTGAGCCCGATTATGCAATGGCGCCCATGTTTTGAGGCATCTCAGGTTCTATTTTCAGTAGCGGTCATTACCGTGGGACTATGATTTCTTGAGCATACCTTATGTAGATCACTCTGGTTGTAGTTTGAGCAGTGTGTGCTCATTCGTGGTATGCATTGGGTTGCAGTGGATGATTTATAGGGCATTTGGATGCATTGCGGTCCTTATTGGATGCGCTGATAGGCCCAAATTGCCTTGTTGGATGCTATTTTTATGGATGCTTTGCACATGGATGCTATTTTATGCTGAGGGATAGCTTTGAAACATTGCGGGTGATGCACTGATAGTGCTATTCTCTCTTGGATGAGACATTATTGATGCATATGCCAGTGGACGGTGTTTATGCTTGAGTCATTTGGCACTTATTGGCATTTTCTTTTGGGCCAGATTTGCTCATATGGATGCATAGTATATGCACATGAGTCAGATGCATCTTTTGATGCTTTGAGCTTTGAGTTTTGGTGATATTTCACTCTATTTGGCATACACATTTGGGTGCACCTAGTATTTGGTGTGATTCTCTCTTGCAGGCACTAGCATTTGGGATTTTGTTTCATTTGCATCATGGCATCCTCTTCCATGTCTGAAAAGGAGTTTTTCAACATTAAAAAGTTTGATGGGACAAACTTTTCTTTGTGGAAAGAACAAATAAGGGATGTGCTTATTCAAAAGAAGCAGATTAAACCCTTGGCAGGGATTGAAGCTAAGCCTGCAAATATGTCTGAGGATGATTGGAATGAGTTGGATGCATTAGCAAAGTCTACTATTAGACTTCATCTTGCAGAGTCAGTTTATTTCACAATAGTAAATGAGCAAACTACGGAAGATTTGTGGAAGAAACTGTGTGCCACTTATGAGAAGGAAACTGCCTCTAATAAAGTTTACCTCATGAAGAGGTTGTTTGAGCTGCAGATGAAGGAAGGGGTCTCCATTGCTTCTCACTTGAATGAATTCAATATTATTTTCAGCCAGCTTCAGGCTCAGAAGATGAATTTCGATGTGGAGACTAAGGCAATATTTCTCTTATGTTCATTGCCATCCTCATGGGATACCTTCCGTACAGCTGTCAGTAAGTCTGCACCTAGTGGAGTACTGAAATTTGATGATGTTGTGGGTAGCTTGTTGGCCGAGGAGATTAGACGAAAGTCTATGGATGGCAACAAGCAGGATGCAGCCTTAAATGTGCAAAGGGGCAGATCACAGTTCAGGGGGAAGTCCCAAGAAAGAGGGAAGTCACGTAGCAAATCCAGGGCATGGAACATTGAGTGTTACCATTGTGGCAAGAAGGGCCATCTGAAAAAGGATTGCTACAAGCTGAAAAGAGAGCAAAAGGATAAGAAAAAGAATGCAAATTGGGGTGCAAATCAAAAGGAAGAGAGTCCAAGGGAGGATAAAGGAAAAGTGAAGATCGAGGAGATCAATGCAGTCACACATGATAGTGACAATGATGTTCTGTTCATGTCTAGTTTATCTGCAGAGTTGCTTACCACTTCAGATGATGCATATTCCCAGGATTGGATTTTGGATTCTGGTGCTTCATTCCATGTTACTCCCCATAGGGAATGGTTCTCCACTTATGACAGTGGAAAGACAAGTTGTGTGCATCTTGGAAATGACTATGCATGTGACATAGTGGGAGTAGGTGACATAAAGTTTTCTTTTGCAAATGGGTCTGCATTTGTTTTGAAACATGTGAGACATGTGCCTAAGCTGACCAAGAGTCTTATTTCAGTGGGTCAGCTAGATGATGCTGGTTTTCACACCACTTTTGGCTTTCAGAGTTGGAAAATTCAGAAGAGCTCTATGCTTTTGGCCAGGGGTGCCAAGTGTGGGACTTTGTATCCCTTACATGTATCAGGGGTATTTGATCATGTTGTTGCAATAACCGAGCAGCCAAGCACTTCTTTGTGGCATTGTAGGTTGGGGCACATGAGCCAGAATGGAATGAAACTCTTATGCCATTTGGGTTATGTACCGCATTTGAGTTTCTCTGATTTTGAATTTTGTGAGCATTGTCTCTATGGGAAGCAAACTAAATCAACCCATAAAAGAAGGGGAAAGAAAGAGTTTGAAATGCTTGATTTGGTGCATTCAGACGTATGTGGTCCCATGCCTACACGGTCATTAGGCGAGGCTGAATACTATGTGACATTCATTGATGATGCAACTAGGAAAGTGTGGGCTTATGCTATAGCTCGGAAGAGTGATGTGTTCTAGGTATTTCAGAAATGGCTGGCGCCTTGGTTGAGAATCAGTCAGGTAGAACACCTAAATGCCTACAGACTGACAATGGTGGAGAGTATCTCTCTCATGACTTTCAGCATTTTTGTGATACACATGGGATTAAGAGGGAGCTCACATCCCCTCGTACTCTAGAGCAAAATCCAGTTGCAGAAAAGATGAACCGTACCATTCAAGAAAGGTTGCAATGCATGCTTTCCAATGCAAGTCTTTCTGGTCGTTTTTGGGCTGAGGCAATGAAGACTGCAGTGCATGTGTTCAATAGATCACCTAGTAAGAGTTTGGATGGTGGTATTCCTGAAGAGGCATGGAGTGGCAAGAAGCCCTCTTACTCTCATTTGCGTATATTTGGGTGTGAGGCATATGCACATGTGCCAAAAGAGCTTCAAAAGAAGCTAGATCCCAAGTCTAGGAAATGCATCGTTCTGGGTTATGGTGAAAGTGGAGAGATGGGCTATCGTCTCTGGGATCCAGAAGCAAAGAAGATCATATGCAGCCATGATGTGGTCTTCAATGAGAAGAAGATGCATAAGGCACCCATGAGGGATGTGGAAATGAGGAGAATCACTTTCCAAGATGTGAATCCACCTGTATATGTTGATAGACAGCAAGCTGTCCATGCACCAAATGTACAAGAAATGGTACCACCAAGTACTCCCACAGGTATACAATCAAGGGTAGATGATGGATCATCTATTGGTGGAAATGATAAGCCAAATGTGGCTGATATGCAGGTGGGACAACAAGCTGAAATGCCATTGAGAAGATCATCTAGAGTGTCTAGACCGCCTGATAGGTTTGTTCCAGGGGTAGACTATGTGATGCTTACTGATTGCGGGGAGCCTTCTTGCTATAAAGAGGCTATGATGCGTGAGGATCAACGCAAGTGGGAGTATGCTATGCAATCAGAGATGCAATCAGAGATGAGTTCACTTCTGAAGAATAAGACTTGGGACTTGGTTTCTTTGCCACATGGAAAGAAAGCATTGCCATGTAAATGGGTCTAAAAAATGAAGGTCACAGGTGATGATGTGCCTAGGTACAAGGCTCGATTGGTTGCTAAAGGGTTCAAGCAAGAGAAGGGTGTGGACTTTGATGAGATATTCTCTCCGGTTGTGAAGATGACCACACTTAGATGCATGCTTGGACTAGTGGCATCAGAGGATATGGAGCTTATGCAGATGGATGTCAAGATAGCTTTCTTGCATGGGGATTTGCATGAGGAAATTTACATGGTGCAGTCGGAAGGCTTTGAAGAAAAGGGCAAAGAGCATTTAGTTTGCAAGCTGAAGAAGAGTCTCTATGGTCTTAAGCAAGCCCCTAGAGAATGGTATCAGAAGTTTGATGCTTTCATTCGGTCCCAGGGTTTTAGAAGGAGTGAAATTGATCACTACCTCTACACTAAAAGGGCTAAGGATAATAGCCTGATTATCTTGGCACTATATGAGGATGATATGCTATTGGCTAGCAAGAATACTTATGAGCTAGATGCATTAAAGGCCAAGTTGCATGAGGCCTTTGATATGAAGGATTTGGGACTTGCACGTCATATTCTTGGTATGCGCATCACGCGTGATTAGAGTAGGAAACTCCTTTGGCTTTCGCAAAAAGAGTATGTTACAAAAGTATTACAACGTTTCAGTATGGAGGGGGGGAAGGCACTGAGTACTCCATTGCCTCTATATGTGAAACTGTGTCATACAGATAGTCCCAGATCAGAAGAGGAGAGGGCCATGATGGCCAAGGTTCCTTATGCATCAGCGGTTGGGAGTCTTATGTATGCTATGATAGCTACTAGACCAGACATTGCATTTGCAGTGGGAGTTGTTAGCCGGAATCCAGGAAAGAGGCATTGGGAGGCAGTTAAGTGCATCATGAGGTACATGAAGGGTACCAAGGAGATGTGCATTTGCTTTGGTAAAGGAGACATGCGTGTACTTGGGTACACAGATTCAGACTATGCAGGGCATGTGGATAGTAGGAGATCCACTTCTGGTTATGTGTTCACCTTTGCAGGTGGTGCAGTGTCGTAGATGTCTCGTGCACAGAAGTGCATGGCTTTGTCTACCACAAAGGCTGAGTATGTTGCAGCCACAGAGGGTTGCAAGGAGGCTATATGGCTTGATCGGCTAGTGGGAGATTTGGGGATTCATACAGGTGTACCGACATTGCACAGTGATTCCATGAGTGCTATTCAGCTAGCATGGAATCTGGTCTTTCATGCAAAGACCAAACACATTGAGGTCAGGTACCATTTCATCAGGGAGGTACTTGAGGACAAGCGCATAGAGCTTGTCAAGGTTCATACAGATGATAACCCTGCAGATATGCTAACAAAGAGTCTACCTAGTCAGCGGTTTGAGTATTGTCGTGTATTGATGGGCATTGGATAGTATGCTCACCGGTTGTTCTCCCTTAAAGGCACATTGTCCTTTAAGTGGGAGGTTGTGGGGGTTAAAGGTCACTGTGCCTTTACCTCGGTTATGTACAATACTCAAACACATATATAAATGAATGAAAAAGAAGATTAGGGTGGTTCTGCACCCACCAAAACTTGTGGCTCTCTGTCTCTCTCTCTCCTTCTTCTGTTCTTGCTTCCATTGAGAGCACTCTCACTAACATCCCACATTGGGTATAGAATATTATCAATAATTCATTTTCTAGGCCTTTGCATACCCACATGGTCTTTGTCTTGTGAATGAAGACTGATTTGATCTACAACTTCCTTGAAGACTTCAAGTCAAAATTCCATCTCTAACTCTGGATATTTGCACCACTACATATGTGTGTCTGAGAAGATTTGCTTATATCCTGCGCCTTTAACTTTGCAACCCAGTAAAACAAATGCCCAAGAGGATTTTGCCCCTTTCTCTCCAACTGCCATAGCAGATCCAAAATCTGCAGCTCCTCCTGGTGGACAAGGATCTTTGGGATGCACCACTCTCTCTCTCCAGGCTAGAGGCTGCACCAAGCTGCTCATGCTACCACCAGGCTCTACTACAAAGCTCTGATACCAATTGTGAGGACACAACGGAAGCTGAGAGGGTGAGAGGAAGCTTGAGAGATGCAAGTTTTGGTGGGTGCAGAACACCCTAATCTTCTATTTCATCCATATATATATGTGTTTGAGTATTTACATAACCGGGGTTAATATACAGTGGCCTTTAACCCCAACAACTTTATCAGATGAAAGAAAATAAATTACAGGACATTTATTCACATACTATTGAAAGAATAAAAAATATTCATTCAAAAGCAAGTGTAAGAATGCGAATACTTAAAAGTTCATGCATATAAAATAGAAAGAATACATATATATTCTTTCAATAGTACGTGTAAGAACTTATAGCTTAAGATTAAAAATTAATCATGTATGCAAGAATAAAACTATTTCACCAACATTTAAAAATATATAAATCATAAACTAAAATAAAGAATAGTTTTAGAGACTTTATCAAACAAGAAAACAAATCACAAATCACAATTTAGAGCTCTTAGGAACGAGATCCAAAGAACTCTAAACTCTTAATAGAAGCACAAATTTGCATTCTCTTAAGAGATGTATCTCAAAACATATTATTAAGAACTCGCAAAAACAAAATAAACTTCATACACACACAAATCACATAAAACAAACTTCATTTAACAAAACAAAAATCACAATTCACAAAAGAGATCTTAAAATCTCAAAAGAGGGATCCTAAGAACTCACACTGTAAACAAGCCCATTCACAAAAGACATCTTCAAACCTCAAAAGAAAGATCCTAAGAACTCACACAAACAAAATCCATTTTGATTAAGACCTCAAAGATTTCTTGAGCAACCTTCAAGGCCTACCTTGTTTTATTTTTATCCTTTGATCTCTTCTTCTCAACTAGAGAACCAAGCACGAGATGAACACAAAAAGCTCCTCTGTGTGCATATATAGGCATTACAACATGTATTTATACCAATAAATATTTGTAGTATGAATAGCTATTCATATGAATACCTGGTCTATTTGTATGAACAAATTGTATTCGTATGAATACTATCGGATGATGTGGCAAACTCCTTAAAAAACGTGACGTGGTAGCATTTTTTTCTCGATTTATTCTCCCTATCAAATCATTCATCTGATTTTCCCATATTTTTCAAATCACAAATTTGAATTCAAATTTTTCTACGTTATGTTGCATGCTTGCACAAAACACATAGAGATCCACTACCATTTCATTCAAGAGAAGACCTTCGGTGGAAAGGGAGACTTGCAGCATGTGTCTACCAAGGAGTAGATTGCAGACATAAGCATGAAGGCATTGCCTTGCAAGAAGTTTGACTCTTTCCTTCACTTTATGGGAATACATTTCTTGAGTAGTGCAAGATCAAGTATTCATCCTCCTCATGACTTGAGCATGAGGGTGAGTGTTGAGATGTATGGAGACACACATCTCTATCCGCTTGCTCATCATCGATAGGCAGAACAGACCAATGACTGATAAGCAAGACATGCCACTTACTTGATCTTGAATTCTAGATGTAGTTTTGTTATTCTTCTTAGTGCCCATGTATATATGGCACACCAGCATGAATATTTTAGGATGGGAATTCTTTTTTCATCATTACTTCCATTCTAAACCAAGTGGTCTAGGATAGGAGTAGCCAAGTCTTTTTCTCCCATCATGGACCCTAGCCTCAAGACCCTTGGAGCCTGAATGGGATCCCATTTTTTAGGCATCGAAAAGCATGAAATGATGACATGTGCCCTTGTTCCCACCTCCTACACACGTGTCCTCTCTCACCTAACCCATCCTAGTTCTATTGACTCTTAGCATAGGTGAGAAGGGAGTAGGATAGAAATACATTTGAATATGGATTGGACCACTTTTTTCCATTCCCATCCTATTTCTTCGTATGTGTTGATACCCTTAGTCTATGTTATATTAGGAGATACTCATTAAGAAGAAGAATAAGAAGAAATTCTCCATCTCCCTCTCTCTTGCTATGTGTATGATGCATGATTCATTCTGCTTTGGTAACAGTACCAAGGAGTATGACAGAGTAGGCCAACATGTCCAAGCTATGGCACACCCAACTACAATAGCTTTAATCAATAAAATCTATAGTTTAGATCAGGAAAACGACAATGACATAGCTGAGAAGTCTAAACACTCACCTGTCTGGTACCCAAACTCACCTCAAAAAATGCAGATGGCCAAATTGCCTAGGGAACTAATGTTGGGTGAGGGCATTGAACTCTATTATACTTTGATGATGATGAGCCCCTTGATGTCAAAATAGCCATATTTTTTAGATAAGGGTTTGGAAGCCATTCGGACTGCATAACATGTAAACATGCACTGGCTTCCTCCCAAGCTTTTGTTTTCGAAAGATGCAAGCATGATAGGGTGGAAAAAGGAATTGATGCACCTTATGATAACTATATGTGTAGCAGAAAGAAATGTAGGATGAGCTAGATAGCATGAAGGAAGCACACACTAAATTGCAAGCATAGTACAAAGCCTTTGTAAAGCAACATAAGGAGGCATCAGGACTATTGAGAAGCCCATAGCTCACAGTGGAATCACAATGGTAGTCGATGATCTATAAAGAAGGATGACTCAAATCCCTTGCTGCTCCTCTCATACTCCTACTATTGAGCTTCGTTAACTCTAAGTACACAATGCAAGTCTCTGCAATAGTAGTAGGGTGCCACTCTAGTGTAAATTCATGCCGTGTTGCACTGACTAGATAAGCCATTGGAGAATCCACGCACAAGAATGTGGCAGCAGGGTGCCACTCTAGTGTAAATTGATGCACTGTGTCACTAGTCAACCAAGGGATGAAATTAAGACCTTCAACAAGACCACATTATGATATCTAGCCATTCATGAAGGGAGCCCTTGGGCATGAGAATGTAATGAAAAAGATAGGTTTTCCTCTTTGGATCTTTTCTTTTTCTCCCAGCAATGTTCTTGAATTCTCAAAGTCCATGTAGTCTAAACATGATTGGAGTATTCTTTTGTAGGACCGCATTGCGCCATCTAATGCATGGGTTTGATTGTTTAAGAAGTAGAGGGGAGAAGTGTAGGGTCCCTCACTTGTTGTAGTTGCAAATGCCTTGAAATTGGCCTATCTTATCCACCCTCTAAATAAATTGATGTATCATCTGCGAACGCAACATTTAGAAGCTCCTCTAAAACTGCCCCAAAGACATCGTCATGCATCAAATGCTAGTGTCACTATGAATTTCTCATGGAATTTACTACAAATAACAATAGTAATGGGACTAATAAATGACCATATTTCACTAATTTGGCTATGAGGAATTTGTCTCTGACAAGGACTTGATTGTGAAGCAAGGAGTAAATCATAGACGGCCTCCCATAAATCATGATCCATTGTCTTAGAAAACCCATATATCTCATGGTCCCCTCCAAAAACTATCATATATCTTTTCAAAATTGAGAAGCAAGGCCAAAAGATCCTCCTCTTTGGAATGTGCCAATGCTATGGTCTCCCAGAAGGCGAATATATTGTCTAGAATGCTCGTCTTGAACAAAACTAGTCTAGGTGGTGTGAAATTTGCCTATCTCTTATGCCCATAATGTCTTGAAAGGTTGTGACTATACCCAAGCATATGAGCTCCCAATAATTCTAAAAGAAAACCATTCATAAGCCATCCTCTCTTGGGCATGTGCTCGTTGGTAAAGTTTTGATTGCAATCTCTAAATCTTCCAAAGTGAAGGGCTCTATGGTGTCTTTGCCCATAATCTCCGAGAACAGTCTCCTAATGCTCCTCCACACCTTCTCTCTAGTTGCTAGGTACCCCCCCTTCAATCAAGAAGCATCCCAAGAAGATGCCTATGAAGTTTATTGGTTGCCTACCCACCTCATGAGGGCCATCCGCCAAAGAGCCATCTGACCTCTTCAAAAGTTCTAATCCCCTCGCTCGAGTGTCTAGGGCCTATGGTCAAAAAGAAATATCTAGTGACCTTATCACCTACTTGTGTCCAAAAAGATGTTGTAGTGTGGAAACAAAACTTTGACCTAGCCATGTGTATAGACTGTAGTCTATCTGAGCTATCTAAGTTCTCTAAATGTAACCCATTGACTCTTCTAAAGTCTTTACAACGCTACCAAGGGGCTACCAAGGTAGCATGAATGGCCCTCTTTGTGTTAATAACTACTGCTCTTGCGGCCTTTACCTTTGAATGGAGGAGAAGACTAAACAATAGTCTAAGTCTTGAGAAGTTGAGCCCTCTTCTCTCGTAGCCTCACATCTTCATATAAAGAGCTAGGGATGTTGTTGACAGGCATCTCTCCTCTATGTCACTCGAGGATTACTTGAGTATACAAGTTCAGATGCCTCATCAAAATCATGTCAAATCAAGGAGTTCACTCAACCAACTTATTTGATAAAAATCATGATGAAGGAATCCCTTATTTAGCATAAAGAATTCATTGTCTTACTATTCAAATGTGAATGGTTAAGTGGAGACTTCTTAGAAACATTTTCCACAAGATTGTGAACAAACATAAAAGTGACTGGGATTATAAGCTCCAAACAACACTATGGGCCTATCGCACAACCTTCAAGGTCATCGCAAAGCACACACCCATTAGGGGAGAATTGGGGTCTCAAAAGGGCCTCGTAAGGAATGGATTAGGGAATGCTTAGTGGGCTAATGCAAGGGGCTTGGAGGGTCCCAAAGAGGTCTAACCAGCCCAAACCTAGCTGGGATAAGCCCACATTTGAGCCCACCTCTCTCCCCATCAATGAGGGAGGGGGCCACTTTTTGAAATTTGAATTTCAAATTTCGAACCTCCCTCCCTCCCTCTCTCTCTCTCTCCCTCCGTCCCTCTCTCTCCCTCTCTCCCTACCTCCCTCCCTCCTCCTCCTCCCTCTCCCTCTCCCTCTCTTTCTCCCTCCCTCCCCCTCCGTCCTCCTCTCCCCTCCTCCGTCTTGCTCCTCCTCCTCCCTCCTCCCTCTCCCCTCCTCCTCCTTCTGGCTCCTCCTCCCTCCTTCCTCTTCCCTCCTTCTCCAGCCGCCCAGGATCCCTCTCCTCTGCTCCTCCCTCCTACAGAATCTCTCCCCTCCTCCTCCCTCTTGTAGCATCTCTCCCCTCCTCCCTTCTACATCAGCTCCTTCCCTCCCTTCTACACCTGTCTCCCTACTCTTCTCCTCCTCTTCCTCTTTCACTCATCTACTTCTCCTCCTCCCTCTTCCTTGCTGCTCTCTCCCTCTCATTGCTCCTGAGAGTGCTCTCAACGGAAGCAAGAATGGAAGAAGGAGGGAGAGACAGAGAGCCACACAAGTTTTGGTGGGTGCAGAACCACCCTAATCTTCTTTTTCATTCATTTATATATGTGTTTGAGTATTGTACATAACCGGGGTAAAGGCACAGTGACCTTTAACCCCCACAACCTCCCACTTAAAGGACAATGTGCCTTTAAGGGAGAACAACCAGTGAGCATACTATCCAATGCCCATCAATACACGACAATACTCAAACCGCTGACTAGGCAGACTCTTCGTCAGCATATCTGTAGGGTTATCATCTGTATGAACCTTGACAAGCTCTATGCGCTTGTCCTCAAGTACCTCCCTGATGAAATGGTACCTGACCTCAATGTGTTTGATCTTTGCATGAAAGACCAGATTCCGTGCTAGCTGAATAGCACTCATGGAATCACTATGCAATGTCGGTACACCTGTATGAATCCCCAAATCTCCCACTAGCCGATCAAGCCATATAGCCTCCTTGCAACCCTCTGTGGCTGCAACATACTCAGCCTCTGTGGTAGACAAAGCAACGCACTTCTGTGCGCAAGACATCCACGACACTGCACCACCTGCAAAGGTGAACACATAACCAGCAGTGGATCTCCTACTATCCACATGCCCTGCATAGTCTGAATCTATGTACCCAAGTACACGCATGTCTCCTCTACCAAAGCAGATGCACATCTCCTTTGTATCCTTCATGTACCTCATGATGCACTTAACTTCCTCCCAATGCCTCTTTCCTGGATTAGCCATATACCGGCTAACAACTCCCGCTGCAAATGCAATGTCTGGTCTAGTAGCTATCATAGCATACATAAGACTCCCAACCGCTGATGAATAAGGAACCTTGGCCATCATGGCCCTCTCCTCATCTGATTTGGGACTATCTGTGTGACTCAGTTTCACATATGGAGGCAATGGAGTACTCACTGCCTTCCCCCCCTCCATATTGAAACGCTGCAATACTTTTGTAACATACTCTTTTTGTGAAAGCCAAAGGAGATTCCTACTCCGATCACGCGTGATGCGCATACCAAGAATATGACCTGCAAGTCCCAAATCCTTCATATCAAAGGCCTCATGCAACTTGGCCTTTAATGCATCTAGCTCATAAGTATTCTTGCTAGCCAATAGCATATCATCCACATATAGTGCCAGGATTATCAGGCTATTATCCTTAGCCCTTTTAGTGTAGAGGCAGTGATCAATTTCACTCCTTCTAAAACCTTGGGACCGAATGAAAGCATCAAACTTCTGATACCATTCTCTAGGCGCTTGCTTAAGGCCATAGAGACTCTTTTTCAGCTTGCAAACTAAATGCTTTGTGCCCTTTTCTTCAAAGCCTTCCGGCTGCACCATGTAAATTTCCTCATACAAATCCCCATGCAAGAAAGCTGCCTTGACATCCATCTGCATAAGCTCCATATCCTCTGATGCCACTAGTCCAAGCATGCATCTAAGTGTGGTCATCTTCACAACTGGAGAGAATATCTCATCAAAGTCCACACCCTTCTCTTGCTTGAACCCTTTAACAACCAAATGGGCCTTGTACCTAGGCACATCATCACCTGTGACCTTCATTTTGTAGACCCATTTACATGGCAATGCTTTCTTTCCATGTGGCAAAGAAACCAAGTCCCAAGTCTTATTCTTCATAAGTGAACTCATCTCTGATTGCATAGCATACTCCCACTTGCGTTGATCCTCACGCATCATAGCCTCTCTGTAGCAAGAAAGCTCCCTGCAATCAGTAAGCATCACATAGTCTACCCCTGGAAAAAACCTATCAGGTGGTCTAGACACTCTAGATGATCTTCTCAAAGGCATTTCAGCTTGCTATCCCATTTGCATATCAGTCATATTTGGCTCATTATTTCCACCAATAGATGATTCATCATCTACCCTTGATTGTATACCTGTAGGAGTACTTGGTGGTACCATTTCTTGCACATTTGGTGCATGGACAGCTTGCTGTCTATCAACATATGCAGGTGGATTCACATCCTGGAAAGTGATTCTCCTCATTTCCACATCCCTCATGGGTGCCTTATGCATCTTCTTCTCATTGAAGATCACATCATGGCTGCGTATGATCTTCTTTGCTTTTGGATCCCAGGGACGATAGCCCATCTCTCCACTTTCACCATAACCCAGAAAGATGCGTTTCCTAGACTTAGGATCTAGCTTCTTTCGAAGCTCTTTTGGCACATGTGCATATGCCTCACACCCAAATATACGCAAATGAGAGTAAGAGGGCTTCTTGCCACTCCATGCCTCTTCAGGAATACCACCATCCAAACTCTTACTAGGTGATCTATTGATCACATGCACTGCAGTCTTCATTGCCTCAACCCAAAAACCACCAGAAAGACTTGCATTGGAAAGCATGCATTGCAACCTTTCTTGAATGGTACGGTTCATCTTTTCTGCAATTGGATTTTGCTCTGGAGTACGAGGGGATGTGAGCTCCCTCTTAATCCCACGTGTATCACAGAAATGTTGAAAGCCATGAGAGAGATACTCTCCACCATTGTCAGTCCATAGGCATTTAGGTGTTCTACCTGACTGATTCTCAACCAAGGCCAGCCATTTCTGAAATACCTGGAACACATCACTCTTCCGAGTTATAGCATAAGCCCACACTTTCCTAGTTGCATCATCAATGAATGTCACATAGTATTCAGCCCCGCCTAATGACCATGTAGGCATGGGACCACATACATCTGAATGCACCAAATCAAGCATTTCAAATTCTTTCTTTCCCCTTCTTTTATGGGCTGATTTAGTCTGCTTCCCATAGAGACAATGCTCACAAAATTCAAAATAAAAAAAACTCAAATGCGGTACATAACCCAAACGGCATAAGAGTTTCATTCCATTCTGGCTCATGTGCCCCAACCTGCAATGCCACAAAGAAGTGCTTGGCTGCTCGGTTATTGCAACAACATGATCAAATACCCCTGATACATGTAAGGGATACATGCATAGAGCCCTTCTGAATTTTCCAACTCTGAAAGCCAAAAGTGGTGTGAAAACCAGCATCATCTAGCTGACCCACTGAAATAAGACTCTTGGTCAGCTTAGGCACATGTCTCACATGTTTCAAAACAAATGTAGACCCATTTGCAAAAGAAAACTTTATGTCACCTGCTCCCACTATGTCACATGCATAGTCATTTCCAAGATGCACACAACCTATCTTTCCACTGTCATAAGTGGAGAACCATTCCCTATGGGGAGTAACATGGAATGAAGCACCAGAATCCAAAATCCAATCCTGGGAATATGCATCATCGGAAGTGGTAAGTAACTCTGCAGATAAACTAGACATGAAGAGGACGTCATTGTCACTATCATGTGTGACTGCATTGATCTCCTCGATCTTCACTTTTCCTTTGTCCTCCCTTGGACTCTCTTCCTTTTGATTTGCACCCCAATTTGCATTCTTTTTCTTATCCTTTTGCTCTCTTTTCAGCTTGTAGCAATCCTTTTTCATATGGCCCTTCTTGCCACAATGGTAACACTCAATGTTCTATGCCCTGGATTTGCTACGAGACTTCCCTCTTTCTTGGGACTTCCCCCTGAACTGTGATCTGCCCCTTTGCACATTTAAGGCTGCATCCTGCTTGTTGCCATCCATAGACTTCCGTCTAATCTCCTTGGCCAACAAGCTACCCACAACATCATCAAATTTCAGTACTCCACCAGGTGCAGAGTTACTGACAGCTGTACGAAAGGTATCCCATGAGGATGGCAATGAACATAAGAGAAATATTGCCTTAGTCTCCGCATCAAAATTCATCTTCTGAGCCTGAAGCTGGCTGAAAATAATATTGAATTCATTCAAGTGAGAAGCAATGGAGACCCCTTCCTTCATCTGCAGCTCAAACAACCTCTTCATGAGGTAAACTTTATTAGAGGCAGTTTCCTTCTCATAAGTGGCACACAGTTTCTTCCACAAATCTTTCGGTCTGCTCATTTACTACTGTGAAATAAACTGACTCTGCAAGATGAAGTCTAATAGTAGACTTTGCTAATGCATCCAACTCATTCCAATCATCCTCAGACATATTTGCAAGCTTAGCTTCAATCCCTGCTAAGGGTTTAATCTGCTTCTTTTGAATAAGCACATCCCTTATTTGTTCTTTCCACAAAGAAAAGTTTGTCCCATCAAATTTTTTAATGTTGAAAAACTCCTTTTCAGACATGGAAGAGGATGCCATGATGCAAATGAAACAAAGTCCCGAATGCTAGTATCTGCAAGAGAGAATCACACCAAATACCAGGTGCACCCAAATGTGTATGCCACAATAGAGTGAAATATAACCAAAACTCAAAGCTCAAAGCATCAAAAGATGCATCTGACTCATGTGCATATACTATGCATCCATATGAGCAAATCTGGCCCAAAAGAAAATGCCAATAAGTGCCAAATGACTCAAGCATGAACACCGTCCACTGGCATATGCATCAATAATGTCTCATCCAAGAGAGCATAGCACTATCAGTGCATCACCTGCAATGTGTCAAAGCTGTCCCTCAGCATAAAATAGCATCCATGTGCAAAGCGTCCATAAGAATAGCATCCCACAAGGCAATTTGGGCCTATCAGCGCATCCAATAAGGATCGCAATGCATCCAAATGGCCTATAAATCATCCACTGCAACAAATGCACACCACGAATGAGCGCACACTGCTCAAACTACAACCAGAGTGATCTGCATAAGGTATGCTCAGGAAATCATGGTCCCACGGTAATGACCGCTACTGAAAATAGAACCTGAGATGCCTCAAAACATGGGCGCCATTGCATAATCGGACTCGGCAAGAAAATCTGCAAATATCTCTCTTCTGCCAGAACTCCAAAATCCCAACCGATGAGTGAGAAATGGGAGTCAACACTTATCCACTGCCATGTGGCATAAATCTAAGGTTTCAAAACCTTAGAATGAAAAATGCATAACAGAGAGACGAAATCGAATACACAGAGATCTATAACTCTGAAAATCCTCCACCGAATCGCGCAAGAACTGATAGGTAGGGGTTTTTGGGCATCCGGAATGAAATGGGACAGACGGTTTTGGAAACCGTGGTCTCAATCACTGGGTCCAACACACGGACTGAAAAACGTTTTTGGAAACAGAGCTGTTTGTAAACTCCACCGGAGTGCGAATGATGAGCAACATAGAAGTTTTAGAACCTCCTGAGTCCACCGGAACTGACAGATCTGCAAATGGTTGCTCCAAACTTGAGTTCCAACACCTGGGACTTCGTAAAGCCAAAGTGTCTTTTCCAAAGGTTCCTCCAAGGTCTCTGCACACTCGGATGCAAGTAAAGTCACCCAGAAAGTTTCCCACAGAGCTTCTCCTTCCTCCCACAGAGCTGCTGAGCTTCTAAGCATTCATGCACACTCAGCTAGATCACCCGGGCTCTGATACCAGTTGAGAGTGCTCTCAACGGAAGCAAGAATGGAAGAAGGAGGG
This sequence comes from Dipteris shenzhenensis, assembly GCF_047967505.1. Taxonomy (NCBI): domain Eukaryota; kingdom Viridiplantae; phylum Streptophyta; class Polypodiopsida; order Gleicheniales; family Dipteridaceae; genus Dipteris; species Dipteris shenzhenensis. The sequence continues at coordinate 14,648,556 of NC_141597.1, forward strand.
AGAGATAGAGAGCCACACAAGTTTTGGTGGGTGCAGAACCACCCTAATCTTCTTTTTCATTCATTTATATATGTGTTTGAGTATTGTACATAACCGGGGTAAAGGCACAGTGACCTTTAACCCCCACAGCTCCATCTTTGCCAGCTCTCCCCTACATTTTAGCCTGCATCACTGATACCTCTCTTTAAGTACTCATGGCACCATTCGAGGACATATTTAACAAGTACCATGTGAACCTACAACTGGAAGCAGAATATGCAAGCACACATTCTTTGGGATATAGTGGAACTTCTCAAAGTGTGCTCCACAGTCTTCGATTGCAAGGGAAGAAGAATCTTGACCTTTGGGTGGATGGAAACTTATATCCTTCAGACCCTGCCACTCAAAAGAGTCCTCCTTTTCATGCAGTGCATGATGTTGTTCAGTTTATTAGCAAGGGACATGCTGGATTGCTCGGTTATTGCAATCAATTGAACCATTGTCAGACATTGGAAATGCAAGCAAGCGAGGTGCAGAGAGCCCAAGCAGAAGAACTTGCACATTTGGGAAATATTACTATTGTGGCAATGCATAATAGTATGTAGGATCTCCAATTGCAAAACAAAGAACTCAGTGACAAAGCACATGCACTGCATGAATTGGGAGAATCAATCGAGAAGCTTGCTGAAAGCAAACAAGATTTGGAAAGCTCTATCTATGGCCAAGTTCAACGTGCTGTGGAGAAGGAACGAGAGAAGTTGATAGAACAAGTACAAAAGTTGAAGGGAACACCTTTGGGACTAAAGGAGAGGAAAAGACAATTGCAATCTATGGATGCATTGTCAACCAATAGTGGTGCCCGAAAGAGGAGAATACGGGCTGCAAGGTTAGTTCCTCAAATTTTCAATGAAATTTCTTACCTTAAAATATTTGTGGTGTTGCATTCTTTCCACTAAGACTCATTTGTACTCTACTTTAGGAATTTCATGGAGGATGTGATGGGAACAATGGAAATGGATGATAGTGATCCTTCATATGTTCTAAGAAGTTTGATAAAGCCAAGTGATGTCATGAAAGTGTTGAAGGACCCTAGACAAAAAGGGCTACGTAAACAAGTTGCTAGAGAGGTAATGAAGGATTTCAAGGGCCTCGTCCAAGCAAAGGAGGTGCATACAATGCCATTTCCAACACCGTGGTCTGTAAGGCTTGCACGTCAAGAAACAAACCAATGTGCTAGAGAAAAGCTTGGAGGATACCATTGTGTAAGTGGCACAATGACCTGGAAGAGTAAAAAGAAATCTGGCATCCAAATGTTTGAGATGAATGCTTTCAATAATGTTTACGTGGATGTAGAGAATTTGCAGAGAGCCATGGTCCAATTCTATGGGATGAGACAAGAAGGTAGGAGAAATTCCCTCTTCACATTCAACTTTATTTCTTCTGGTAAAAGAGCACAAGCTAGAGAGGGTGAGCATCTGTATTTTGAGCAACGCCTTGCGTTTTGCTCAAGGGGATGAGGAAGTTGAGCAGGGTTTCTCAGTCCAATCTGAGAAGGACATATGGTGGCTTCCAGCCTTTGAGACTGCAAAGGAGTGCCACGAGACATTGAAGTGGGTTTTGGAGAGAACCAACATCCCATCGATTATTCGAAGACAAGAGGTAGGGCAAACATTAATTGTGGATGGGCATGGAACGTTTCAAGTTGAATGGCATATAGCTCTTGATTTGAAGACCCTCAAGTGCTTGTATGGTTGTGATACAGGTGCAGATGCAAAATGGACATGCTTGTATTGCACCCACTCTGAGAAGATGCAAAAGGGAAGCCTAGAGTGGGAAAATGGCATCCTTTCTTGCAACCAAAGTGCAGTCCGTGATCATCACAAAAAGGATCCTAAGTGGGACCCCATTCTACCAATTCCATTGGAGCGGGTACACGTGTGTACTTTGCATGCTGAACCGCATATACTTGATAAGTATTATCTCCATCTAGTTTATGCTTGGAATTTGAGGCCACAGCAAGTATTTGCACAATGCATTGCAAAAGCTGAAGAAGTAATCTCACTAATGGGACTTCACGGAGGCAATGTGAAGCTTAAGTAGGACAAGAAACAATCAGGAAAGACACAAAATCTTCCTGTTAAAGTGTCCATCAGTGGAGGAAAGGCAAGAAGGTTCTTGTCCAACCACAATGCTAATAAAGAAAAACATACATTGGCTCAAAGCACCCTAGGTTGGGAGTACTGGAAAGATTTGTGTGAGTGCACCACAAATCTGTTAGATATCAATGCTCCACTCTCGTGTAACTACGCGGGAAACAGCTAATTCTACTTGTTAGCCCCCCATATGAGGAGAAGGCATTTGAGTAGCTCAGTTATCCGGTAGGTCTTGGTTTGGACACCAGATGGCTCAGGGGGGTCACTCATCATATGTAACCCTATCACGTGAGTTTAATAGAAGGATATTTTTTATTTCTAAAATTTACAAAAATAAATATACATAAGGGACTATTTCAAATAGTTTTGGAAAAAATTTACAGATTTGTATAGAAAAGGGGTACATTTTATTAATGAAAAATTTATAGATAAGGGATTTTAGAAATATGGCTTGAACGCACGTGATATATAGGGTTTATACATAGTGACCCCCTTGAGCCAGATGGGGGCCATGTGTGGCCTGATGGCTGGACGGCTTCAGATGGAGTTGGCACACCGCCAACTAGGCTACATGTAAGTGTAGGAAGGCATCCCTTGAGTGACTGCACTGAGGGTAGACGGAGCATTTCTCGGGGCAGCCCACTCTCGGGTTGCAAGGCCCGTTTGAAGCCTCAGATGATCCCGGATGGCTGTGGGCTGAACGGTGATCGTAGGTTAGTTGCTCTGTTTTGCGCACCGGTTCTATTGTATGGTCGGTGGACTATTTCGGGACCGACTTCCAGTCGACTGTTTTGGGTGGATTGGGTCGGCCACCCAATTGAGCCTAACCGACTACGACTGGTGGGCTATATAAGAGCAAGCCCGTGAAGCCCATTTCATCACTGGCTACAGCAACCTTGATTCCTTAGCATTTAGCCTCCGTCTTCTACTGTTTCCAGCGTGCCATTGAAGATTCTTTCACAGGAGCGCACGGCTGGGAGGCAGCGTCATCTATTGTATCAATTCTACAGTAATCAAATTTTTGATTCTCCATACTATCTTGTTTTCTCTCTTGCATAGAGATCCTGTTATCTGTTGAGCACAGACATTGTATTATCTTCTTACATGGTATCAGAGCCTGGACTCTAGCAAGAAGATTTGGTAGTGTGTTTCTGTTTGCAAGCAGATTGTGAGAGATGGCCCAGCCCGCAAGACTGCGAATCCCACCGTTCGACGAAAGTGGAAAGTTGGACAGCTCTAACTATCCTCTCTAGAAGTTCAAGATGAAGACCATCCTAAGCGCATATGAGCTTTGGGACACTGCTACTAGGGTGGACTGGTAAGAAACCTTCAGCTGCACATTTCAGAGTTTTTGGATGTGACTGTTTTGTGCATGTCCCTGATGCTACTAGGACCAAATGGGAACCGAAGAGCCGGAAGTGTATTTTCTTGGGCTACAGTGAAGAGGCGAAGGTTACCATCTCTATAACCCTGTTACCAAGAAGGTAATTGTAAGTCGCGATGTGGTCTTCTTAGAACAACCGCATCAATTAGAGGAGGATGCTTCCTTCCCAGACAACCAGGACCAGGATATCCATCCAGTATCGCCACCAACAGCAGACCGAACTCCCCCAACGGTGCTTGGGAGGATTCAAAACAAAGAAGATGAAGAAGAGCCTGTAGAACCACAATGGCAACAGCCATTCCTAAAGTGGGTAAAGTAGCTTTTGGACAGCAGAGAACCTCTAGCAATTGAGGAGGAACCATCCGAACACCACCGGTCCAAGAGATTAGAGGAGCAAAGAAGCGCGTAGGAACACTTGGTCAACTATGCTTTGATGACAGAAGTGATCCGTGCTGATGAATCCAAGTGTCTTGAAGAGGCACAAGGCAATGATAGGTGGATGGAGGCTATGCAGTCGGAGTATGGCTCCATAATGAAGAACAACACTTGGGACCTTGTGGATCGACCACCAAAGCGCAAGGTCATCGGAACCAAGTGGGTGTACAAGATCAAGTACAAGTCCGACGGCACGTTGGATAAGTACAAGGCTTGGCTCGTGGCAAAAGGATTTGCACAGGTACATGGTTTTGATTATCAAGATACTTTTGCTCCCACAGCTCGACTAACCACAATTCATAGTGTTTTGGCTTTAGCTGCCCAGGGAAGTTGGCCCGTGTTTCAGATAGATGTGAAATACGCCTTTCTGAATGGAGATCTCAAGGAGGAGGTATACGTGGAACAACCACAAGGTTTTGAGATCCCCGGTTCAAAAGGTAAAGTCTGCAAACTAAAGAAGGCACTTTACGGGCTGAAACAGGCCCCACGAGCATGGTACCAGTGAATTGATGCCTACTTTCTACAAAACGGGTTCAGGAGGAGCCCATCTGATGCAAATTTGTATATTTTCAGAGAAGGAGGTAGGTGTATGATCGTGGTCCTTTATGTGGATGACCTTGTCATAACAGGGAACCATGAAGAGAAGATCTCGCAGACGAAGCATTTGCTAGGAAGAGAGTTTGAAATGACAGACCTCAGACTGATGCATTTCTGTTTGGGGATTGAAGTTTGGCAGGAGCCGAAACAGATCTTCATTTCACAGTTGAAATATGCTGGAGAGATATTGAAAGCATTTGGCAGGGCTGAGTAGTTGGTACCCCTATGGAGGTTGACGCGAAGCTCTCAAACGAGGATTCATCACCACTAGTGGACGAAGCAAAGTATAGAAGGCTTGTGGGCAACTTGATCTACGTGTGCAACACACAGCCGAACATCAGCTTTGCAACTGATGTACTAAGCAGGTTTTCCAATAAGCCCCAGGAGAACCATTGGAGGGCAGGGATGCGTGACAGGGTACTCTTTCTTACTTGGATCTGGAGTTGTTCATGGGTCAATAAGAAGCAACCCACAGTTTCTCTTTCTTCTACAGAGGCCAAGTACAAATCTGCATGCTTTGCTTCTTGCAAAGCAGTGTGGTTGAGGAGGATTTTAGGGGACATGGGTGCAATGCAGAACAAGCCTACACAGTTATCATGTGACAATCAGAGTTGCATGGCGATTGCAAAGAACCCGGTGTTCCATGCTCGCACAAAACACATTGAGATTCAATATCACTTTGTATGCGAGCTGATCATGGATGGAGAGATCGACTTGGTGTACTGTCCGACTATAGAGAATGCTGCGGACATCTTCACGAAGGCTCTTGGAAGAGACCTGCTAGAGAGGCATCTTCATCGACTTGGCATTGGGCCGAAAAATTAAGTTCACTTGCGAGTGGACATTGAGGGGGCATGTTAGATATCAATGCTCCACTCTCGTGTAACTACACGGGAACCAACTAACTCTACTTGTAAGCCCCCCATATGAGGAGAAGGCATTTGAGTAGCTCGGTTATCCGGTAGGTCCTGGTTTGGACACCAGATGGGGGCCATGTGTGGCGTGATGGCTAGACGGCTTCAGATAGAGTTGGCACACTGCCAACTAGGCTACATGCAAGTGCAGGAAGGCAAGCCTTGACTAATCACACTTAGGGTGGACGGAGCATTTCTCGAGGTAGCCCACTCTCGGGTTGCGGGGCCCGTTTGGAGCCTCAGATGATCCCGGATGGCTATGAGCCGACAAACGGTGACCATAGGTTAGTTGCTCTGTTTTGCGCACCGGTTCTATCATATGGTCGGTGGCCTATTTCGGCCGACCCCCAGTCGACCATTTTGGGTGGATTGGGTCGGCCACCCAATTGAGCCTAATCGACTACGACTGGTGGCTATATAAGAGCAAGCCCGTGAAGCCCATTTCATCACTGGCTACAGCAACCTTGATTCCTTAGCATTCAGCCTCTGTCTTCTACTGTTTCCAGCACGCCGTCGAAGCTTCTTTCACAGGAGCGCATGGCTGGGAGGCAACGCCATCTATTGTATCAATTCTACAGTAATCAAAATTTTGATTCTCCATACTATCTTGTTTTCTCTCTTGTGTACGAGATCCTGTTATCTATTGAACACAGACGTTGTATTATTTTCTTACAAAATCAAGCTTCAGATCTGCGAATTGCTACTTTGAGAGCAAAATTGTGGATAAAGCTTGATGCATTTATAAAGTTGCTTAGACAAGGTCAAACAAATGAGCTTTATTATGAGAGATTCAACAAAGCATTGGGAGAATTCATATCATTGATGGTAGAAGCATGGGGGGAGTCACATATTACACATTACATGGTAATCCTCCTTAGGTTGAAATTTTGTGCTTTAAACTTGAGTTAGTTTATGTTTCTAATACAATGTTTTTCTTTACAGCATATTCTTTACGCACATGCACCATGGTTTTTGGAGCAATGGGGCCCTCTGTCCATTTGGAATACTCAAGGAATGGAGAAATCACACTACAAAGCAAAGGCAGCATACTTCAAGAATACAAGGCATGGGGGTGGTATCGTGCGACGCAATGCACTACACGAAATGTTCGATTGGTTTTGTAGATGTCTAGAGGCCAGGACTCTCAAGCGCAATAAGATAGAGGTCTCAAGTCTCGCAAAAGCAGTTCAACATGTCAAGAAGACAAGGAGATGTGCTGCTTGGAAGTCCTCAATAGGGAGCCAAGGGGTTGCACTTTGGTTGCAATGTAGAGTCAAACAGGGGAGGCGTTGGGTCCTAAGAGAGCCCCAAATGTAAAATGTTTGATGAATAAAGTTAACACTAATTTTAGTCAATTATAGATTCCAAAATTCACAAATTTTTTTGGAAATTGCAAAATTGCATGTGCGACATGGTAGGGCGGAGGGGTGAGTGGGTTGGGAGGGAGGGTGGTGAAGATTAACTATTACCGAATTAGCAACAGAAGACTGGGGGGAGGAGGTGCACTCCAAAAACCCTAATTTAAAAGAAAAACCCTAAAGTGCTTTAAAAAAGACTATATAAAGCACTTCAAAACCCTAAAATTTCTCATTTCTATGGCACGAGTTAAACAAACTGCTAGACCCACTGGATGCTGTTTAGACGCTACCCGTTGTCCTCCTCACAACGCCATGGCCTCCGAACACACTTGAAGCCCCAGTGGCCAACAAGAGGGCAATGATCACCAAGGACCTGAAGGTGGTTCTCCTCATCAGGAGTCCAAGCAATGTGAGTCCCCACCATCCGACTCTCATGGGGGATCCCAAGGATCTCAACACCATGAGGAATCCCAGCACGATGAAGGATCCAATCACGATGAGGGGTCCTCTCAATCCTTCCACACAACTAATCGTGGAAGTAGAGAGGTCTCACGAGAGGGACAAAATAGTCCACTCAATCCTGATCAACTGCCCTCCCTCCTCCGTGGGGTCCTAGCGTGGAGCATCTAGACCAACAAGGAGAGCAAGAAAGGCAAAGAGAGGAGATGAAGAGATTACAAAGGCCACAATAAGAGGTCCAGTATTTGGCGAGCTCGCAGATATAATGAACCTTGGCCCCAATCCTCCAACCAAGCAGACCGCATGGAAGAGCACCATCAACCCTTTGTGCCTTGCGATGATTAGATATGAGGAGACTCTAGTACGAGCTGAGCAAGAGCCTCAGCCTACTGTCTCATAGCCTCGTGAAAAAGAAAAGAGACCAAGGACAAAGCAGACCCCTAGGCACTAGAGGCCACCTCGAATGACCCAGCAGACATAGGAAGAGGAGTCTGACGAGGTGGTTGCAAGGGAGGAGATGTGAAAGAAGTTCAAAGCGGACAAGCGGCCATGGAGCCATGTCCAAAGGCCAATGCAAGGTTCCCCAAAGATTAAGAGGTGCAAAAAATTAGGAGTGAAGGCACTTCAGGAGATTCGCAAGTTCCAAACCACTGTGGACAATCTCATTCCCCATGCACCCTTCCAGCGTGTTGTACATGAAATAGCATAGCATTACAAGAGTGATGTGCATTTCACTTCAGGCGCTATGGGAGCAATTGAGGAGGCAACGGAGCAGATGACAGTAGGTCTTTTTGAAGACGCGAACTTATGTGCTATCCTTGCTAAAAGAGTAACAGTGATGGACAAGGACCTTGCACTCGCTAAGCGTATCCGCTCCGATCCCTCCCTTAGGCCCTAGATGTTGTTTAGGTTCATTTGGTGTAACCTGAATCATTTTGTAAATCTCTACGCTTTGAGGCCAATGAATAAAAGATATTTTTATGTTCTATTACTGTTCCCATGTTATTATACATGTTACGTGATGCTTTCCATCAGTTTATGCAAGTTCAGTGTGAATTTGAGTGGTCAAATGATGTTTTTTCATCGCGCGGCAGAAGGCAATTGTGTTCGGCATCGCGTGGGGAGCCCAAAAATGGCAAAGCCCGCTATCGTGCGTATGGGACCTGTTTGACTTGGAACCTACTATGGCGCGTATGGGGCTTGTTTGACCAAGTCAAATAGGCCCCATACTCGCCATAGCGGGTTTTACCATTTTTGGGCTCCCCACGCTATGCTGAACACATTTGCCTGCCTCCGCGTGGTGAGATTCTTACTGGATTGCTTAGAAATGACCATTATAACGCAAATATTTATTTGATCACATGCTTTTGAATAGAATAGTGAATGAAAATATTAATGCCAACAACAATTAAAGTTACAAAATACAATGACAGTATAAAATAAAATTTGTAAAAGAACACAAAATGGGGCACTGTATAAAAAGTATAGCTATATTCATATAAAATAAAATTTCTATACAATAAGGCTTCAGAGCCTTTCTCTCTTCTCTAAAACACTAAGAACATTGGGCTTTGAATTCCCAAATACACCTCTAGCTCTAAACCTAGTTGATAGAGAGTCATTGCTATTGTCATTGTTGGCCAGGGACATGGCTGCTGCCGTTAATGCCATACCTTGAAAATTGGTTCCAAAGACATTAAGGGCAGCCATGCGGTTCACCAAAATGACCTTGTCAGCATTGCAATTGATGTCGGCATGACCAATCACTCTTGATAAGGCCTTACACTTCAGGAGGTCATCAGTGCCATGTGGAGAAAACTTTTTGTGGATAACCACAAAGCGTCCTTTTGCTTGGCCAAGGCAATGTGCCAGTGAGTGATCTCGACCGAAGCTACTGCAAACAAGGCATTGCCGAGATGAGAATAGGTCGACCTCAAATGCCTCCTACAACAGTCCAACATTACATTAGAATTCCATTAAAGCAAAAGTATACCAAGAGAGAAGAAATTCAAAGCTCATAGTTTCTTACCACTATGGAGTCATCATGCTCAATCCCTTCCTCTTTTTCAATGAGGATGGATCCAGAGGCCTCCTGCTGTCTGGAGTGAGATGTGGAGGCTTCTTCTAGAACATCAGGTAGGTCGGAGTAGATTGATGTCTCTGCATCTTTGATTTGGGCTAGTGTTAAAGCAAGAATCTCTTCTATTGAATCATCTGCTCCCAAAAACCCAGGTTCTTGCATAGTCGTGTCCACCTCGTATCCACACAGGATACCAAGAGCTTCATCCTCCTAGAGACCAAACATAACCTCTATGTCATGGAGAAAGAGGTATTGTTCTCCATCAACAAGAAGGGGAGCAAGAAACCATATCATTGTTGCGCGGTCAACAGAGGTGGTGCCTAAGGTGGATGGAATTTTAGAAGTAGAATGGGGTTCACGAGGTCGTTGGAGCACTTCCAAGGCCAATGCAGCTTCCCGCACCTCATCTTCTTCATCTATGGGCTCTTCATTGTAGATGTTGGGCTCATCTACAGAAATAAGAGGATCAAAAAGGGTAGGGGCAGGGTCAGAGCTTGAGGTCGAGGCCTCCTCTTCCATTTGTCCCTCCTGGAGAAGGAAAATAAAGGTCATTTCCTAGGATAGGCCCGGGGGATTCACTCATTATTAAAGGGGGACATCACCTGCGTGCATGAACTTCAAGAAAACCCCCTATTTAAGATCCATGTAGGATTATAAAACACCCCTATTTAAGCTTATAAGGTACAAGAAAAAGTCTAGTGTGCTCCCCCCCTTTCCTTAAACCTACGTCAAGACGGCTATCCTATTTTATCAAACAACAAGACTATAAGATGGCTATCATATTTTGTCAAACATCCATCTGTCATCCGCACACCCTCTGCACACTTGTTACCATACATGGTTAGCATGGTAATTCTTGATTCAAGCCTAATAATGATGATAACAGCATTTGTTAAAGTTACATCTATCAAAATAGATGTTCTTGATTCATGCCTAATAGTGATGATAAGAGCACTCATTTGTTGGCATTACATCCATTACATGCTAATCACCTACATCGACATGCTAACCAAGGCAACATTATACCATTTTGCATACGTATTGACTGTACATCTACAAAGAGTATACATATCCACCAATGTATTTCCATACGTAAAGCTCTTGAAATACTATCAAGATGTCTTTTCAAGTAAGCCTAGCCTCCTTCCTTGCCCAATACATATTCTCCAAGTATGTTGGAGGAACAGATACGAGGTATGATGATCCTTTTAATGGACAAGGCTATAAGTGGCATAGCCTGGGCATCCCTTAATCCCATCTCCTTTAATCCTCAATGGGAGCAACAGCTTTAGTTAGCCTTATCGAAGCTAGCTGCATATCATATGCATTACCTCCTTACAAAGGTGTAGCAGAAGCAATAACTAGATCTACAAGACAAGCCTCATCACCTCTAACATAGCCCCATATACTCTTACCAACTAACACATTATTCACTATAAAACTCCACATGGAATACTTGGTTCCATCCAATTTATCCTCCCAGGCCAAAACTTCAGATTTTGATTCTGAACCATCTTAGATGTATGCATAAACTGCCCACTGATTCACATGCTGTGAATGGTATTGCACCAACAAAATCACATTAACCCACTAGCCAATGCTTGGCTAAACAATGCACAAACCTCACTGAACTTCCAATGCAGACCTGTACTTGCAAAACATGAACTAATTTGAATGTTGTATTGCCAAATACAGAGGTAAACAGCTCCAAATCCTTTCCCATAATTGGCAACAGTCTCAAAACCTGCTCAGAATAGTGTAGACAGCAACTACATTCACTGTTATTGGGGCGGACAAGCTAGAAAGCTGTAGTAGACCCAATATATAGCGTATAAGAATGATTACACACCAACATAAACAAGTTTCTTCTCCCTTAAAAAACAAACACTAGAATGAGAAAGCTGAAAAGCATCTTGGATGTTTAATAGGCCAAAACTTCAAACACATCTCCCGAATTTAGATTCAGATTTTGATTCTGAACCATCTTAGATGTACGCATAAACTGCCCACTGATTCACATGCTATGAATGGTATTGCACCAACAAAATCACATTAACCCACTAGCCAATGCTTGGCTAAACAATGCACAAACCTCACTGAACTTCCAATGCAGACCTATACTTGCAAAACATGAACTAATTTGAATGTTGTATTGCCAAATACAGAGGTAAACAGCTCCAAATCCTTTCCCATAATTGGCAACAGTCTCAAAACCTGCTCAGAATAGTGTAGACAGCAACTACATTCACTGTTATTGGGGCGGACAAGCTAGAAAGCTGTAGTAGACCCAATATATAGCGTATAAGAATGATTACACACTAACATAAACAAGTTTCTTCTCCCTTAAAAAACAAACACTAGAATGAGAAAGCTGAAAAGCATCTTGGATGTTTAATAGCAGCAAATATGAAGTTACACACAAGAGTAACACCAGAACAATCCATGAATCTAAACCAAAATTTGATAGAGTAGAAAACATAAAATGCATCTTGAATGTTTACTAGAAAAACTAAAAATTAAACAAGAGTAACACCCGAACAATCCATGTCTACAATCCATGTCTATAATCCATAAGTTTAGCATTGACACATCTATGGGCATCTTCTCATAAATGCTGCATCATGCCACATAGCTTGCCAACAAATTTATCCTGCAAAACAAACATAAGCTCCCTATCAAGTTACATGCTGCAAACCTAGGATCCCTATGTGATAAGAAGGATTGAAAGCACATTAACAAAAACATATGTTACCTTCATCTACATCAGAGATTGGAGCAGTAGGGCTGCAAATGGACTAGGAAGGAGGGAAGGGAAGGGACGACTTCAAAATGGATAAACTTTACAAAAATTTAAAAAATAGAAAATGTACCTTTTCTGCCCTGAACATACTCATTGAAAAGTTTGTAGTCATTCTCATCAAGATGGTATTTCTTTGTTTGTCGATCATAGTTGAGATTGGCCAAGGCTATTATAGATTCCAAATCCACACATTGGTTGTCAACAAGGTCATATGTGTAGGTCCTAGTTCCCTTTGCTTGATGATACCATGACAAATGAATTTGAACATTCAAAGGCCTATCCAATAGATCAAAGGGTCCTCTTGTCTCTTTTAGACAATTTCCAACCTTTCTCCTCATGCTTACCACCCTTCCAAGGTACCACATGCCGTTTACAGCACCCTTACTAGTATTCCCAGCTTTTCCTTTTCCTCTTGTCTTTTTGTTTGCATTTATTGATGTGCTTTCAAACAATACTGCACAATCAGATCCTATACCAAGACATGTTCCTATATGAATCATTGCCTTCTTCTCCAAAGAAAAATACACTCCACTTTTCACCCTTGTTAATCTATCTTTAGATAGTGTGGGATTTCCATTCAATTGGCTAACAAGTGTGCTTTTAGAAATGGCTTTCCCATCCACTTCAAAAAATGGCGATATTTCACTAGCCACCTTCTCCTCCTCATCAATTAGACAATCAATCACATGACGAAGCTCACTTTCACTAGTAATTTCCTCATCCAGATCACCTCGAACACCACTATCAAAGTGATTATCTTCATCTATAAGTAGAACATCATCCAATTATTCATCTTCATCCACATATTCAAGATTAGGGTTGAAGAGTTCTAAGAGATCTCCCTCCTCCCATGAGTCATTCCAAAAAGTTTCATCGCGCATACCAAGTGTCTCACTTATGGCCTTTGCTTCTAATAATCCCTCTTTCAATGCAGATAGCATATGGTTGTCACTACTCACACAAGCATAGTCTCCCAGGTTGGCCAAAGGAGTGTCATTCTCCTTTTCCAAAGTAGCCCATATATTTTCTTGTTTAGAATGAGCTGCTGGAAATTTAAGAATTGAACCTGCTTGAAACTCTGCTATTCTATTAAGTGCTCATGTACTACTCAGCAAATCAAAGCCATCATAGCATCTTTCATTCCGAACCATTCCACCCACCTTGCTGAAAAAATTCTCACATGCATCCGATCCCGTGCAAGAAAGGGGTACGTGCAAGTGAGGATGCTTTTCCCTAAAGGTCTTTATCAAGAGAACCACAAAGTGACATGACAATTGAATGTCAATGAATGTTTCTCTACTGATAAAGTTTTGCTTTAGGGAGTATGCATCATGTTTAGTGATCCACATGCACCAAATCCTACATATAGAAAGAACCATGAGTATTAGCCACATAAACCTTGGAAATATGTTCAAAATCCTTTATTCATATATCACTAATAGCAATGGTAGCAACTTCTACATACCTGAAAAAGAAAGACACCTTTCCTGCAGCTTTCACACAACCATACAAGTCTAAGGTAGGTGATAAGAAAATATCAATGTAAGATGCTACTATTGATAAGTACATACGTGTGCCCAATGTCCGCTCTTGGTGAGCAACATAGCCTTCTTGTAATAACTTCAAACACTTTTGTACTTTCTTTGTAGCAATCCTTTGTGCAGCTCTCCAATTTTGTCTATCCTTCCTCTCAATATCCCCTTCTTGCAAGCCATGTTCATCAACCTTGAATAATTGATATACAATTGCTACATGATTCAAAGTCACAAGCTCTCTACCAAGTACCAACCTCCTAGATGCACTATCCAAAGGATTGATAAGTTTCTTTCCATTATGAATATAGTCTTGATCATGCAAACCACTGATACTCCCATCAAATGTGATGTGTGCTGTAAAGGGCCAACCCTTCCAAGGAATGCACAACCTGGGACCTTGACAAGAAGAGTAATCTTGCAACATCAACTTTCTGCGCCTACTATCCCCATCTGAACATGTCCTATCAATGGACCTACCACGTCCCTTAGAAAAATGTTCCAAGAAAGCTGAATGCTCTCCCACTGTTCTCTGACAAACATGGAATCAAACCTATTACATGTCAATTGCACCAATAGAACTAGCTTTGGCAAGCATTCAAGAAGAGGATTCACTATCAATACCCTTGCATAATGAGCAATCACATTATGTTGAAAAGCATCCACAACTCTAAGATATCCATCTTGACCATCACCAACTTGCACGACAAAGTCTGGAATGCAAGTGTGTTCCAGCTTTTTACCACAAAAGCCAACCAAATTATCATCACGTGCCACCCATCTCACCATTCTTTTCACAACTGTTTCATCCTCAGCTAGAAGAGCTGGCACACTACCCAAGGGTATACCTTTCTTCATCATGTGACAAGTGTAAACTTCTCTTGCATGTTGAAATATATCCTCTTGTAAACCAGTTCGAAAGAAAAGTGCTTTTCTTGTGGACCTCATTGTGGTGGACATGTGTGGACCTCCAAGGTTAAGTGATAAGAAATTATGCAACCTTGTCCCTCCCCATATCTTGACAGTCTCAAATAATTCCTTTGTTGTATTGGAATATCTCTTCCCTTGACCTACTCTTGAAATGTTTTGTGAAATGTCAACAAAGAAGTTCCACAATGCCTTCTTTCCCTCAAACAGACCTAGCTCATGAGCATTGATTATATCTTGACAAAATTTTCTAACATCTTTCCTCACCATGGCCTCCATAGTGCTCTCCCGAAGACTTCTAACCTTCACGCTCAATGCAACAACTTCAGTTCTTGTGAATGCTATCTCCTTCTTCAATACCCGAACCATTGTGGACTTTGTTTTTGCTACTCTCAATAACTCTAAATGAGTCAAATAATCCAACCGTCTACCACCTCCTATGTCTCTTGATCCACGAGTGTCTAAAGATTGAATTTGTCGATACACTCGCATGCGAAAGTCTCGTTCTTTAGGAATAGTAGCACATGCACCACATTGCAAATTATCAAAGTATGTTCCCTCCAAACATATCTGCTTGCAATCCTTATGACAGAAAGTGCCATTAATTTCAATGAACTCTATTGTCCCCATCATAATTGTTGCCTTAGTTGCTGGCTCATTGTGCCATTTGCCACCTCCCTTACTATCATCCAAAAAGGGCTTCAAGTCAACCACATTCCCATCATAGTTATATGACCCTTGCCAAAAACCCCAACACAAGGTTGCAAGCAAGCTACTCTCTGTGAGCAACGGAGGAATCTGTTAAGTTCCCAATAGACTTGATGGAGAGAGAGCCAAAAGCCATATGACTAGCTACACCTAACATCTCTATAAAAAAACAGAAATAGTGATTGAAAATAGAAGCTTGAAAATTTGCCTAATGGAGAGAGAGCCAAAAGCCATATGACTAGCTACACCTAACATCTCTATAAAAAATCAGAAATAATGATTGAAAATAGAAGCATATGAGAAATACCTGATGGCTTTCGTGATGCATTGGCAGTTTGCAAGGTGTCATTATCTATAAGAAAACATTACAATAGAGCATAAGAAAAAATGTTCACTTGGAAAATACAAAGCTGATGGAAAACACAGCTAGAACATGTGAGTTTTACCTTTAGCACAACATTTCTTGAAAAAACCACTTAGATCTCTTTGCTTCTTATCTATAATTATCACCTTGGATGGGCGACCACCAGCCCTCTTCACTTGATTACTAGAATCAATGCCACTAGCCTTTGTGATATGTAGCTTGGATTTCATATGCTCAATCATGCATTGTCCTAGAGATCCTGTCTTTGGAAATAGCGGTATCCACTTGTTATCTAGCATGCAGCTTATATAGACTTTTGATAGAGTGCTATAATCTCCAATAGTCTCTGTTACTAGTTGAAACACCACATTACTCTCACTTGCAAAGGTTGAAACCTCCAACATTGCTTCATTTACTTTTTCTTTTCCTAATTCCATAATGTCATCCAATGAACCAAGGCTGTCTTTTCTATGGCTCTCTTGCTCACATAACCCAATAATCCTCATATGGGATGCTGAGTTGATGTGTGAGTGTGTGTAGTTATACAAAGTGTCAAGACCCCCTTGACCATAAGAGCAATCACACTCCTCACACCAAATCTGAAACAATGCTTTACCATCCTTGTCCTTTGACATGAGCTCAAAACTATCATGTCGGCCTTTTGCTCTTAACTTTTCTTTGGTTATCTTAATCTCCCTCTGCCATTTTTTGACCTCACACACCTGGCAAAACAAAAAGAGCCCCAGTCTCATCTCAATGGTATGATTAGCCTTCATAATCCACATGATAAAGAAAACAAATACAAGGAACAGAAGAAACTTTGCTCCTGCCTATTTTTAATGTCAGCCTCTCTTCTCCCTAGACGAGGCGTGTCCACAGTCAGGGCAATGGTGGGTGACTATTGTGGCATATAGCATAAGCAATCAAGACGGGAGGCTGTCGACGAATCAAGATGGCGAGGCTGTCGACGAATCAAGACGGCGAGGCTGTCAAGGAATCAAGAGAAGGATTCGAGCAAGATCAGGCGATTGTTGCGAGAGGGCGATGTGGTGGTGTGTCCGGAGGGGACGACGATGGAAAGGCAGCGGCGGAACGTTCAAGCAGAGGCGGAAGAAAAAGATAGGGCAATAAGATAGGGCAAAAGTGCAAAACCCATTTTCCCTCGCTTCCCTATTTCCCCCCTCCATTTTTGGGGATAAAATTTGCTCCATTTCACCATGGTTAAGAAAACAATTCAATAGACTGCATTGGGCACATACCCTCCCTCTGACAAGCTCATATAAACTCATAACCTCCCAGATCATGATCTCTGAGAGCTACAACTCTTATAACCTCTTGCTTAGGTGGGAACATGGGACCGTATCAAATGCCTTACAAAAGTCTACAAAGCAAGTGTAGACTTTATGGTGCCTCGACTATTGTCTCTTAATGATGGCTTTGTAATTTTGTAATTACTGATCAACTACCTTTGTAATTTTGTAATTACTAATCAACTACCTTTGTAATTTTGTGACCACTGATTAACTACCTTTGTAATTTTCCCAAAAAAATTACTTCATAGTTACAGGTAAGCTATAAGGGACAAGCACACTATAAGCTTGGACCCTATCTATTACGGACATTTGGGGCTCATTTTGGGGCCCCAAAATAATTTCACTTGAGTATTCTCTCGAAAAGGTAGGCATGGATAATATTTTGCAAATTAGCTCAAAACTTGTCAAGCTTGGCATACTTAAACGCTACTCTTTGAGATGTTTCCGATGGTGGCCATCATGTGTACACATACTTGGGAGAGCAATTAATTTCTACTTTTGTTGGCAAGCCAACTAACCTAATTACTTTATAACATCTTTTCCAAGCCCAAATCTATTATGGTTTCATTAGTTATTAGGTTCACCGCCACTGATCCATAGAGAGAATGATTTAATGATATATTTGTTTTATATTATGAAAGACTGTTTATATCATGACTTACAAGGTTGGATATCAAGTTCCTTGATTTGAACCACCCTTAAAACCCATTTCTTGGATCTACAACATTGGGACTCCATGCCCACTCCATGTAGCCTTCCATTACTCCATTTTTTATTTAATCCTCTAATAGATAGTCTCTTTGTCTTTGGGTGATTGGGCAATTTTGCAAAGTGTGCAAAGCAAAGTGTACTAGAAAGATAGAGTGAATAGTTACAAATGCCAAAAGAGAATAAGGACAACTTAGGAGAACCAGCTTGTGGTCAAAATCAAAGAGTGAAAGAGTGAGAGGGTATAGGTGTGGGTGTGGTGGTGTTCATGTGGCCATGTTATGCTTAATTTGCTTGTAGGAATGCATTACTATGGAACATTTCTTACACCTTTTTCCATAGCCTTTTCTCTTATTTTCTCTAAACATTAGCCCCTTTAATTAGCCACGATTAGTTCTTTGATTACCATAATTAACAATAAGAATCACCATCAATGAAGGAGACCTAGTGTTAGTTTTGGGCTTAGTTCATGAACACCCAGTGACTGACTTATCAAATGAGTATTTGTGTGTCATTTCTACATTGGGTCTACATCTAGGGTAAAGATTAGTTCCCCCCCCCCCCCCTCCCCCCTTCCCACCCCCCTAACTTAAATTTAAGATTATCCAAAACATAAAAGGGCCCCCACCCCTAATGTATAAGCTTATGCATCATTTGCAAAAAACCCCCCTAGTGTACACTCACGTGGTATCGTAAGGTTCCCCTTCTAAATCCCCCGGGAGGATAGGAACCTATTTCCTGTGTTTTCGATGACTCCACATGCTAGGAGGTCATCAGTCTCCACCTCCCTAAACCCTAGGGGTGTGAGCTGGGCTTGAAAGCGATTTAAACGCTTCACGAACCTGGGTTCTTGATTGAACAAGTACTTCAAATAATCAATTGGGACCCATCTTTTTGAAGACTCATCAAGTTGATATGCAAAACTCGCGATGTAGTCTTGCATGTACTTGATGAGGTCTTCAAAATCATATTGGGCTCCCAAGTAGGTGCCTAGGACATCTATGCTCTTATCAAAAACTGGAAATAACTCCTCCTCTCTATCAATTAACGGAGTACGGGAGATGAAATCGTGGAAGGCAGACCTAGCAGAATCCATGGTAGTTTGGTAGCTAGGAGAACTATGGCTATGATAGTGAAACTTTGAAACATTACACTTCAAAATCTTACACAAAATGCAGACTTACAATGCGATGGTATTGTTGATTGATTGCTTGACGGAGAAAGGCGCATGTCCTTCCCCATGTAGATGTGTTGCACCTTTGCAAGCAATCCTTTCTTTCCAAGCTTGAACTTCATGATGCATCCCTTCCATTCATGCAAAAGATCACCTCTTTTGCTCCTGGGAAGCTTATGTAGACCCTTGGCAGATCCTCTCATGACTATCTAATCCTTCAAGCTGTAGGTGCAAGGCACCCATTCACCCAGTGCATTTTTGCTCCTGTGGGACATAGAGTACATGTATGGTCTCCTCACCATGCTTGTATAGAGGTCACAACAGCAATAGTGGACTAGAAAGTGCAGCTTGGAGAGAGAGAGCAGCTCTGATAGAGGGACAGAGAGGGAGAAGGTATAGAGGGTGCAACTGAAGCTTGAGAGAAGCTCCAAGACGTGCTGTAGCTAGGAATGGAGGGAGAGAGAGTAGAGGGGGATGAGCAGCTGCTCCAGGAGGTGTTGTAGCTAGGAATGGAGGGAGAAAGAGCAGAGGGGGATGAGCAGCCACTACAGGAGGTACTGTAGCTAGGAATGGACGAAGAAAGAGCAGAGGGGGATGAGCAGCTGCTGCTGTAGGAGGTGCTGTAGCTAGGAGTGGAGAGAGAATGAGCAGCTGCTATAGGAGGTGCTGGAGAGGGAGAAACACAATGGACCAGAGCAGGAGGGGGTAGAGAAGATGCCAAATGCGTTCCCACATTTGAAAAATGGAGGGAGAATAGAGCTGGACCAGAGAAGAGGAGGGGGCAGGCCTGTAACAAGTTGAGAGGGAAAAAATTCACCCAGAAGAGCCCACCGCCTCTTGAATGACTTGTAGGTTTGTTTAGGGGAGGTGCATATGGAAGAAGGATCAAGCATGGGTTGAGGGGGGAGGGGGGATGGTTTGAGTGGTCCCCGGTGTAAGAGGTCGTTGAAGATATGTTGACGGAGCTTCCACTCCCAACTACTCTGTGTTAGTGTTAGTAGAATAAGTAAAGTGCATTCTCATGCTCCTCTTAAGTCCCATATTTGATTTGAGTGGGACTTCTAATGGATTCTTATCAGACTTTTTCTTTGACATGCCATGTTTGAACATCCAGAGTTGTGCATGACATTTTGTATATCTTCTCTACATTGACATGCCTTCAAAATCCATTTTATGGATTATATTTCATTGAGGGCTTTGCTTGGAAGTATTTGAGCCCAACAAGGTTGTGGAACCATCTGGAGCTTTATTTGTCTAAGTCAACAAATCGAGAGGAGTCTGATAATACACCATACAAACACTATGGTCAGCATCAACAACAAATCCCATTAGCAGAGCCAAAACAGAACAGGGCACTGACTTACAACTAAGTCATCGTCTTGAATTTGAGTTCACACATGGAATGACAAGAGGTTCTACACAAGTAGCTCTTGAGGATGCATTCGACTCTAGGGTGAAGGTGATTACACCAAAATGGGTTTGGATGAGTTTCTTGTGACCCTCAAAGCTTTTTCCACATTTCTTTACTAACATCACCATTAACCATCTACCTTCTTTTCACCATTAACCATCTTCTCATCCTCTTTTCTTTATTTTTCTTTCTTTCAGTTCTATCTTAGAATCCTTTCCTAGAATCCCCCTTTTATAAACCTCTTCAGCCATAGTTTTCATTTTAGTAGCCAATAGGGGCTGTTTGCAGGTCTGCCCACCCTCCACCTCAACATGGCATTGCCCCACAAAAAGGAGCACTCCCATTGGTACACCTCAAATACCTCACTAATCCCTTGAAATTAGGAAATACTAATTGGAGGCCCTTTGGAGACCCCAATTCTCCTCTAATGCTTCCAATTGACAGGTGATCTGTCTTTTTTTTTTGGGAGGGAGGTGCAACATCATTATGCTCAATAGGTTGAAATTTCTCTTTAACTTGCAACTTATTGCTCTGACTTTATGTTCGATGGTTTCAAATTATAAATAACCCCTTCTCTTTAACTTTGCTTTGATTTCATGTGGGATGGTTCCAAACTATAAATCATTGAGTACATGAACTAAACATGAATCCCAAGATTCCCAACAGAATGGTTGAGACGAAGTTCACAAGCTCACAATCTCATTTCTATCCCCCATCTCTTAGGAGCACAGCATACCCATGGCCAACGCAAACAGGTAGAGGGGGGGAATCAAACGTGGGCAGCCAGTTCAAGTGGGTGAATGCCCAAACTGCCTGAGCTTCTGAGCCAGGTTAGGTGGGTGAATGCCCAAACTAGCCAAGCTCCGCAAAACATGAAATTGTCTGGGCACGTGGAAAGCTAAGCATCTAGAAGAGCCAGTAATGTCCTGCTCACTAGCTCTACAAGTGCCTCTTTGGGAAATGTTGGAGTGTTTCTCCTTGTCAACCTCAACCTGCATCAATGGCCTCCCCTACCTGCTTCATGTGGCATTCAGCTCATGCTGCTCGTCCCCTTCTGTACTTGGGTGGTCTGCTCAGTCTCGCTCTCAGCAGGATCGTCTCCTCCTCTTGCTTTACCTGCACATGCATGGAGGACTGAGACAGGGGAGCGCCCAAGAACCGAACGAAAGCTCGAAGTTGGTAAAAGAATGAGACGGAAGAGGGCTTACCTGACGAGCTAGTCTCACATTGGGAGGAGGATTCTAACACAATTGGCCCAGGGTTCATGCTTCGTTCAGTCATCTTCTCGGATAACTCCCTGCAGAAATGTTATGAGGGCAGATGAGCATCAAAGCGGTCATCCTCGTTCATGTCCCAGTAGCTAGAGGCCAACACCTTCTTTGTAACAAAAGTTGATAAAGAGAAATGTGTTTTGATTCTCCATTAAAGAAAATACAATCTCACCCTTTCATCCTCATAGAAGCACGAAGCAGGTTTCATGATCTTAGCAATGCTTATTAGCTTGGAATGCTTCTGTCGGGCTTAGCCTTTCCAAACATGGAAGGACAGTTGAATATACAATGACAAAATCTGAGTGGAGCTGTTTCTATATTTGAATTTTTGAATGTATGAATAGTGTTGTGCATATTGCGAGAAACAGCGTTCCAGACTATATGTTGTTATTTCTATATTTGAAAATTAGAATGTATGAATAGCGTTGTGTATCCTTTCCTGAAAGAGTATGATTCTAGATTTCAACACTATTTCTATGTAAATGAGACTCTTACGTTCTTCCCATAGCGTTTTGTTCCTACTGGTTGAAAATACTGCAGCAAACTACGAAGAGCATAGCTCTGCATAAAATTCACACTGGCAAGGTTCTTCTTCTAAGGAGTTCAAGCGGCCGGTTGAAGAGCATAGCTCTGCATAAAATTCACACTGGCAAGGTTCTTCTTCTAAGAAGTTCAAGCAGCCGGTTTGACTTTAGTGGAATTGCTTAATGTACATCAAGCAGCTACTGCCCGGGGTTCTAAAGCTTCGTGTGCAAGTGTTACTCAAGCTCACACTTTACGTAGATTAATGCCATAAAAATGTGTGAACCCAAACATTTGCGTAAACCCACTACAGGAAATTACACGCAGATAGAGTATATAACCTCCTAATCTACAAAATTTATATAAATGAACATGTACCAATACAAGCATGCAAATTCCTTTGATTAATCTCGTTGTGAATACAATTTGCAACCTTTTTTTGGGGTGATCCCACCAAAAGCTCCGGTAGTCCTTCCTGATGCTCCAAAGTGTTTTAGCAGTATTTTTCATACTCGGCCTCTCTTGTCTTGTTGGAGCTGCACATTGAAATGCTAGCTCTAACAATTTCTCAAGGACAAAACTTGCTGATGGGCTTCTTTCCAGCTTAGGGTCAAGTGTCTCTAAGGCCTTTCCATCAAGAAACATCTGGAATGCCTATAGACAGACAATGTAGTTTATACAAAGTCTCTCTCTCTCTGTCTCTTTCTCTCTCTCTCTCTCTCTCTCTGTCTCTCTCTATCTATCTATCTATCTCTCTCTCACACACCCTTTTTTTTGGTAAAAGAAATTTTGCATTAAGAATACATTTACATTCATAGCTGGACAGCTACTACTCAAAACTAAAAACAGTAATATAAAACTTTCAACTGGGCCTGAGGAAGGTCTCTCTCTCTCTCTCTCTCTCTCTCTCTCTCTCTCACACACACACACACACACACACAAGCCACAAAAGTGCTCCTGATTCTCTACTCTTTATCGTCCTCATCCCGAGGAGACGCATTGGCAAGCACAATAAAGTAGAAATGAAACGAAGACCAAATCAAAGTCCTCAGGAGAGTGCAAACGCACCCATCTTGTAGTTATCCTCTCCTTCAGCTCTCTTTTCTGTTCAATAGGGTGCCTTCCTGTAAATAGCTCAACAAGGAGCACCCCAAAAGAATATACATCACTCTTTTGTGTAAGTTGATAAGTTTTGAGGTACTCTGGATCCAGATATCCTGCCGTTCCCTTCACTTGTGTGGAAACATGAGTAGCATCAAAACTCCTGGGGTCCGAGACGTGCGAATCCAAAATCAGCTACTTTAGCTCTAAAGTTTTCTGTTAGCAGAATATTAGAGGACTTTATGTCGCGGTGGATTATAGACTGATCTGCAAAATAACTACTAATTTAGTAAACTAAGAGAAATGATGCTTATCCTAAGCAGGCGAGATATGAAGGCTACACTTTCTTTACTCATCCTCACCAGCATATTGATGGAGATACGTCAGAGCATGTGCAATATCTATAGCAATATTCAGCCTTTTAGTCAAGTCAAGAATTGCTCCATATTGACCTACGCAGGAGCCACAAGGAAAGAAGGTTATATTTTTCTTATTCAGATTCACAGGAAAACGTTATAGCTTTGCATCAACCATTGCCCCCCGTAACTTTTGTAATGACAAACTTTGATCAATGTGTCTTTCTTTCAGAAATATTGTTTTGGTGATTGCTACTTATGCCAATATCTAAAGCAATATTCAACCTTTTAGTCAAGTCAAGAATTGCTCCATATTTATACTTATGCCAATATCTAAAGCAATATTCAGCCTTTTAGTCAAGTCAAGAATTGCTCCATATTGACCTACGCAGGAGCCACTAGGAAAGAAGGTTATATTTTCTTATTGAGAGTCACAGGAAAACGTTATAGCTTTGCATCAACCATTGCCGCCCCTAGCTTTTGTAATGACAAACTTTGATCAATGTGTCTTTCTTTCAGAAATATTGTTTTGGTGATTGCTACCTATGCACACCCCTACAAACCTTTTACTAGAGATAAGATGAAATTAACGAATTTGAAGCACATTGGTTGAAGCGAATAAAAGTATTGCTATCCTGCCAAGAAACTGTAGCAGGCACTAGCTGCTTGCTTGATTCTGGCTTCGACTTGTTTTGTGTTCTATGATTTCTGGAACAAGTCTACTCTTGCTTTTACAGTCGTGGAAGACAAATCATTTTTACTTTTCCCTTTTCTTTTGTATCTGTGCAGGCCATTTCTTCATTTTGTAAGTTTGAATACATATAAAACATGCATTCAAATACATTTGTATTTTATGGTAACAGTAACACTTTTGCGAATGGATGAATCACACCTAAGTGATGTTAAGTTTAGGTGAATGCCTGGATCTTGGGAAGAAGCCGATTCTAATAGACAATGTAAGTACACACACACACACACATATAGATAGAGAGAGAGAGCATTTATTGGAGAAGTAGAGATTCCTTTTGATGATTGCTTCAATTAATCATCCTAGAACGAATCTTGAGTGGTGATAGCTATAGGAGACACACAAAGATACGCACCGAGGCCCCTCCCAAATCATGTAGGACTGCAGAGGCAAGAAATTCCAGGCATGTTGTCCATACTTCTAGTAGCATGGGTTGGAAGTGATATGGCACCACCGAAAATATAGAAAAGGTGTTAAAGAATAGGGCAGCGAGCTCCTAGTAAGCTAATGCTAGCCTTAATAGACTTGGAATATGGCAAAGGAATCTCATAACTTTCTCCAATATCTCACAACATGCGTGCTAAGACGATGACTCTGGACTTCAGGTAGGTCCTTCTATTTGATGAGGCACTCGATATAGACTTTGTTGCGAAGGATTATAGAATAACGCAAGGCCCAAAAACCCTCTCATTGGCGTGGGATTGCATGACTGCGGCCCCTTCCTACACATTTCATTCTACACATTTCATTTTTGAGGAGTCCACTTGAATCCCATTCCTACACACAATGTTACCAAAAAATTCAGGCTAGCCGGGTCTCCAAGGTTTGAACCCATGACTTCAGGATTGGAAGCTCAATGCTCAAACCACTGAAGAGAGGTGGTGAAAGCTCTTTTGCCATAAAAGTACACTTGTTGGCCTTGGCATAGAGCTGATGGAACCTCAAGATCTCTAGCACCTGTTTGACAAGCTCAATGCGCTCCTGTTTACTTTTGTTATAGATGAGGATGTAAAAAACCAGCACATATCAGAATAGAAATGGCTACAATGTCTTATTCATCAATGCCTGAAAGTTGACCTGTGCAGTCTGCATTTCTGAGCCAACAAGTCATCAATCTTAGGGATTGGAAATCTGTTTTTGATGGTAACCTTGTTGAGATCTCTGTAATCATTGCACATGCGGTATGAGCCAACATTCTTTTCAAATAGAAGCACCGGTGAGGTAAGAGCAGACGTGCTATGAGAAGTGACATTCCTCTCGAGTACCTCCTTTACTTTGTTGTGCTACTTCCTCTCGTTCCACCTTAGAGAAACAATATGTAGCCTTGTCGATGGGTGGCTCCAAGACTAGCATGATAAACATCTCTCTTCGGAGGTAGCTGCAAATTCTAAGATCAATTGCCACATATCAACATCCTCCTTAAGTGGGAGACTCCCTATATCGGGCTCGATCAATTCAATGCATACAAGGCACTCTCTTTCTTGAGATCTCTAGCCAATTGCCTTCTTGGGGCTGTTAAACCCTACAACACCATTTTTTTTCCTTTGTGTGGAAAAGTGGAGAGTCATGGCTTTCAGATCGATGCTTAACCCACCCAAAGATCTTATCTTGATCTCATCCAATCACATTCCTAAATAATGTCATATTCAAGGCAAAGAGATCTGCAAAAGTGTAATCCTATGAGTGTTGGATCCATGCATCCTAGCAATATAGGCTGCTAATCATGTGTGCTATCCATTGGCAACCTTGACTTATCAACCCATGGTCAATCTTCATGGCTGCAAGATCTACTTCCTGCAAGGTCTTAGTGTTGATGAAGTTGTCCTATTGATATGAATAGTCCTACTATCAATGCCACCTCTCAATCTAAGTCTCATCATTTTTAGCACCCATTAATGGATCAAGGGATATTGTATAGAGCTCTAATAAGGAATTCCAAGACTACTTGTCCTCATCCACCACAGTATAATTACCCTCAACGTGATCCTATGCATTGGTGGATGGCATAGCAATGTGATGATTGATGCAACTCTAGAAATCTAACATGGAGTACTAACATGGACTCTTTGAGTAATTCTCTCATGATCTTGGAGCCTCTTTGTATCTTGTGCATACACATTGTGAGCCAAAGGCTAGAAGGAGGATTGGCGTATCTCCCACTACTGCAAGTCACGGCAAGAACTCAATGGCATGCTAATTAATGGGGTGAAAAGGCCAATTGTGTGCATAGGAAGACTTATCGGCATGCCCAATGAAAGATGCATGCCAATACGCTGACCAAGAATAGATGGCTCCATCTACAAGTGTTTGAAAAGCTGCAAACTAGATGGTTACCTCATAAAATTGCCTAGAGGTGCAGAGAATGGGTCATCAATGCCGAGGTAATCCCCATATTGGGAAATTTACTATTCCATCTGAAATGACATGGAGGGCTGAAAACTAGAGGGTTGTATAGCATCTTCCATAAGACCACCTTGTGGTATAGAGGATGCATCTTGGTTGTTAGAGTGATTGCCATGCTATGACATATTGAAATGACATGGAGGGCTGAAAACTAGAGGGATGTATAGCATCTTCCATAAGACAAACTTATGGTATAAAGGATCCATCTTGGTTGTTAGAGTGCTAGGTCACAGGTTGCTTACCTTTATCCTAGTGGCAGCAACTTGCCAATTCGGGGAGATTTGGGGTCTCAAAAGGGCCTCATAAGGAATGGATTAAGAAATGGATTAAATAATTAGAAATGAACCTACTATGGTAACCCATGGGCTAAGGGACCCGTAGCATTGACTCAACTAACATGGGTACCTTTATTTTGAAATTGGGCAACCTTAGCCTTTTGATGGAGGTGATGGTGGATAGATCAAAGGTCCAGGATGACTTTAGTGGATGGTGGATGCACTTTGGTGGGCTCCAAAAGGTGAAATTTGACTTTGGGGAGGCCTCATTAAGAGAGGAAAAGTGGGTTTTAATATGGGCCCTTGATTCAAGTCCAAGATCAATGGATGAGATGGAGGGACCTAATGGAGGGTGGAGATTCAAGCACATTTTGGAGGGCTAGGATTGAAGCCCATTTTGGATGGCTTAGATTGCTCACTTTCAAAATAAAGGACCCGGATTCAAGCGCCTTTTCCCCTCAT
The DNA here is from genome assembly GCF_047967505.1 of Dipteris shenzhenensis. NCBI lineage: Eukaryota > Viridiplantae > Streptophyta > Polypodiopsida > Gleicheniales > Dipteridaceae > Dipteris > Dipteris shenzhenensis. Next base: position 14,675,990 of record NC_141597.1, read on the forward strand.
CTCATCCCTTGATCTACTTCCAAATCTAGGGCCCGGATTGAAGCGCCATTTGCACTCATCTCCTCCCTTGGATCTACTAGCAAATCTATGGCTCATATTGAAGCGCATTTTCCCTTTGTGCTGATCAAGGGTGGAGATTTCATCCTTCTATCCTTTGATGGTATCCCTTAGATCTATCCCTTGATCTAATGGCTGGGAGTGATTTACCTCAAATTTGAATGTATCCCTTGGATTGAAGATTAGATCAAAGGGCTGGGAGTGAAGATCATAGGTCCAAACTCTAGGTTGGAGATCTCCATACAATTAAATGCTTTTGTCAACTGCAACATGGCATTGCCCCACACCTCAGAGCACTCTCATTGGTACATCTCAAATTGCTCTCTAATCTCTTGAAATTAGGAAACACTAATTGGGGGCCCTTTTGAGACCCCAAATCTCCCCTAATGACTCACTAGTTGGTTAATTTGCTCAGATGGTTACTGACCAAGCTATGGTCCCATCTGCAAATGAGTGCTCTGAAGCCTTAAAGCTTTTGTCCCCAAAGTTCTGCCTATGCATTTGCTTATGTGAGTGAATATGAAGGCATTCCGGTGCCACTTGTGGATGCTCCCATTATGCAGACTCATTGAGCGGCCTCCTCTTGTGCATCACTGCCTAGCATAGAACCATCTGACGATCAAGATACAACCTTTGGTTACATAGTACTCTGTCAATGCCAAAAGGGTGCCAATGTGTCTTGATACCTACCCCAAACTGAGAGTTATGGTTACCCATAAGCACAATTGAGCGCATCTCAAATTATAAAATCATGTACAAATGTCTACATGAGCTTGGTACTTATGTTGGATTTGAAACCTCAAATTGAGAGGAAATCCAATGAGCGCGAAAGTCACTCCACTCCGGTGGCAGCTTAATAAGCTCCACGTATCCCACGAGTTGGGCTCGGTAGTAAGCTCGTCGTCAATGTATGCCATATTAGTTGATGTGGCAGCTTCATTTTACAATTTTGGTTAAGGAAGAAGGCTACAATTTGCTCTTTTTTGACACCTAGAGAGCACCTACACTTAAGACGACTAAGACACTTAGGGCTTAGATAGGGCACTTGGGTCCCCTAAGTGCACGTAAGAAAGGGGTAGTTAATCAAAACAGAATACCAAAAGTAAGTGGCTAACGAATGAAGAGTTTAAAACGACAAAGTAAAACAAAGCTAGGAATCCCATCATGGTCAACGGGTCTACCAATGCAAGCCAACCCTTGCAGATAGCAGATGGTATTATTCTTCTGATCAGGCTGTTCTGTCAAGCCACTAGCATTGAATGCTCATTGTTGGTTGGCATCTCGTTGGCAGCTATGCACGATTTTTTTTAAAGAACAAACTGCATGCATCGAGGACTTCATAACTTAAGGATACAATACAGGATTTGAACACACTGGTGGTTTGGACGGATCTTACTTATCTTCACATCAGACTTCAGAAAAACAGAAAACCCCGTATTACCTTGCAGGCTGGTCCAGGAAAATAGTTTCGCCGAGCCACATAAAAATGTAGCATTTAATAATGAAACCCTGACCCATGCACACTAGACAGACTGATTACCATCAAGATGCTGACGTAGATTGCCGTTGGCTACATACTCGACCACCACAATTCGTTCAGGTCCCTCTTCTGCATAGCCAATGCATTTGACTAAGTTTAGATGCTCAGCTTTTGACAGCATGGCCACCTCACTTTGAAATTCTGCTAAAAGCTGCATGTTATATGCATTCTGTAACCAATAATGCCAATACAAAAAACCATGGATTAGTCAACTTTCACACTGGCTATTTGAACCAAGAATCCAGATCTTCAAGCTTGGAAAGGGAAGCTTAAGGACGAAAATTTGTATCCACAATAATTACATCGAATCTATGCTTTTACATCCATGCAGCAGACTAAAGGTCTGCCAACAATATTCATTTGTAAGAGCAGTAACTGAGAGAAATTACAAGAAACTAGAAGGAATACAGATGCATTAGTTTTTTGGAGCACTACTTCTATTTTCGAAGCATTACTGGTCAGGGATGTGTACCTTTCTGGCCCTTTTAATGGCTACAAGTCTTCCATCCTTCAGCCTCCCTTTATATACTGTCCCAAAACCTCCCTGGCCTATTTGACGTGAGGGAGAAAAGTTTGCAGTAGCTTTGATCACATCAGCGATTGTGAACAAGACAACTCCAGAGTTGTTCCCCAAAGTGGTATCCGATGAAAAACTCGATCCCGAAGAGCAAGATGTTCCATCATTGGATGGATTCACTGCACATCATTGTCACTGTTCATTCATTACGAAACAGTGATCCCTGGTGCTAATCATGAAAACAATAGTAAACTGAAAGAAGTGATGCCCCACCAGAAATATCTTCAAAAGAACGATCTGTATATCGTTTCTTCTTTGATGGAATAAAACAACCTTTGAGGGCATGAAGTAGCTTGGAGAAAGGAGATATTTCTTTGCTCTTCTGTAGAGGCCAACTGGCTGTACTATCGTCACGTGATTTACTCAGAAAATTTGCCCGGTTCACATCCTGGAACAATCTCTTTCTTTTTGTTTTCTGCAATAGTGGCATAAGGCATTTTTGCAGCAATGAAGGCATATCTGTTCAAATCTGGAAACATAGGGAGCTCATGTGAGATTCTACCAACATGTGCTATAAAGATTAATTGAGTATAGGACTAGAGATAAACTATTTCACACCTTGATGAGCTTAAGGACAAGACAAGTCTGACTGTATGAAGGTTGCCAGAAGAAATTTGTTTTCTTTTAATCTTGTTTTCCTTCTTCTGCGAGTGCATCGGATGCGATGGTCAAGATTTATGCAATCACATATCACAGTTGCCATCAATCCTTAATCTTGTTTTCTTCTTCTCTGAGTGCAATATAAGTGGAAGCCAAGATAAATCAGCGTTCTTTTAATCTTGTTTTCTTGTTCTCTGAGTGCATTGGATGAAATGGTCAAGATTTATCCAACAACCCCTTACTTTAGCTTGAATTACCATTGGCCAGTGGACTGGGCTTTCTGCAGTCGAGATAATTTTTACACGGTAGAATGACCTTTTACAGGTGAACACTTTGGATGCATGTTGCGGCCATAGCATGAGCAGCTGTTTCAAATTGTAAAAAAACAAGGATCGTGTAAATAGAATTAGCATGTATACCATTTCATGACCACGTTTTGAAGATGTATCATGTACGTCAATGTGCAGTTCAACATTGGCTGTAGGAACTAAAATAGTACGTGTGTCCCTCTCCCTAGCCCACCTCTCTCCCCCCCGCCCCCCCAAAAAACAGCAGAAGTGTGAAAAGAAGCATGTGCATTGTAAACTGTCATGCAAGTTGGAGTAAAAAGTAAATTGTACAGAAATGGAGTGAAAGAAAAAGCTGCCAGTTCTTGGCAGAGGTTTCTAGATTCATTGTAATTGATGCAAAGTTCGCCCTCTACAAGCTTTAAAGAGACCACAACAGCCAATGCCGTACAAGCTTTAAAGAGACCACTAGAGCCAATGCCGTACAATGTTTTATCAATCGTCTGTGATGTGAAAAACGTGTCTTTCTATATATCCGCAGCGTCACGAAAGGGTGACCCAAGTAAATAGGAGCTGTGCAGACGTCGATCGCCGAACTACTGTATAAGACAGCGACACTGATGTACACGTTGCCCATGAGGGAAGCCACATGCATCATAATGGTGATGATCCAGAGTCACGTCTTATTTCTTGAAAACCGATGGTCCATCGGAAGAACCGCCTTTGTTGCTCATATAACATCTTCTAACCAAAGACGGTAGGTAGTTGATCACCAACCAGATGTGCTGGTCGGCCTGATCAAGGTAATTTTCCCTTACTTGAGAAAGATTGTCGCCCCTTACGAAATGGAGGTTTACACTCAGGAACGCAAGAAATGTTGCCAGCTGTTCTAAGAAAAAAGCATAAACTCTAGAGGGGAGAGCGGCGATGACCTTCTATTTCACTTTGTTGCCCATCAATGTTGCACGTGAGCCCACGACTTCCAGCTCCTCTAGAAAATGCAATTTGTCAAGGGTCCGTCTCAAGGTGCAGAAAAAGATCGAACTTTGACTAGAGATACCGAGAGCCAAGAAAAGGGTGGGAACAGCCGAAGTTCATAATTAAACATTAGCGCTTGGAAACCCAGTTGGACGGATGAATTGTTGAGCGAGTGTGATGGAGCTGATACAAGGAAGAAATGGCGATCAACGTAAAATCTTCAGGGAAGAGCGTTGGAGACTAACAAGCGACTCATCGGGAGGTGTGTCGAGCGGATTGACTTGGTCAGAGCTACAGTAGTGAACGCGTAGTGGGAACTCATGAGCAAGAAATTGTAAGATGAGGCGTGAAGGCAGCTAATGATGATGAGATTCATGATGTCAGAGGCAGTCGTCGCCGGCCCACAATCATGGGAAGATTTCCGTGAAACGTTGCCATTCAGCCGGCCTCAGTGACAATTCTTCCGTCCGATTGAATGCATGATTGATCGTAGTTTGCAATGTGCAGAACCTTCAAATTCGTCAATAGATCTTCATCTTTTTACTTATCGTCTATCGTCAACCAGATGCCGTCAATACACCTTCGGGTTTTTATACGTGCGTATCGTCAATCAGAACGTCCGTCCTTGTTGAAATTTGTATAACGCTCGAATCCGTCAATAGATATTCAATTTTTACGTATCGTCAATCAAATTTTGTCGATCCCTTAGTGTTTTGATCGGCTGAGCTCGGATCTTCCGTCTTGTGACAAACGGTTATTTGGACTAAGATTTGGCGGAATCTTTGATTCCGTCACTATACTATTGCTTATACTATTCCGTTCGCGATTATCATTCTTAATTAAGCAATACTATTCCGTTCGCGATTATCATTCTTAATTTTCATTGTTCGACGGAGGTTTCGTCGGGACACTTGCGGATATTATCGTCCTTGCTCGATATGTTTGGTGTTTGTCGGTATTGCCTATCAACTGTGTATCGGCCTGCCGCCTTCCTTGTCGGAATATATGGGTAGTGCTAGATTCCGTTAGTTTTTTTTACTCGATTGTCTTCTCGTGTCAAACGCACGTCCTAAACCAAAAGATTCTTTCGAAGAAGTACGTGCATCGTTGCTTTGTGGAAATTTTTCAAAATAGGGTGGTTCCAATTTCAGATTGTGGAGAAATGAAGGTCCTAAGAGAAGAACCTCGTGGGACTTTCCTAGGCATCAAGGGCTATTGTCATCGATTGCAGAGGTCATGAAAACCACCATGGATCCATTTTTGCATGTTTCCCAGGTTTTTTTTTCGAGCCATGACCTTGACGGCTAGCCTGAGCAATGTGCTGGTTCTTAGGAACATGATTGACCTTTTCTGAAAGCCGATCCTTAGTTCCTCGGGAAGGTGTTTTGTATGGTGATTTTAAGCATTAATAGAAGTTTCCTTTTTCTGTTTAAAAAAAAATTGAAGGGTAATTTATCAGTCATGAATGGAGGCCTCAAATTTGAAGGGTAATTTAAAAATCATCCTTCTAGTTAAGATGTTTTCAGTCATTTTTTAAGGGAAATTTTTCCCAATGTGGCAATTCTTTTTGAAGGTTCATGTCTCTCTTGCCATCTCAAGGAGGGCAAAAACCCCTTTGAAGGGCATTGCATCCTTCAAACTTGGGGACTGGAGCCTGAATGTTTCATGGGACATTGATCTTTATCATGAGAGAGCATTCTTATGGAAAGCATTGATCTTTATGAGAGAGCATTCTTATGGAAAGTTGAAAAATTGGGCTTCCACCATGCTCTATGGGTTGGAGAAGGTGTCATGATTATATGCATATAGTGCTATGTGTTGAGCTCTGCGCTATTGACAATGATAAGATTGTGTCTCATTATTATGCCAGTGCGGCAATCATGATGCCAAAAAAACATCTGACGAGAGCGTGCGTCCGCGCAAAATTCAAAATATCACCAACCAATGCGTCCTCATGGCCCCAAAATTAGTTCTGCGATTGGCTACACCCAAGCAAACGTTGACCCTTGTCTTTGTAGATTGTGAAGCATGCAGTTTGAACTAAGTCCATATATTGCATATCAAAGTAACACAAGTTGTTGCGAAGCTCAAAGCCCATATGGCATGCATTCACCAGAGTCTTGACAATAGGCCATGGATAACTTTGAATTATTTCTCTTGAGATAAGCCATATTATTTAGTAATCACAAACTTTAACAAGTATATGATGCAATATAGCAACATTCAGTAAGCATCTATATTAAATACTCTTATATTTGAAAATTACATAAATGTTGACACTCCTATACCTATACATTTTTAACTGTTGATATATTCCCTCCATACATTCACATAAATTATTCATATTTGATGAAATTTTATTTAACCCCCTCAAATCTTGCATACACCATGTAAAAGAATAACTAATTTTTTGCTCCAATGCTTTGTTATATGATTAAAGAGCGACTCCTTGGGATCTTAAACATTATCCAATCTGTCATATTAAAGGCAAATTGAAAGAAAAGCATATAAGGATTTACGAAGTTCATGGGAGATTATAGTTTCCAAAAGATACATTAAGTGGTAGCAACAAATGGATAACCATTTCTTACAAAGCTACCTAGTTGAAACAACCAACCTATAATTTGTGCTAGTAGAGGGTCATAGGAGGTAAGAGATGTCTTCAACCTTTCTAAGAGATTGCCCCCCCTAAATTAGCTTCCAATGAGAATGGGCTATTAAATGGTGTCCATCCCCACTTCTTGGGGACGCCATCTTTAGGGAGATGATCTAGGGGATACCTGGCACGATGACCCCAAGATCACCGTTAGGGAGGAGAAGGAGGGTGACATGGTACTCACCTAAGTTACCATGGCACCATGTATAGTGCATAAATTTTTATGCACATTGCATAGTGGATGATGAACCGATTTTCAAAAGGTGGGGGTATGTGGATGACCTCTAATTAACCTTAGAGCACCTTCATGCTTGTATCTATTCTAGGAGGTATTTACGATGATGGGAAAGGCTCATTGTGGCAATGAGGGAGAGAAGCTCCTCCCACTTTTTAAGCTTCTCTCCACAACTTTCACGCTGCCTTGTAGCTCCATCAAAAATTTACATTGGTTGAAAATGATCGAAAGTTTTCAAAAATCCTATTTTTGTGCTTAACATCAATAATTTTAGCAAGAACCTTCTCCAACCCGTAGAGCATGGCGGTGGAAGCCCAATTTCTTATCTTTCCATGGGAATGCTCTCGCATAAAGATCAATGTACCATGGAACATTCAACTAGTCCCCAAGCTTGAAGGCTGCAATGCCCTTAAAAGGGAGTTTTGCCCTTCTTAAGAAGCCAAGAAAGATATGAAACTTAAAATAGAAGTGCCACTTTGGAGAATTTTCTTTATTACCCTTCAAAATGAAATTCTTTAATAAATAAAAACAAGACTAGATTTGCGAGCGGGAAACCTTTTTGTCATGGAGCACTTAATTACTAGCTCGAAGTTGAACTTGAATCCTAGTACTTTCTCAAATTTTAAAGGAAAAAATCAAATGAGTAAAATGTGGACATGAGACGCGACATAGGGTCTATTAGGACTCGATCCTCCCTACAGGTGATTTATTATTGATTTCGTGATATCCATATTTTGGAAGCTGAAATCCAACAAATACATGAATAAGTCGATACAAGTACATATCCTCATTGCAATCTATACAATATTGTCACATGGACTACAACCATACAAATAAAGGTGTCGGTATCCTTCGACCTTACATCCATGTTGGATTTCCCCGCACATTTGCATCAATAGCATGCATCAAAAGAGAAATATGTTATAATAATTTGAAAACAAGAAATTATGAATGGACGAGCAATTGAAAATATTTATATGATAACATATAATTATTCTAACCACAAATAGTGCGGGCGGGGAGGTGGTTCACTTCCTTTTTCAAAGAGTTATAATCCGAGGGAATGAGCCCTCACTTGGGTGCCAAGATAATGCTGATAATATAAATGCCGAGAATATAAACATTGATAATATAAACACCGAGAATATTAGCACCAAGAATAAGTCTCACGAATGGATAAGATATTGGCATATTACCTAGGATGTCAATAGTCGTGATTGTATTTATGTATAATTGGCCATAAATCCCACATCTTTCAAATGACTCCCATGTTAACCTATGCCCACAAATAAAAAACAAACAAACCACGTGAGGGTGCTAAAATTCAAATTTGGCAAAGGACTTGCAAAACCTAGCTTTTATCAATACTGCCGATATAAATTAGTAGGTGGATCATTGGATTCAAAGCCAAAACTTGGAGGATAGGGACTGGGAATGCCGTCGTACTCAAAGTAAAATTAATCCATAAAATTTCACTCAAACTCCAGCATCCAAATTGCTTCTTGAGTTACCTATTGACCTTCCAATCAATCTGAAATCTGTGCACTTTAAAGTAACTATGGCAACTACGATGCTTTGTGAAACCGTTTTTGTTGTCTTCTCGGTCTAGAAAGCTTGTCAGTTTGGAAAGCCTAGACTACATGTAGGATTCATGAAATTTGAATGATTTGGAATTTATGCTATGCTTTTGGGCAAGTTCTCTTTCTGGGTGTAACTCTCACCTTAAAGCATTGTGCTTTTGGGTCATATTTGAAAGGCCTTTTTTAAGGCCTAAAAAGTAGGGATGGAGAATTGTGATAGCTTATATGTCGATGGCTTTGTAGAGATGGTTGTGGGTGTGACAAGACAATAAAGGAATGATCTCAATGAGGTTTGAGAATTTGTTAGGTGTCATGAGCCATGAATCCTCTACAAGCATCCCCACATACTCATAACAAAAGGGAAATACCAACCTCAATGAGAGTGTCCCTCCAAGCACGGGAGACACAATGAGCCACAACATGCAGACATAGAGGTAATCTAGTAAAGCAAAACATGGCAACTTCATTAGGCAAGCCTGATACTATAACGTCGGATTTTGACCTGAATTTGTCCATTGGCTTGATCTTAAGGCTTCATCATCTTGCTTTTTGTCTGAGTGTTTGTAATTATGTAAGAAGAGCATGCTTCTATAACCTCTTGTATAGTCTCGTTGCCTTGTATATTGTTTGTCCACTGGAGCTGATTTGGGAGATGGTCAGATCACTTTTTTCCCAATAGAGACTCCATGAGTCTTCAACCTCTCATATTGCCTCCTAATTGTGTGACTATATTACAAAGTTTATTTCCATATGTATGATAGAGACTATTGCTCTACCTCTAGCCTGACTACATCACATAGCTTTTGTCTTGCCACCTGTCATTGTGCAGCTTTGCCATCTGTCACTGCGCAATACAATCTTTTGTTGCGCTGACCACTGTGCTAGTTCGAGCAATGATGTTGGCATGGGGAGTGACCACCACGTTGATCTGACTATAGCATAAAACTTTTGCCTTGATACCTGTCACTGCGCAACCCTTGGCACCTGTCATTGTGCAGCTTCGCCACTTATCACTGCGCAACACAATCTTTTGTTGCGCTGACCACCATGCTGGTTCGAGCAATGATGTTAGCATGGAGAGACCACCACATTGGCATGAAGACCACCGTGGAATGTCAATCTCTAAAGGGGACCCCTCAAGGTCCGCCCTCAAGCTCCATATCCGCAATCACTGTGCTAGATGTTGAAACTATTTTAGTTCTAAACCAAGTAAAATATAGTCTTATTTTGGAGGTATTTTAGTCATATTACTCCTCGTACAAAAATTTCTCAACCACCGCACTCGTTCTTGGAGCTATTTTAGTTCCAAGCTAAGGAAAATGTAGACGTTTGCAATTTATGATAGTTTCCTTGCAACCATCACGCTGGTTATTGGAGTTATTATAGTCCTAAATGTAACATCTCCATCAAGAGGGCTCAAGTCTGATTCACCACCCAGCCATGATTCATCGAGTGCTCCCCATACATCTCCATTCATTCGTGAACTCCCTGGCTGAGGTCCTTGTCCTTCCTTCCTATTGTGGAGCCTCTCTCTAGAATCTCCCCTGAACCCAATGCATGACATGTGGACCCCTTTTTTGCCAAGTGTCCTTTCAAAGGACCTTAATCTTTTGACCCCTCTTGGCATCCTTCTATAATGCTAGGCATTAATTCGTGTGTCCACCGTTGCATTGTCAAGCCCTCTGGCTTCCCACTTCACCATATCCACATTCTCGGGGTTATGGCTGACGTAACATTCCTTTCCACTTAAGAATGGTTTACGTCCTTTAAAAAAAATTTGCGAAACCTCCTCTAGAGACTGCTTACCCTTTCCCATGTTGAACTCTCTTCAGATCTATCTTTCCACTTAACTAGACATTATTGCCATATAGTATGTCACGTTCTTTTTTCTTGTTTATCTAAAATTCTTCCTAGTTCATGTGGTAAAGATGCAGGTTCAATGAGTTCAACTAGGACTTCATTTCCAATGAGATTATCAGCATCTCCTAATTTTCTTTCTAGCGTACTTACATATATGAAAAACTGGATAGACTCTACATCCCTCAGGTAAGGCTAATTTGTAAGCAAGTTCTCCAATCCTCTTAAGTATTGTGAATGGTCCACAATACCTAGGAGACAACTTCGGACATTTACCTATTTTTAGAGATTCTGAAGATTCAAGTACCTTAAGGTAGACTTTCTCATTTACTTCAAACTCCAACTTTCTACGGTGGGGGTTTGCATAACTTCGTGCTCTATCTTGAGCTCTTCTTATGCTATCTTTAGCTAACTTAAGCATTTGATTCATATCCTCAAGAAAGTCTTTGGCCGCTTGAACCTTCTCTTTTTTGAGTCCCACTATCATTGGGGCTCTTGGTTGAAATCCATACATCATCATGAATGGACTGAAACCTATAGCTGAATATTTGGCACTGTTATATGCAAATTCTAATATGGGTAAATATTGTTCCCAATTAGTTTGCCGTTCACTTACATATGCTCGAAGCATATCCTCAATGATCTGATTGATCCTTTCAGTTTGACCATCACTCTGTGGATGATCCGCGGTGCTCATATCCAATGAAGTTTCCAACCTCTTAAACATAGCCCTCCAAAAATGGCTATTAAATTTGATATCCCGGTCACTAATGATCTCGGATGATAGCTCCTACAATCTATAGATATGAGATAGATATGCTCCACAAATAGCCTAGCTAATTCTGGAGTATTAACATCTTCATTGACAGGAATAAAATGAGCCATCTTGGTCAACCGATCCACAATTACCCACACAAAGTTGTGCCCCCTCTGTGTCCTAGGTAACCCCACAATGAAATCCATGGAGATGCTTTCCCATTTGCCAGATGGAATCTCCAATGGGTGTAGGAGACCTCCTACCTTAAGGCATTCAGCCTTGTTGACCTGGCATTTTTGGCACTTCAATACATAATCTTGGACGTCCTTACCTATTCCAGGCCAAAAGAATTGTCTTTTCAGAAGCACATGTCTTCTGAATTCCCGGGTGTCCAACACTTGGACTATCATGACATTCAAAAAGAATTTGGTGCCTAATGTCATTATCATCCGGGACACATACTCTACCCTTGTAGAGCAGGTAGCCATCTTCAATAGTATATTTTTTCCACTTGAGTCCTTTATCACCAACCTATGGTGTGTCGCCATTTCCATGTGATTCCTCAGTGAAAGCCTCTCGATTAGTTGGATCCCTATTTTTAATTTCTTTCCATATTTCAAAGAAGTGAGGATCAAACTCACATTTTCCCTTTAAGGACTCTAGGAAATCATTTTGAAATTGAGTAAAACTCAATTCATTAACAATTGGCATTCGGCTAAGAGAGTCTACTACCACATTAAACTTCCCTTTCCTATATGTCAATTGTATATCAAACTCTTGCATAAATTCAGCCCATCTAGCCCATCTAACTTTTCTACCTTTAAGTTTTGGCTGATTACAAATCCACTTAATGCTCTCCTGATCTCAAATTTTGCACCATATAAATAGTGCCTCCACTTCTTTAAAGCATAGACTATAGCATATAGTTCCTTCTCATATGCCGAGTAATTCCATTGGGCACGATCTATCTTTTTGCTTTTAAAATCCACTGGTCGACCTTTTTGTATAAGTACCACCCCAACAGCAAAATCACTAGCATCTGTCTCAACCACGAATGGCTCATTGGGATCCACTACTTTTAAGATAGGAGCTACCGCTATAGCTACCTTTGATTTTTGAAAACTTCTCTTTTGAGGTTCATCCCATATGAAGGTACTTCCCTTCCCCTTAAGCTGGTCTATCATCGGAACATCAATCTTAGCGTAATCTTGGATGAATCTCCTATAGAATCTTGACAAACCTAAGAATATATGTAATTCTTCTAGATTTGTAGGATGTGGCCATTCCAATATGGCCCTTACTTTGTCAGGATCCATACGAACCCCTTCTTGGGATATTATATGTCCCAAGTATTTCACTTCTTTTGTAAAGAATTCACATTTGGATTGTTTAGCAAAGAGTGAATGATCTCTAAGCAGTTTGAACACTTTTTGCAAATGTTCCTTGAAATGCTTTTTCCTGGTTTTACTATAAATAAGGATATCATCTAAAAATGCTACAGTGAATTTCCCTAGATATGGCCTTAAGACACTATTCATAGTGTCATGAAAGTTGCTGGAGCATTTGTTAATCCAAATGGCATTACTTTAAATTGATAATGCCCAAACCTAGTACGAAATGATGTCTTAGGGACATCCTCTTCCTTAATTCGTACTTGGTGATATCTTGATCTTAAATCAATTTAATTAAAGTATTTTGCCCCTTGCAACTGATCAAAGAGCTCATCAATGCGAGGCATAGGATACCTATTTTTTATGGTGATTTTATTTAGTGCTTGATAATCTATGCATAAACGCATAGTACCATCCTTTTTCTTTACCAATAAAACTAGTGCAGACCAAGGTGAGCTACTTGTTTGGATTTGACCCTTCCTAAGATATTCCGTTAACTGTCTTTCGACCTCATGTTCCTCCGTTTGACTAAGCCTATACGGGGGTTTACAAACAGGGGTAGATCCAAGAATTAAATCTATTTTATGATCTACTTCTCTCTCAGGAGGTAAACCATCAGGTAAATTAGAGGGAAAAACATCTTTAAATTCAAAAAACAACATTGAAAGAAGATTTATACTTGTTAACATTATCAAAAACAACATTACTTCTTTCCAATGCAAAAGACATAAAATCACCAATAAAAGTAAGTTCACAAAGATATACCTCGCATTCTTCTCGGTGTAGTAGTCATTCCACTTCCATTGAACAAATAAGAGGAGAGTTAGCCACATCGACATGTTCTCCTTGAATCTGGAAGACTTTACCCTTTTTTTCAAACATAATGGAGTTATTAAGATAACTCCTCTGTAAGCTATGCCCAAGACTATACAGCCATTCTCGACCAAGCACTACATCTGTTCAGTCGAGATGAATGATTTGGAAATCCAAGGTGTCTTGATAGCCTTGAATATCCACCTCTACACCATGTATCATGGTGTCCCAAACTTTTTTATCACTGCCCTTCACCAAAGAGACCACATATTTATGGGCACTGGGACTCTCAGGCAATTTTAATTTCTTAACTAATGAGTAGTTTAAGAAATTATGTGTTGCACTATCATCGACCATCACTCTTACTCTTTGCCCCTTAATTTTTCCATGCATCCTCATTAAATCATGAGGACCAAACCTGTGGGCTGCCACATTGACGATGATAGACAGCACATGTGGGTGCTATCCTCATGATAGACCTCTACCTCAGTGTACTTTTCAGTACCATTAAGCAACAATACTTGCACTATATGCACTTGTTTTTGTGGAGGTCTATTTGGGGCTTTAGCTCCCACTAGTTTATTTTTAGGGCAATTCCAAGTAGCATGGTCTTTGCCCAGACATTTGAAGCGAAGAATTTCTTGCTTGGCCCTTTCATAATCCTCTTTCTTCAAGAGCGGATAATTTTGTGTTTGAGGTTTCTTAAGTGGTGCCTGAGGAACCTCCTTCTTAAAGTGCCCCTTCCTTTTCAAATTGAAAAATTTATTGAACTTTAGAACAAAACCTATTTGCTCTGAAGTTCCAAGTATGAATTTCCCCATCGTATCATCGTATATTTGGGCATACTTAATGGCTTCCTCAAAGGTTTTAGGAGAATTTCTTTTCACCTCAACCTTATGTCTTTAAGACCTCTTACAAAACCCCTTATCTTTTGGAATTCATCAATTCCCTTCAGCTTAAGGACTGCCTCCCTATATTTTGCTATGTACTGCACTAGGGTGTTTTTACCCATAGTGCAATTATCCCAAGGCTCCCACACTCTTTCTTATTCATTTTTTGGTAAAAATGCTTTTAGGAAGGCTTGTTCAAACTCAATCCAATATCTAGGAATTCTACCACTCTCCCTGAGGCTCATTCACCATTTATAGGCTTTATTTCCAAGGGAAAGACTTGCTTCCACGACTTGATTTTCAGGAGGTGTATTCCAGAGTCGGTGGAAGTCTTGCCATTTTTGCAAGAATGTATTAATTGAATCTTTATTATGCTCCTTTTCTTCCCCATTGAAAATTGGCAGTTTTAAGTCCTTAAGAATGTTCGATGTTTCTTTAAGTCGAGAGGTAGCCCTCTCAACTTGATTAGGAGGAATTGGTGATTTTCTAGTAATAGATATCGATTGAGAATCGGCTATCTTAGTTATAGCTTCAGCTAGGTTTTGAATATTTCACTGATAACCCCTAATTGTGTTTCTATATTTTGCATTCGACTTTCAAGTTTAGTGAATTTTGCATACGGAATTCCAGAATCACTGTAATCAATATCCTCCATTTCCACATTATCCTCTTGTGTTTCAGTTTGTACCTCCTCATGTATTTCCTCTCCAACTATTGCTTTTCACTTTCTAGCCCTTTCCTCGGCCTCTCTAATCATACCATCCCTTTCTGGAGTGGTCATTATAAAGACGTATATTTTCCAAAAATTATAAAGCAAAGCGCTTTATATCAGAGAGAAAAATGTGATGCCCACTTTCCTAGTATTTGTTCAAGGCACTAGATTCATCTTCGAAGTCGTCTCGCTTTCTTTCAATTCACAATTCTTCGATCCTGCTTCTTCCATTTCCCTCGATGTAGAAATTCGAAATCCTCGACACCTTCTTCTTCTTTCAATTTGGCGAGGAAAAGAGGTGAAATTAACTTTAGGACCTTGGGTGAAGAGGGGTAAAAGGAGAGGGGTGAGGTGGCTTTCTTTAAAGGCTAAAGTAGCCTTATATGAGGTGGGTTTTTACAAAGCCTTGGACCTTTAGAAAAATGATGTGGCTTTCTTCTAATGTCTTGAAGACCTTAAATGACATGGTGACAATCTCCTTTTCTTCTCTGTGTCTGTGTACATACATTCAAAGCACATGAAAGTCAAAAATCTTTAAATCCGTATCAAGTCGCTACGTAGTGCATATGTACAAGGCTCTAAGTAGTCCTTTGGAGCTCTAACTCTGATTCTACAATAATGATGATAGCGACCAGCTCCCTCATGGCAGTTACTTCAATCTCATTTCAAGTCGCTTGGCTGCGTCGTTGCAACAACTGACAGCCGCACAGAGTCACACTTGTCCTGCATGACTCCTACAATAAAGATACTGTCGCCCAATAGCCACGACTCCTTGATAGACTCACAACAGCATGCTGGTCCCCATGGCTCCTTAATAAACTCACAGCAGTGTGCTGGTCCTTTAGCCCCATTGCACAAGAAATTTTGCAAGCCATTCTTGGGTCCTTAGGCCTTGAATCTTGACTAAAATCTCCTTCACAAAGCATGCGAGCCTTGAATCTAAGTACTACCTCAGCGATGATGGCATAGCCATCAAACATCAAACATAATGCTTCAATTTAGCACCATAGCAGACTAGCAGTACTTGAGGCTCTACGAATTTTGAAAATAGGCTCTGATACCAATGTAACATCTCCATCAAGAGGCCTCAAGTCTGATTCACCACCCAGCCACAATTCATCGACCATTCATCTGTGAACTCCCTACTAAGTTCCTTGTCCTTCCTTCCTATTGTGGAGCCTCTCTCTAGAATCTCCCATGAACCCAATGCATGACATGTGGACCCCTTTTTTGCCAAGTATCCTTTCAAAGGACCTTAATCTTTTGACCCCTCTTGGCATCCTTTTATAATGCTAAGCATTAATTCGTGTGTCCACCGTTGCACTGTCAAGCCCTTTGGCTTCCTACTTCACCATATCCACATTCTCAGGATTATGGCTGACATAACATTAAACTAAGGAAAATATATTCCTATTTTGGAGCTATTTTAGTCCTACTAGTCCTTGTGCAACAATTTCTACTAGTTCTTGGAGCTATTTGTTGGGATATGTGTGATCAAGGGCTTGCTAGGTGCATGTATGCATCCACTAGCAATCATATGGTTGTGTGTGTGTGTAGGAGAGGCACACTTAGTGCCATAGGCTATGACACAAGTGATGATGTAATGCAAAGACCCCCACATGGGGTGGTGGCTATGATTGTGGAGCTCCTATGATTTAGGAGTTACCTCCTTTGATGTAGGAGGTGCCATTAATTTAGGCCACCCTCTCTCCCATTATATAAAAGAGAGGACTTCCTCTCAACTCAATGTTGAGATATCCAGCTCCACTCGCGATATGCCACGGTGACGGTTGTGCATTTATGTCACTGACTTGTTAGCTGCAGATGCGGTTGGTACACCGCCCACGAATAATAGCTGGATGACAGCTATCCTTATCTACTCTAGTTCGTGGCTCAGTTAGTATGCCACCTTAGTTAGTGGAGTTTGGTTTGAGACCCACATATAGGGTTCTTCTATTTCTTTATACTAGAGTTCTTTTGGCTTTCACAACTAAGAAGAGGAAAACTGTTTTCAGCCTCCACCTATGTGTGTATTCCCCCATTGTGTATGTGAGAAAGCCACAAGTGAGACTCCTTCCCTCTCTCCCACTATCTTCACATGGTATCAGAGCCAGGTTCGTGCTAAGGAGCTCAAGAAAGCAAACCAAGTTCATGGTGTCCTGGTAAGAGGATTAGTGTTGCTTTCCTCTTTTGACTTTGGGAGCAAATCTCTACAAGTAGCATAGCCGAAAGTGCAAGAGTGCACTGTCTCAGATTGAGACGCCCTTCATGGTGTGGCGAGAGGGCAGTATATGCTGCGGGAATGGACGAAGCCCTTGGTGACTTTATTTTTCTGATTCGAGGCCATTTCGGGGCCCGTTTTAAAGGCGGAAGTTCTTCGCAGTCACTCAGAAAAAGACCCTATTTTTGCTGTGCGACCACTACTCTGCTGGTCGGTGAAAAGTTACCGTAGAAATTGCATCGTATGTGTGAGTGCAGAGATATTGGGAGTTGTAGAATCATGCTTGTTGCTTGTTGATGCAAAATTGTCACTAGGAAGTGACTGTGTGGTCAAATACCACTTTTGTCAATTTTGCAGATCTGCCCGTGTGAGGCAAAAGCTATGTTTTTTGCATTGACAGAATATTTTGTAGTGTTTTGTAATGGCGTCTGATTCTCTTTCCTAGATTGTCACTGAAAAGCTTGACAAGAACAACTTCCAGGCATGGAAGTTTAGAATGACAAATTTCCTTATGGGAAAAGGCTATTGGGAGTTCATTACAGGAAATGAAGAAGAACCAGTTCTTTCTAATGTTCCTAATCAATAGGAAATGCAGGCATTTAAAGGATGGCATGAGAGAGCCAGAAAAGTTATGTACTAGCTGTCTATCAGTATTTTGGATTATATGATTGTGCATATTCAGGATGCAAGTACGCCAAAGGAAGCATGGGATACTTTGGCAAAAATGTACAGCACAAATACGTAAGCCAGGAAAATGCAGCTCAAATAGGAGTTGCACAATGTGCAGATAGAAATATGAGCATCAATGACTACCACATGAAGGTGAAGAAAATTGCAGATGCACTTGCTTCCATTGGGTCGCCAGTGGAAGATGATGATCTAGTTTCTGTGACCTTGAATGGTCTAGGAAAGGATTATGCACAGTTCTGGACATCCATTGCCGTCCATGAAAAATTTCCTGATTTTGAAGAGTTGTTTGCTCTTCTAATTTCTGAAGAGCAGAGAAATAGGGGTGCATCTTCTTCAGGAGGAACTTCAAAAGAAACTATCTTCTACTCAAATGCTGGAAGAGGTAGAGGCAGAGGTAGAGGAGGCTGATCTATAGGCCGTGGTAGAAATTAGAATATGCAGCAAACTCAAGAAAACTAGTCCTATGGAGGAGGACATGGTAACTCTAGAGGCAGGGGGAGCCAAAGAGGCCGTGGTCGATGGCAGAGAGGCCAAAATACAAACAGCAATGTTGATTGCTACTACTGTGGTAAAATGGGTCATATGGCTAAGGACTGCTACAAAAAGCAGAATGACATTATGAATGGAAAATTGCAGCAAGGCAATTATGCATCTTCTAGTAGACAGGGTGATGACAGAAATGAGCATCTATTTATGGTGCAACACATGACCAATTCTGTGACAAGTGCAGAAGAACGAAATGATGTGTGGTATGTTGACTCAGATGCGTCAAACCACATGACAGGTCATGTAGAATGGATGCAGGATGCAAGGAAAATGGAAAAACTAGGATTTGTGGAGACTGGTGATGATACTGCACATCCTATTGTGCAGATTGGTAAAATTCATTTGTCTATGCAGGATGGGAAAAAGAAATACTTGTCTGATGTATTTCATGTCCCGAACATCACCAAGAAGCTGGTTTCTGTTGGTCAAATGGTTGAGCAGGGCTTGCAAGTCAGATTTATTCCTCATGGATGCTTTGTTGAGGATATGAAAGCAAAAGGAAAGAAGAAGGGTAGGATATTTACATTGGATGTGGACATGCCTGAATTGAGTGCAACAATGTTTGCAGATGGGACCGGTGTAGTTGCAGATATTGATATCTGGCATAAACGCATTGGTCATGTTAATATACAACGACTTAAATCAATGCAAGCCCAAAATATTGTTGCAGGATTGCCTAAATTCAAGGTTGCATAAATGCATAAGGTTTGTGAAGCCTGTCGATTTTGAAAACAGGCAAGAAACCATTTCCTAGGCATGTTCAAGAGAGTAAAAAGCCATTGGAATTAATCCATTCTGATGTTTGGACTACTAAAGCTGCATCTATTGGACGCTGTCACTATTTTGTCACTTTTATTGATGACTTCAGCAGAAAAGTTTGGGTGTATTTTATGAAAAAGAAAAGTGAAGTGTTTGGGCACTTCAAAGCTTTTAAAGCTATGGTTGAAAAAGAAACAGGCCTGCAAATCAAATGCCGAAGGTCAGATGGAGGGGGAGAGTATCTCTCAAATGAGTTTGCAAGGTTCCTGCAGGAGCATGGCATAAAGCAACAATATTCATGCAGTCATGCCCCATAGCAAAATGGACTTGCAGAAAGGAAAAACAGGCATATTGGAGAGGTATCTCGGGCCATGCTAAATGAAAAAGATCTACCAGATTATTATTGGGCTGAAGCAGTTGCTACAGCAGTTTACATAATGAACAAGACTCCCACTGCAGCAATACATGGCATGACACCAGAGGAGATGTATACTGGTAGAAAACCAGACATTTCTCATTTGAAAATTTTTGGTTGCATTGCCTATGTTCATGTGCCAGATGAGTTGAGGTCCAAGTTGGATCCAAAAGCTGAAAAGTGTGTCTTTATTGGTTATTCTCTACAGTCAAAAGGGTATAGATGCTATAACCCTTCTACTCATAAGTTTACAGTGAGCAGAGATGTTGTTTTTGATGAGATGAGCAGCTGGTATAAACCAGTAAATGTGATGATTGATGTAGATGCACAAAAGGGTAATGTTGCACAGAATTCACAGCAGCAATCACAAAATATCAGTGGACCTACAGTGTCCTCTAGCAGTGGTTCACATACTTTGCCATGGACAGGCAGATTGAGATAAGGAGAATCTCCTCAAAGCAATGCAGATAGTGGTATGCAGGTATCATGAAAATGAAAAGAGAAGGTAGATCAGGCCATGTTTGATGTGAATGCAGGTCACTCGGTGAATCCAGTGGCTCAGAACAGAGTTATAAGATCAAGCACAATGCAGATGG
Organism: Dipteris shenzhenensis; assembly: GCF_047967505.1. Lineage (NCBI taxonomy): Eukaryota > Viridiplantae > Streptophyta > Polypodiopsida > Gleicheniales > Dipteridaceae > Dipteris > Dipteris shenzhenensis. The sequence continues at coordinate 14,696,147 of NC_141597.1, forward strand.
TTCTGTGAACAAATACAAGGCAAGATTAGTTGTCAAGGGGTATGCATATGGCATTAATTATGAAGAAACATTCAGTCCGGTTGCAAGGATGGCAACTGTAAGAGCAGTCATTGCTATGGCTGCATCAAAGGGATGGTCTTTACATCAGATGGATGTAAATAATGCCTTCTTGCATGGTGATTTGCAGGAAGAGGTCTTTATGGAGTAGCCACCAGTATATGTTCATGCTATTCATCCTGAGTTTGTTTACAGGTTGAAGAAAGCCTTGTATGGCTTGAAGCAAGCACCTAGAGCATGGTCTGACAAGATAGGACAATATCTTGTCACTATTGGCTTTTAGATTTCCAAGGCAAATTTCTCACTTTATGTGAGAAAAATAGAGAAATGTATTATGCTACTTGTCATCTATGTTGATGATTTGATCATCACAGGTGATAGTGATGAGGATATCCTTCATGTGAAAATGCTTTTGAAGCAGAAGTTTGAGATGAAGGATTTGGGAGAGCTGCGCTATTTCTTGGGCATTGAGGTGATTAGATCACCAAGTGGGATACAGCTCTTGCAGAGGCAGTATGGATTGGACGTGCTATCCAAATATGGGATGACAGGCTGTAAGCCTATTTCAGTTCCTTTGGAGCAAAATGTGAAGCTGAGCGCAGATGCAGGTGAGCTTCTGGAAGACCCTACTATGTATAGACGCATAGTAGGAAGTTTGATATATATGACTATTACCAGGCCAGATTTGAGCTATGCAGTTGGATTGGTAAGTCAGTTTATGCAGGCTCCAAGGAAACTGCAGTTGGATGCGGCTAGACGCATAATCAGGTATGTGAAGTCCACATTGCAATATGGA